>NC_137923.1:44841470-45181470 GCF_963457725.1 Sprattus sprattus | reverse complement strand
TACGCAGAGACAGATGCTGTGGCAAATCTAATCCAGCATATATTTATTGTGTGTGACAAGAAATATTGGTAAATGTAATGCCTCATTTTGTAAGCTGCTTTTTAAACTAAAATTTCCAAATGTATTTCTAGTGTTTGTGTGATCAAGCCAGGCAGTTTCCTGAATATCAAATGCAGCAGGGGAAAAAATGAACACACATTTGAGATGCTTTTATGGGTGGTTCATAACACGTTACAGTTTGACCTATAATATTGTGGACCCCGTAGGATCACATTTCAGCAGTCATGGCTTAGAAATGTAGAATTGTGCTCTAAAACTAATATTATTCATTCTTTCTATTTAAATGCACCTTTGGGGGATAAGCTGATAAGTGTTATCATCTTACATTTTGCAGAATTATTGCTTACCCAGATTTCTTCATTTAGGTTAGTAGGCTCACAGCCACCAAATTGACCGGCTAGACCACACCAAAAGACAGTGTTCATTTCTTCTGTGTAACGGGGGCAGTTGAACCACTTTACATACCATGTGACCACAGACCATTTAGATGAAGAACACGATTTCTAGTTACTCGTTTAAGGGGAAGGACAGATGGAGTGAAATTAGGAGTTGACCTTTGAAGTGGAAGGACGAATGCAAGTAAGCATTTCAAACACATTCACACAAGTACAAGAAAAGAACGGGCATTCTAATATCCGTATGCGATATGGATTGACCTACATATTAATCAACTTAAGGAGCAATAGATTGCTTTGTAATTACGCAATTTTAAAACGTTTGCACCAACGACGGAGATTTATCAGTCTAATCAAGGTGTACAAAAGAACCAGGTGTAGGACGCATTAATGTAATGTTTTTATTCATTATGATGAAAGTAGTCCCGTTTCTCACAATCTCACTCTCTAAATTGCAGATGGCTATGACCTTCATCACAATATGTCGTCGTACTTAATTTGCGAGCGCTTGTAGAGAGCGTGAAGAGGACTGCTGCGCGAGACGCCCCATTCATCACACCTTCCGCGCACGGACCGCGAACTTGTGGCTGTCACGCGCCCATAGATGCTTATTTCCCCTAATTTATTTATCTTTCTGAGGAGAATGCCATCTGAGCCAAATCCAAACAAGGTCACCTCGCAACACCCCAATTTGCCAAGATCACACTCACCATACGTTACTTGTCAGAATACTAAAATCCAAGCATCAGTCAGCGCGAGATTAAACATTAAAAACGGAATGTCCGGGTCATATTCAAATAATGTATTTCCTTAGAGGTGGGACTAGTCCATGACATAAGGGGAACACAGAACTTTCGGGTTAAATAGTAGCCTGACCAATCGTGGGCTGATCAATCCTGCTACCCATGGGCGTCGGTTTGGGTTTGAAAAGTGCTGGGGTGTGATCTCATGCATCAAAAATGTCCATCTATAAACTGGTGATTAAGCACTTTTAAAAGCTATTCAATGTAGTGAGATTTGTTTTTCAGTTGTCCAAAATTGTGGGGACGAAATTGTTGACAGCAAAAAGTGGTGGGGCGACATCCCCAGCATCCCCAGCGTAACTGACATGCTGCTACCACACCCAAGTGTGTAGGCCTACAGGATTATAGGACCATTGGCCTCACATGATTGGATTTTCAAGAATTTAATTCAGGTGTTGTCTAATCTTAAAACACACAAAAGATCATGTGCAGTAACTATATGCCTGTGACTCAGCTCACAGAGCCCCTATAAATCTTGTGAAAGGGAGGGGGTTCTGCATAAAATACTGCTTATAGATTGTGAATAGGTTTTTTCCCCCTCTATGAATACCATTTTATGGCATCTCATGTCTTGCATTGCTCCCTGCGGCAGCACATAGCCCCCTGGTGATTCTAATGCTTTATCATATTTCTCTTTGCTGGGGGGGTCATTTTAGTCGCGAATGTGGCCATAAATTATTTCAAACTGCATTTTCCAGGAAACTCAGGCCTGGCTTGTACTTGTCCTGTCTCTAAAAGGGCTACTTTATAAATTCAGATTTGAATTTTGAAGAGAGCATAAAAAGATGGCACAATCAGAGATGAGATCACACCTGTCACCTGCTGTCCAATAAAAGGTGGTTGAGGCTTTCATTACATCCCCAAGTCCTCTTATTCATCTCTCGGATATTATTATGTGCTATATTAGTCTGTAGTCTATCATAAGAAGCTTCAGGGCACTGCACAATCTACCAGAAGCTCTATTTCTGAATCTTGTTTTAAAACTAATTTGGAACTTCCTAAGTTGCATTTTAATTAACCTTATGCTTTCTTCCCAGTATTTTTTCTTCTAGTCGTATTTCTCTTAGTTTTGCTTTGGATTATGTTATGTTGAGCTTTCTACATTTCATAATATTTATCTGTATTTGAATTGACTGAAATAAAGAGAAATATTATTCTCCCCTTTTAATTTGTTGTCTTTAATTACCCTGGGAAACATCCACAATTATTATGTGCTCTTTTAAACCCTTTCACTCTACCTCATTTATGAAAGGATTCTTGGGCATTTAACATACTTGACCCATTTGCAATCAAATACACACACAAGTAAACCAGTAATTTTCATTGCCTCAGCTCTCCAGATGACAGACACAGCTGTGTAATATAACCTTATCAGAGAGTCCGTAAAGCTAAGCTGAGGTCAGAGGAGGGCAATAGAAGTAGGAAGCCATCCCTTTGTTTATGGTCATCTTCAATACAGGAGAATGCAGGGATGTCCACAGAAAGAGGCTGCAAGCACACATTTCTGACTAATGTATGCGTAGACACAGATTTAAACAATGATAGCAAACACTCCCCACATAGAAAGTGTGTAATGTGGAAATCTGCCACATATTTCATTGTAATGATGCGGCTCAGATAAGCTGAAGGTATAAAGCCTTAATATAGTGCTCTGTGTCATTTCCTGGGCTATGCGTATCACGGTAAAGCCTGATTTCCCGACGCAGCCAAATGTCACAACTCAAGTAAATTCGGTGCAAGGGTTGCCGAGGGTGCTTGGTGCGGCCATAGATTAATCTACATCTGTTTTCATCTAACTGTTCGTTCATCTAACAAATCACTGAGAGACTCATAAACCACCCATAAAAATATAAGTAGATTCAAAGCACAATGGAAAAGATCCTGTTGAAAGGGCGTTTTCATGGCGGTAGCACAGGCTCTGAGGTGTTTTTTATTAGCTGCCACTGTGGTGCTGATGGTAACATTCCGATGGCAAAACTCCAGAGTGCCTGGCCTGTCTTGCTCCTCCCTGATTGGCTGGGTGCATTTGGTAAAGGGGTTAAAGTAGCAGACTGGCAGATGGTGGGAGAAATCCCACTCCCCTCATTGGGGGAGGGGGGGGGGCTCCACTCAGGCTTTGGACCACTCAGGCTTTGGACCACACTCCTTGGACCCACTCAATCTGTGGCCAGCATACTCTGCACTGGCAAAAGGGGACAGAACCGCCTGGCCCTTGCACTCTATGAGGACCTGGAATCTGCTAAATGGATTCCCTGAGCATGTATACTGTCAGTGCAGTGAGGGTGGGAGTTAAGGGTTTGAGATAGATTAGGGGGGAAAGGAAGGGAGGGGGCATAATATAAACACGGAAATGCAGTGGTGTAATTAGTGGTAGGTGATTAGAGCCTTGATGCCCTCTAACCATTACATTAAGGCCAAATCAATGGACATCAAGTCTGAGGGGACCTAAAAACAGCCAAAATCCAACACTTTTCAGTGCCATGACTTTAGTATAATGACCTGAGTTTTGTGCAGATGCCCTCTCTTGCTCCTCTCTGCTCTGAAAGGGCAGTGTATTATTACCATCAAACCCAGGCCAGACAATCTAACAGAGACAACATAGACCAAAAACACTAGAAAAAAGAAAGGGCAACAAAGCAATCAGTCATGTCAGCAGGATAAATATAGGCAATGTTGATGTAGCCCGCAGCTGAGTTCTACTCGGGCATCTCAGCGGCCTGACCTGCCAGGTATGGGGTGGTGGGCCTGTCCTCTTCACTAGCCTGACAGGTCACTGAAGCATGAAGGTCGTGCAGGGTTTCTTGCTAAAGGTCAGCGGTCCTGTGCCTGGATATATCTTTCCTTCTCACTCTCTACCTCCTGCTTCAGAGCACAAGTGCTGCATCATCCACTGCAGACACACCTCAAACTGCTGCCAGGTTACCAGCAGACCAGTCTGATGTAACATATTGTATTTCATAAGAGTAATATTTTTGGTTCATATTTTTTGAGTTCACAACAAAACAAGAACACATAAACAGACCGAAGAAAACTTCTGCATCAATTTCCACTGAGGCTCCTGTCAGCCAACCAGCCCATGGACCGGTCTGATGTAATGTATTGATTAAAGTTGCGGCCATCTTGCATCAAACATGAAACTCTATGGGCCAGGTTCCCAGATGAGGATAAGGTCTTGTTGAGACTAAATGTTCTTCATTGAAAGAAGCATTTGTTTGTTCAGAACCAGTTTGTTCAGATCCATCTCTGGGAAAAGGGCCCATGTAGGTGGACGTTTGATACCAGAGTAATGATCTAGGAGGATCAAAAAAGGCAGTGTCATGGCACCATGACCTCAATCTGCTCAGAAATCATGCCCACTAAAAAGGCATAACCAAACAACAGAAGCAAGTGATCTATCTTCAAAGAGTCTTGCTATTTGTGTTGACATCCTTAAAAGTTTGCAAATCGTCATTAATGATATACTTTTGTTTGGGTCAATCTTTTTTGCTGCTGTACTTACATAATGCTACCTTTTTAATAGTTTTGGGTATGAAAATTTGGAACTCATTTGAATAGGTTCTTATGTTCAGATTGCATCTTAAAGATGACAAACGGTAATCAGCCAACAGCATGACAAGAAAGGTGGCCAGCCCAAAGTCTGATTTTTCACGGACAACAGAAACCTCGCCCTTCTAGTCTGCTCACCTAATGAATTGGTTTTACCCTGTTTGGTAGCAAATTACCCTTCCCTACCCTCCTAATTTTCCCATTTGCTGTGTCATTTATATGTAATTTAGGCTCGCATTGGGACATATTACTCTCGCAAATAGGGTGATATACTTTATCGGAGAGCCGCTTGATAAAAAGGGTGCACATGAACCAACATCAATTGCGATTTGAGATAGACTGAGTCAATCTCTGACTCAGTGGAGGCTGAGGAAAATAGCAGCGCTAAAAGGGCATCTGGGCTAGGGCTAATTATCCCTCGGAGGCAAGTGTGTGCTGTTTCACCGCCATCATATGGTCACTTTTTTCCCCTTCCACTGGCCGTAATGACTGAGCAGAGTAAACCCACTTTAATTCATTTCAGTTCCCCTGGCCTAGGTAGTGTTTGTCTTTCATATCCTTGGTGTATTAACAGGGACGCTCTGGTCACAGGGATAAGAGCTGGCAGCCAGGCTGTATCATATCCCATATCAGAGCTCTGGATCGGCTCAATCAGTCTTAAATGGTCTGCCAATCGTTGACGACGTCCATGGATTTTTCTCTATGTTTTTTAGGTTTATATGATGCATTCATTGGGTCTACATGCCAGCAACTCACCCTTTGTCTATTTAGCATCTGTCGCCAAATATTTTAGTTCCTTCAGCACCTTATAATTGGCTCCATGGCTTCTTCATGATGGAACTCTTTCACCAAAGAATAAGAGGAGCACAACCCCATGAATGTGAATCCAGATCTTAGCCATAATTTGCCTCAATCATGTGTTAGTACCAAATTGCATCCTCACATCACTGGTATGGCTTTGCATATACATTTACAACATTGCACTTACAGCTATCTGGCAGGAACTGACCATTGACACTTTCCCATAACCTCTCTGAGCCTCGCCAGCCCTCAAGGCAATGTGGCAGACGAAGAGCCTGTGAGTAAATTGATTAGGGACTGCCTGACGGATGGGCATCGTAGGAGGACAGGACACCCGTCAGAGAATTAATTTGGCCAGCGAGAGGGCCTTGCCAAAGCCATTCATCTTGGCACAAATTTGGTAATGCCCCACATCCCAGGGCTTCATTAGGCGGGATTCAAGCACTGATGCATGTGGTTGATTTGCTTTGCTGATGTATCAGGCATGATTGTTAATAATGATGCTTCTGAGGAATTTGATGAGAAAAAGTGAGAACGAGGGATTAAGAGGGATGTTGGTGTGTGGTGGTAATTGAGAAGATTAATTGAGATAAAAGCAAGAAAAAAAGAAAGGCTTGAAAAGGCTTGAAGACAAAAAAATATGGATGTCTTGGAAAGAGTAGCACAGCTCAGCTGAAACACTGGCTAGTCGGCCTTGACCATGACGGATCACTCTCTCGATAGGCCGTAAGGTGAACACGGTTTTCGTTTCAGCCCGTTCCACTCACTGGCATCTACACAATCTTTAGCTTATAAAAAAGAACGAGTCGTGGTTAGTTACCAAAAAAAAGTTCGTCGCTGATTTTCCAGTCGATTGTCTATATGGCTTTGTTTTATGCAGAACTAGAGACGACAGAGCGTAATAAGATTTTTGTCGGGAGCCGTGCCACGGTTCGACACGTGATCATGCTACACCAATGAGAAGGCTGCATTTGTCAACAGAATGGAAAAATGGCGGCTCCCGTGTGGTTAGAAACATCGTTAAAGATAGAGGAAAACATCCGAACATCCTCAAAAGTGGGCTAAATTAATTCTAATTAGTGCTGTATAGATAGCCGCGTATAAGAATAACAATGAGGCAAATATACGATAATGTTATTTTTATGTTAAGTTATTTACATCAAGTTTGACATACATGGGAATACCCATTACTGAAGATCTTACATGGACTGTGAACACCCACCGAAGAAATCAAGGCAAAGACTGTACTTCCTACATCAGCTGAGGAAGTTCAGCACCATCAGCTGTGTGTCCTGACAGCATCACTTGGTATGGGAACTGTACAGCCTGTGACTGCAGCACCGAATCATCAGAGCATCTCTCCATATTCTGCAGGAGACCTGCAAGAGAAGACCTACCTACCAGCGCCCAAGGTATTGTAAAGGATTCCTAACATCCTGGCCATGGACTTTTCAAAACACTGAGGTCAGGCAAACGTCTCTGCTGCTACAAGACCAGAACAGAGAGACTGAGGAGGAGCTTCTTTCCTCAAGCATTCCTTATCCTGAACACACACAATGACTATAAAACATCAATTACACCTTTTTTCACACACTGCTCTTTAAACTCCCTCTTGCTATTTATGAAAAATATTTCTTGATCTTTCTTTCTCCACACTCGCACAGAAAAAACAGTAGTATTTTTATGTATGTGACAAATAAACCTCCATGTATCAATAAAAGGCAGTAATTGTAAATACCAATGACCATCTGTTTGTTCATTCATTCATTCTTCCACAAATGAAAACAACACTAATGAACCATAAAAACACTCTTCATGAAACATGAAATATGATAAATAAAACTGTGCAAAACTGAATAAGAAATAACAGATTAGGGACACTCAGTCCTCACTGTTAGTGTCAGTGTCAGGACAGTTATCTTCCAGTTCATACAGCAACGACATAGGTCAACTACATGCAACACAGTCCTGCAGAAAAACATCTGTCTGTCTCACGGGCACCTTTGCAGCCACAGTGTATCACATGCAAAACACTGTCAGGGGCTGGATTTCTAGTCATCCAGGTGACGTGCAAGTTGCCCATCCTCTATGCCAACCATATCCAGCAGGTGATGGAGCACTTATATTATGTTTGAGACAGGACCTCATTATTGCAGCCTGGTAGTTTGCCCTTTTGCAGTGCTGATGGAGGGCATCAGTGGTAGGGGGAATGGATAATTCTGGCAAGGCTGATGATGTCATACAGAAAGCCTTGCTTTATTTACATTATCAGCAGCCGACTGATCATATAAGTGGCATACATACTGGCAAAGAAATGCAAATGTTGACTGCTCCAAGTTTAAGTTAGTACCTAAACTTTTAAAATCCTTTAGGTACTCATCTTTCTCACATGCAACAGAAAATGTCTTTCTTTTTCCTTTGCCATAAAAGGCACTTGTGGAGTCACACCCAGAGAATGTTTGAATTCCGATCAAGGCTGAACACACACTGGTTCCAAGAGCTGATGACACCTTGGTAATGTCAATGATACATGTCCTGTTGCCAGTCCCTGTGAAAACATATAAAGTGCATGGCAAATCTGTCTGCACACTTACAGCAATGACTGCCACATCTGTAGATGCCAGACAGTGTAGCGGGTTAAAACGGAAACAGGGTTCACCTTACAGCCTATATGAGGATGTGCATGTGTGTGAGTGTGAGTGTGCACACACTGGGCACCTTCACGAGGCTTCTCTCCAGTCTTCTCTTCCACACACACACACACACACACACAAACAGAGTTGAAGACCTTGTAAATGTTTTCCCACATAGTATGTTTTTGCATATGAAAATGCCAGTGAAAATGCCTTTACATATTGTAAACATATAAAAGGTCAGGCACATTTATGTGGACCTTCCCTGCCATGTACTATCAGGTGACGTTTTAAAGACCCAGCTTGTTTAGAAGTTTTTCCACATGGCATGAGTATCAACATATGCATTTGAGAAGGGCAAACTTCACACTTCAGAATTCAAGCATTTAAGTGGCTTTTCTTCACTGTGCAACCGCTGATGGCATTTCAGACTTGATGTCCTAGTGCAGTGTTTCTCAACCACTGGGCCGTTGCACTTATCATCCTTATTACTACTGTATTTTGTGCTGTGTCTTATTGATATAATGTATTTAACCCTTATTTAATGTTAATCACAATTACAAACGAGGGTCTGACAGGGCTTACAATTAGGTGTGAGTGCTCCAGATCAATTAGGAAAAGTCAACCCCCTCGCTGGATTTCTAAAGTTGGGATGATTATTGTATTTCTGTAAGTGTGTGTGTGTGGGAGAGAGAGAATCTGGGAGTGGAGCTGTAATGTTATAGGGGAATGAGGGTTTATTGTTGTGAATGAAATCTCACCTGTGAGTGTGTGTGTGTGTGTGTAGGCTATGTGTCGATGTGGAGTGAAATGTGTGTGTAGCCTACTGTATGTGGGGTGTGTGTGTTTGTATGTGGAGTGTGTGTGTGGTTGTTGCCACCTTAAGTTTTTGCCCATTTTCTTAAATCCATAGTGTCAAAGTTAGTTAAACTCGCAGGCAAACATAGTTTTTGCAGGGGCAGTGAACCAGCTCAAGGATCACCTTTGGAGCTGGTGGAAGTGACATCCAGAGTCATAATTCTTGTCTTTGTTCATCTGTCAGACGATGTCATCATTTCTTTGTGATTTCTAAGAAATGCTCATGAGTTCTTACAATGTTGCATGGAATTGTTTGTGTATCATCTAAGCCTATGATTTCTCATAGTTAAGATCACCTCAGCTGACGTAGGAAGTACAGTCTTTGCCTTGATTTCTTCGGTGGGTATTCCCATGTATGTCAAACTTGATGTAAATGACTTAACATAAAAATAACATTATCGTATATTTGCCTCATTGTTATTCTTGGACGCGGCTATCTATACAGCACTAATTAGAATTCATTTAGCCCACTTTTGAGGATGTTCGGATGTTTTCCTCTATCTTTAACGATGTTTCTAACCACACGGGAGCCGCCATTTTTCCATTCTGTTGACAAATGCAGCCTTCTCATTGGTGTAGCATGATCACGTGTCGAACCGTGGCACGGCTCCCGAGAAAAATCGTATTACGCTCTGAAGTCTCTAGTTCTGCATAAAACAAAGCCATATAGACAATCGACTGGAAAATCAGCGACGAACTTTTTTTTGGTAAATAACCACGACTCGTTCTTTTTTATAAGCTAAAGATTGTGTAGATGCCAGTGAGTGGAACGGGATTCGTTTTCTAAAGGACTTTTCGTGCTTCACCTTGCGGCCTACGAGTGAACACGTTAGGCTAGAGCAAGTTAAGAGCCTTCATCTTTAGTCTCCCCGCAAACACATGACTGATGGTAACAGGCATCACTGCATCCTGGAGCACAGTGCCTCTTCACAGAAGAGCGGCTGCGATGCACTGTCTCCCCGGGTGATTTATGCGCAAGGGTCAATGCCACCGGCCACCAAAACCCCTCCTCATCCATACAACACCTGTCACTGGTGCTGCGCGGAAACGTGCGCTTATTATAGAGGAAGCCATGCATGAAATATGGCCATCCGCCCCCTTTTTTGCTTAAAAAAAGAACGAGTCAGAATTCATATTCGCCAGGAAGGCTCTACCGTGATAAGTAAAGCAGGTACGCACCACTGAATCCGCTAACGAGGGAGCTGAACCGCACGCGCCACTGATCACAACATCTGTCGAGCAGCTGAATCAGATTTCAGCGCTGGAAAACCGAGTATCAGCGGAGAGGAAGTCAGTAGAGGACTCGGAGGAAGTTACGCAAAGACAAGGAAAGAATAAACTAAATTTAGATCTGAATCCCTAACAAAACAACACAAGCCACTACCTGCAATAGTAGGGCAACGAGTTCACCATTCCCTGGGCATTTACTTTGCCTTGGACCTAACAGCTGAGTCCTGCGAGTTCACTGCATCTAATTGGATGAACTTGCCGAATTAATCATGAGCTGCAAGGTTAGACAGACAGCAAGGTGAATAGGCCGGAGGTGAATGCCGTGGTTATTGCCAAAAGAAACCCGAAAGTATTAATCGTGTAATGCTCAATAAGCAGTAGCCTACTGATAGGATAAACTAAGAAGTCATGGATGCGTCGACCATTTAAAAAAAAAAAAAAAAACGAATGGTTAGCAGACCAGTTTATTTCATTATTGGATGTTCGGGCGGGTACTTTTCACTCCAAAGCGAGTCTATTACTACTAAGTTACAGCTCCTCTTGATGCAGAGTCGGCTTTCAGTTTTTCTCCTCAGTAGTTAATGGAAAATTTTCCCTAACACTCTTTTGCTGTATCATACTGCCCCCCTGTGGAAAAGGTTATATTTATGGTCACTGTCTCAACCCCCTTAACAGCATTATGAAGTACATTCCCTCTTTTAGATTGAGTTTTCAGAGGATGGTGTGCATTGATTTGTTCTGGCTGCTGACTGTTGGTTGAACCTGGCCCTGGATACCAACATTTAAATAATTCCCACAGCTCAGCTCCATACTAGTCTTACCCCCCACGCCCACCAGAACCATCTATCTAAACCATTCCGATCAATAACCAACAGCAAAATCCACTGCCTTAAAACAAATTATGTCCTCACCCCCTAGCTACCAAGGCTTTTTAAAATCTACAGATACTCCTGCTCGCCCACAAGAAAACTAGTGGAGCATTTCCGTTAGATAGAATGTCAGTGGCACATGGAAGGCCTTGACCCTTATATTATATTTTTTTAAATGCCTGAAAACAAAAACTATACTAACAAAATTCTGTTTCATATACTCAGCATAGTAAGCTTGGCAACTACACCCATGTCAACACACACAGCTTAACTTCCACATTACACCCATGCCAAAATCTTTAGATGTGGTTCAGCTAAAGCTCCACTCCTGGATGGCCCAAAGCCTCACATGCAGCAGGATGCATAATTAATCGACAGGAGTACGGTTTACCTCGTGCACAAACCACCTTCGCAGAAATTGAATTCCAGGTCGGGGTATCTTGTTGCCTTGGCCAAGTAGGGCATCCGGTAAATTAACGCGTAGTGAGCCCAGCAGGATCCGAGCTACCCACACTTGCTGGATCGCATTAGTTACCGTCGAGAGGGCTGGGTGGGGTGCAAAGCTAAAAGGGCTGTGCTCATTTCATGGTTCCCTTTGCAGGGATGAGAGATGTGTGTAGCCACATTTTTTTATATGGAAGGGTGCAAACTGGCTCAAGCAGCCCCAACTAAATTTTAAAAGTGGACAGCTTTGATCGAATGCAACACAGTCCATAAATATATGCTCTGCAATAAGCGAAAATGTAATGTCATGTGGCCTTCAGAAAGAACATGAGGAAAGCCCCCACACAAATCCTATATTATGTAAAACCATAACTTGAGTACATTTACCCATACATACAAATGTCAACAGCATAAAGATGTGGAAAAACCCATTCAAATGTTTATTTGTAAAGCATATGATGGCGTATGATAAAAGGTTTTCTTGCTTGATAATAACAACACAAATGGAAAGTCAAAGTTGAATAATACTGGACAACCACCCAAACAACTACTAGGAGAATGAAGCCATTGCATGGTACATCTAGGCAAGCCTCTTCCTTAAGTGGTCATATTAACAGTTCGGTACAGAACGGGAGCGTCCCAATGACCCATCTGTTGCAGTAAGGAAGCAGAATTATATTATAATGGATGTATCTTGAGACCTAGAAAACAAATGAAGCCACCGGTTCTTTTTAAAAGGGTATCACTGGTCTCAAGGGGCCCTGGCTGACAGTTGGATTCAACAGACTTTCACACATATTTACAAAACAGAAAAGGGAAATAAGCTATCCTACACCAGACATATCAGTCCAGAGTTATATACATTTCAGGTTTTTTTTCTTTAAATTCCCCCTCCCCAGCTCAGCATTTCTATCTTTAAAAAAATAAAAACACAGAAAAGCACTATAACAGGAATGTCAGAATGACACTGAAGAATTGTCCAATAAAATAGTTAAGTGAAGGAAGTAAAAGAGTAAAACTCAAAATCAGGTCCTAAAACTATGCCGTCACTCCGAAGATCCACAGAGTGCCGTTAGCCGACTCTGAAAGAAAAAGGGGGGAAATAAAATAAATTAGAGTAGAGTAGCTTTTTCAAAACTGATATATGTTGTTCAGCCTTTCAAAATATGAATGTGACCAAAAACAAATACATACAAACACCAGCAACAGTTCTAAATCATGCCTCAACTGAAAAAATTCTGGGGGGGGGGGGGGGGGCTGGGGGGTCCCAAAGCCTTCATACTCTAACTGCCTGTTTCTCAAAACACCAACCTGTAGCTGCCGCATACTCCTAATAGTATTCTCATCCAACTGGCTTAAGTCAACCGAGTCCATCTCACTGGCCAAAAGCTGAATGCACTGAAACACCAGAAGGAAAACATGTTTGTGGCAACATCAGATTATTAACATTAAAATTAGGAGGTCATAAACAAGATTTCATATTGAGTTATTCAAGCTATTCAAAGACAAGCAAGTGTCCTAGCAAGGATTATAAATGATGGAGGTGGCTCTCATTTAGCCACATCAAGGAGAGGTTGCTTCTCTTCCACCTCTCATGCGACATCACGCTTATGGAACTTTACATTTGGAACACACCATCTTTATCCGCACACTGTTAGATTCACATGGTTTTTTTTGTCACTTTTCTAACAGTACATAATATTGACTGAGTGGTTAGTTGGTTCTAAGTTAAAGTTTGGTAAATGACAGTGAAGGCATAGAAGTGCAGCAAGGATTCTAAAGCCCTTCTGATTGGAGGCGGCACACATTTCAGCTGGTACAACTCCTCCAGCTCACCTCTCCATTCCCAAGGGGAACGTTGATGACTATATCCTGACTGCCCCCGGCGATAGGCGAGCCATTTACAGAGATGCTGTAGACCTTCTCTCGGTGGCGGGGGTTCCTCACTGCAGGAGTCTTGGGCAGCCTGAGAAAAAAAAAAACATGTCAAATGTTAGCATGACCTTTGGCCACAAACCTCAGGCAGTACACATCAAGTCGCCAGCTGGCTTATATGAAAACATTGTTTTCTTAAAAGCTAGACAGAAAAATACTAACAAATTTTAGTCTTGAACCCTTTGAACGGCAATTCTGGCACCTTGTGTGTCCATTCTCTCACATTGTAAATCCTTATTCAGGAAGAAAGTGCCATAATGTTTGCATTTCCGACAACAATAACAAGTTATTATGAATCGCGATGGGAGTCGACATTCACAGTCAGTCTCGACCACTGTGTCACACTAGGCCCACCTGGCGTCAAATCGAGGGGTGATGAGCGGGGTTGCGCCCATGAGGGAGGTTTCCACAAAGCTGCGAGCAGGAGTGTACAGCGCCTTCTTAGCAGACCTAAGAGAAAAGAGGTATGGTATGATGACCAAGTTATTGAGATCAATCAAATGTACCCCATACCAAAGGACCAGTCAAAGATAGGGGGCAATCCAAACTGCCTGGATTTCTTACTTCCTAATGGTACCGTTCTGCTTAAGGACGGAACCCTTTTTGCTCTTCTGCGAGGTCGATGGCACCTTCTTGGATCTACCAACCTGAACAGAGAAATAACAACTTAGTTCACAGTCCAAAAGAGGGTGATTTGAAGGCCATTAATGACACTTTAGACGTGCTTGTGTGTGTGCCAATGGGCAGCCGTGGCCTACTGGTTAGGGATTCAGGCTGGAAACCGTAGGGTGGCTGGTTCGATCCCCGACCAGTAGTGTGTGTCACTATCTCTGCCATAAACAGTCACTAGGGCTCATTTCCATTTCATTTCCAAGGCCAGTTCTGTTTTCATTGACACTTCCGGGTCTTCATCGTGCCTCCTCTGGGCTTACGACTGAAGATCAGAAACATCGCTTCGGTTTCCATTACATTCCTTTTCTTTAATAATTCGGCTATAGGTCACAAGTGCCTGGCAACCAGATATTGTATCGCATGATATCTTACTTGCTTGTGAAATGGGTGGATGGGTGACATTTACACCAGACAGCATGTTATAAAACCCCAGTGATATGCTCACAGAGGCAGCTTTGTTGTTTTTGTAATTTGCTGCTACGTTCTATGTTTTGGCAGTCATGCTGTGTTTAGCACTTGTGAGCACCAGACAGCTGTACTGTGAAGAAGGATCCCGGCTTCAACATGCAGCACATGTTATGGCTGCCTCAAGCCCGATGTGCATTGTTCGTTGCTCAGCAGGATCTATGGTTGGGCAGTTGTTATACTGGTTAGGTTGGGTTGCTACTTGCTATATATAAGTAGTTGCATGTGTCAGTAAAAGGATTGGCTGCTGTGGGAAGTCTCCAACCAATAGCTTCTCATGTGTATAACTAAAATATAAAAATTCTGAAAAGTTGTTTGACAGACCAGTTTATAGGAGTAATCATCATCATTATCAATCCTTATGACTGCAATACGTCCAACATTCTCTCTACAGGCATCATACAATTAGCTATTTTGTCCGAATAATGGTTTGTCCTTATTTTTAAATAGTAGTTACACCATCTTATCTTATCAATTGTAATTGTCATGATAAACATCCTAAATTCTCTCACCTTCTTCACTGTGGACTTTGGAGGGACACCTTCCTCATGTTCATCAGATTTGACTCTGCTCTGGGTCTTCATGGCTGCAAAGAAACAAGTTGGCATGAACAATGCAACACTGGGAGGATGAGAGGGGCAAGGAGAACGCAAACACAATGAAAAAAGCCAGTGTCTTACATTTTTTGGTGGATTTTGTATGGTCTTCAGCCAATGTGCTCTCCACTTTGGCAGCCTCCTCAGCATCCTTCTGCAAAAGGCAAAAATAGGTTTGTCTTGAGTCAACATTGCAAAGTAGACCATCTATCGCTAATATTTAAAAGTCCAGAGTAATCATGAAGTTGGGGCAGGCCGAGGTGCATAAACGAGCATCACAAGCTTTAGACACAATCAAATCAGAACCAGGGAAAATACAAGCCAGACAATCACCTTTTCATCCACGGCTGGCGATTTGGGTTTCTCTGAAGCTTAGAAACAAACAAATATTTTTGATTACCATGACAGATTACCAATTCAATTTAATTCAATAATTGCAATGTTGGTGTAGAAAAAATTACGTTCTTAAATACTCTTACAGTTACACGTACCACAAAAGTCGACCCAGTTCATTTGACGAACCACTTTAGGCAGTTTGATAAGTGCCATGTTATACAGGTGGTCTGCATCCTTAAGCAGGTTGTTGGTCCTCTCCTTCAAGCGCTCAACAATGCTCTGGACTGTATAATATCAAGAAAAGGTTAATAGCAATGCATGGTATGTATTTTACAGCATTAATCTTCTCAAACTCTGTCCATGTTGTGTATCCAGAGAGTACGATTCATTACTAATATGACAACAGAAGGCCATTTAATAAACAGAATGTAGTAAAATTACTTTTCAACAGTAGGTGGTCAAACTTAATCAAGTCACAAATCCCAGCCTCGTTCCTGCTAAAAGTAGTTTTCAAGCCATTTACAAACGTTGAGTTCGCAAGAGGGAAAAGCTTACCTTCGCCATCAAAGTCGGCTAAAAACGCTTCCAATTTAGCCGTTTTTGGGTCATTTTTTTGTTTTTTATTCGTGGTCCTTTTTCTTGGTGCCATGATCTATGGCAAAAATAACATTCAGAAATGACGATACTAACAAAATAGCTAACGTGACAATAAAAATAACTAGCATAGTTCTCTGTTGTTAGCCAATATGTAGGATAGGAACACGGAGTTCCGTTAGTTAGATACACATTTGCACTTGTTACTTTGTCAGTAACAGGGCAAACATTATGCTGTATGAAATGAAATCTTACTCCAATGATTGGGTTGACGGCGTTAAATCATGTAAGCTCTATAATAAAACCGAACTGTTGGCTATCTATCCTAGCTATGTTCAGCATTCGTCACCCAGTTGTGTCAATTATCCATATCATAGCTACTTAGCGGATATGTTAGCAGGAAAAGCTACGCTTTACAAACGTTAACACAAACAATAGCCAATGATATCGATTGCCGTGGCAATCTTAATGTCTTTGCTTTATTATAAAGATAAAAACATGCTAAACAAATTATATGTATACATATTTTCTTACGTGTAGGATGTTAGACTCCTTCGTCTGTGTTCCCTCTTTCTCGGCACACACAGCACAGTTAACTGTTAAGAAAGGTTTTCAAATTCTGTCGCTGAGAGCCATCCAGCCACTGAGAGCAGACTTGGCTATGACATCACGAGTCGCGCTTGTTCATCCAATCACCAGTCCTGGAGGCTTTCCCCATCTTCCTATTGAAACCCGCTTTGTTAGCACACTAACCAAAAGACCAATTATTGAATGACAAACTGAATTGACAGAATGAGAAATGAATACGGATTGGTTGTTGTGCAGATTCGACCACCATAACAGCGGAAGTTGATTAAACGTGTCGCTAAAACACTTCTATGTAGTGACTCTCTTTAGATTTCACAGATTACTTCGTGAAACGTCAAGGTTAGAGTGTGTGTCTTAAGAAATTGTCAATATGCCAAGGTATAGGTTAATTTATTCATTCATAACATTAACGATGTCCGAAGAACACATATGATTTCAGAAACAGATGTTGACAGTCAATCAATGGGTTTTTACCTTAACGTGGTCAGTTTGAAAGCTATAACGATAACTTTAGCTAAACATCTTGTCGGCTCTCCTGTAAGGTTTTTAACCCGTTCAGAGTAAATCGTTTGCCGTAAACTGTTACTGGACTAGTCCTGAAAATGGACCAACTAGGTGTTTCAACATGTCATCAAAATCTAAAGCAGTGTTTCCACACGTTGGAAACTAACCACAAAGCATGGAACTTAGTGCTGACTGAATGCACTCCTCTGGTCAGTTCGCTGGGAAACTTAGGGGAGCAATTACGGGCCCTGGACAATATACAGCTCGGTGTTACTCAACTGCACCGCTTCCCCGATTTGCAGGAACGTCTGCGTTTTAAACTTCTACAAGCTGTTGATGTTGTTTTGGGCAAATTGACGGATAAAATGTAAGTTGAATGCTTTACGACAACACATAAATGGCATATGTCTGAGTCCCTCGTATGAGTGCAGTTCCATCTTCTAGGGACGAGCTTCAGAAATTGCTGAAAACCCTGAGCAACCAGGTTTCTACAGTGTTCCAGTTTTGCGAGCAGAACACGGGTATACTCGACTTAGCCACCTGTACCTTGAGGTCTGCCACATCGCCATCCATAGCAGACATGTTGGAGTGGCTTCAAGATGCCAATAACTACTACCGCCAGCAGTATCCTTATCTCAGTAATGCTATGGGGCTGTAGATACCTTGTTTGGTTTCACTTCCATGGCAGGGTGGGCAAAAGGGGACATATATGGAATATTTGATTACTGTTTATTTTTCCTCAACTGAAGACAGATTCTTGAGGAGAAAACACCTGTTGCAAGTGCTGAGACCTGATGACCTCTCACTTGTGGAAGAGGTTCTCAAAAGATGGGAATCTGTTGACTCACCTGATGGAGAGGAGCATATTTCAGGTACCCTCACTGAAAAGCAATGTGTAACCTTTATTTGCAGAGTGAGTTTTAATTGAACTCCTTTAAAGAGTAATTGCAGTGTTTTGTATAAAATGTCATGGTAACCTAGCTAGCTAACAGCCAAAACAGCCTTGCGAACACCAATAACAATACTGATAAAAGGTAGAGAATGATGTATTTCTGCACTATATTTAAAGGATGATGCTTCAAAAATAAAAACTGCATAATGTCACTCTAAGCTTTCTCTTTTAAGGCCTTTTTGTATGTTTTTTCTCTTGACAGACACACTGTCCAGAGTCTCTTTCTTTGTTGAATCCTAACAATTACAACTCCTCACATCCTAACACCCTGAAGACTGGATAAAGTCTTGGACATCTAACACTGTCTGTCTCAGCTTTGTTGTCTACTGTCCACTCAACCTGGCTTTGAAAAGGGACAGACCTGAACAGGAATGACCATCTGCAGTGAATGCATCCAGAGACATAGGAGATGCATCTGTGTTCATCAAGAGCAATGAAGGCTGGACAGTTGGAGAAATTGGACAGGAGCGACTTGAGCTATGCTGCATGGAGTGAGCTCAGCATGGCTTTGTCTAAAACTGACTGAAGTGCAAGCAGTCTGCCTCGAGGCTGTGGTGTATTGATGAACAGTTTGCAGAGGAATGGGAACCAGTATGGTCTGGAACTGTCACCTGTGTTTTTTTTCATGAGAATTCCACCTCTTAGAAAATAAATTACTTTGATATTTCCAAAGAGTGGATAGTAGTCCTTCAGAGAAAGCCATTATCATGACTTACTTTTTATCTACATAACAATTATATGATCATCATTTTAGGATATAAAAAAATAGGTCAAATGTTATTTGTATTGTCCTGTAACAACAGGGGGCAGGCTTTAGCTAGTTAGCTTCAGCCAGCCTCCCTCTGCTTGAATGTTGGGAATGAATCATGCTGTATAAAAGCTAATTCTCCATACCTTTCCAAAAGAAGGCCATTTTTCAAACAGCTTCAGTTCCTTATTTCTTTGTATCATAGTATATATGTTGCCAGCTATCTATATTCATTGAGTGAATAACAGGGCAAATAAACATGGTTTCTCCCAATGATGTATTGTAGATTAGTCAAGCCATGCACAGCCTAGATTATGAGAATGTTGAGAATGCATCCTTTTAACTTTTTTTTTTTATCTCTGATAAGAGAATTTCGATTACCTTGACCACAGATTTTGTCATAAAAACACATTTCCCTTGATTGTACTTCAAACAGCAAGGCTAATGTTCATTGTTAAAAGTGAACAATTAAATGTTCTTTTAACCCTGTATCATTTCATTATGATTCACTTGGCAATGGTTAGGTGAGAGAATCACTAGTCTCCTTCTTTAATCCACACATTTTTTTATTTGTGTCTTCAAAGGTGGTCAGATTTTTATGTCACATAGTGAATAAATGCAGACAGGTAGATACACCATTTGCCTCACTCAGTAGCACACATCACACAAACAAATGTTTTAATGGTGTCAACAATACGTCCTAAAACATACGTCACTGCGATCTAGCTTTTGTGCTGTCATATTTTTCACAGCAGTGTTCTTAGTCACACTCAGAAAACTCAATAAATGTCTCACTGAAAGAATAATGCTAATATTACAAAACACATGGCAATAAACATTTGAAACAATAACGACATCAAGAGAAATGTAAGTAATTTAAATAAATACTTGAAATGAAAAAAACAGCATTTCTATACATCATGCTTATTTCAAAACTTAAAGGGAGGAAAAAATAGAGGTAGGAGCCCACCTTGATTTTGCAGCAGGTCTTCAAATCCACTTAATCCTTAACTTAACTTAACTTGATCCTTAGTTTATATAAGTTTCATATGTCTCCCTTATCAATCATTCATTGCATACTGTAATCCTGCTATCAACCTTCCCTGCTTAAACCCTTTTTTAGTCACTTACATTCCATCACGTCAGACATACTCCTTGAGGGGCAAGCTGTTGCTGGAGATGGGTTTGGGTGGGTCAGGTGCAGAGGGCCGAGTGCTGGTGAAACTCCGTGCTATGTATCCACGCCGATAGCCTCCCTCTCTCTCAAGGTGGGGGCAGGTGCTGCTTAGGACTGCCCCGCTAATCATTAGGATAACAGCGGATGCCCAGCCCAGGTAGATGGCCTGGCCAAGCTCCCGCTTGTGCACAAGGGGCACGCTGGGGTTATAGAAGTCCCGCACCACCGAGTTGGCGGTCCAGGAGATGGGCACCAGCACGCACAGGCCCGTGAGGATGAAGAGCACCCCGCCGGAGAGAGCTATGCCAGCCTTGGCATGGCGATCGTCCGCGGCACAGGTGGTGCACTTCATTCCACAACAGGACACTGTGCATGATAGCCATCCCAGGAAGATGGCCAGGCACATCAGTGCCCGGGCAGCCTGTATGTCTGGTGGGAGGGCCAACATGGAGTCGTAAGTCTTGCACTGCATGTGGCCTGTAGTCTGATAGATGCAGTTCATCCAAATGCCCTGCCACACGATTTCCGACGTGAGGATGTTGCTGCCGATGAAGGCCGTCACCTTCCACTGGGGCAGCGCTGTCACGGCGATGGCCATAATCCACCCGGTCACGGCGCAAGTGAAGCTTATGAGCTGCATGCCCGTGTTCACCATCCCTCCGTCCTCTCTGCTTCCCACGCCCGGCCACAGCCTGGACCCGATTTTTGCTGCTGGTGTTTCTGCTGTCAGAGATGACGCCCCTGGTTCCCCTATCCAACTCTTTCCTGTGGTCTTGTCTAACAAGCCTCTTCTCCCCTTCTTTCCTTTCACTACCCCTTCAGCTTCCGACTGATTAAAAAACGTATGGTTAAGTTCCTAAATTCTGTCTAAAGTCTCTCTTGACTATCTCTGACTATGTTTCAGTAACTCTTCTCAGGCATTGTCGTTCCTCCTGCAGCCTTCCCTGTTGAACTTTGAGTGATTAATTATTGACAAGCCAGGAGAAAGACCCGTTGTCAGACCACTTGGCTGGGATGGATTGACCCGCAGTGAAAGCCAGACTTCTTGATTAGCTCGTTGTCAGTATAAATATGTTGCATGACACAACCAGCTGCATTGCTCCTGTCCCATTCACTCCACTGTAAGCTAAGCCATTAGCCGACGGCGGGGACTTGTGTCTAAGTTACAGTCCAAGTTCAGGGTAGGTTTACTCAGATGGGTGAAGCTGATAAAAATTTGATACCACAGCCCGCTACTGAGGGTGGATCCTTTCCAGGGAGGCGTCAAAAACATCTGAGGTTCAGGAAACTCAAATGAGCTTGTGAGAAACACAAAAACACAAATACAAAGAAAGAATTGTCCTCAAAATATCAAGAGACAAAAGATAAACAATCAGTGTTTAAACAGTCAGTGGTGTCTCTGAGCTTTGAAACTATAAAAGGAGTTTTTCCTCACTTAGCCTTATTTGTCCCGTAGCTGTCCAGTATAGTGTTGTCTCTCGCTCAGTCTCGGCAGTAATGAGGATATTGTCCATTGGCGCACAGTTTGGCCAGCAATGTGAACAGGCAGACCGTACAGGCAGATTCGCTCCTCTCTCTCCGAGTGCTTTTAAGAGCCCTCCTGCCAGATGAGGGGGATCAGGCCGAGAGAAGCAAGAGGGGTCAGGCCATGGGGGCCATCCTAGCCTTGACAAAGCCCCTCAGTGCAGCGAGCCCCAGCTGGGTTTAGCCTGCTCCGGTAAAAGCCACAATCACTCGCAGAGACATCAGGACGCAGAGACAGGTGCACGGCAAATCACACCAGTCTCTTTCATCGCAGAGGACTGACACGCTGCACGGCGGTAGACAAAGCCTCGACGGAACCTGGGAAGGGCAGGGAGAAAAAGACAGACAGACAGAAAGAAAGAAAGCACGCCAGAGCCAGTGAAAGAGGCAGGGGAGGGAGAGGGGGATGAGAAGGAGAGTCATGTCTGTAGGTGGATCAATAAACACAAAAGGGGGGCCTCAACTGTGAGGTTTAAGCCCCCTAGTTTTCCACACGGACACAGGGAAAAAAAGGCTTTTGCTCTGCTTTTTGGTCACGCAACAGTTAAAGGGAAAAAATATTCTTTTAAAAGATGGGGGGGGGGGGGGGGGGGGGGGGGGGGTGAACATGATTGTTTTCATTGGAAGGGTATGAGGGAAGCTGAACAACACCAATAAACAAAGCTAAAAACCATATGCAATAAACAGCCCCAGAATCTGGCCCCCCCTTTGCCTTAGTGATTGGACTTACAGGAAACAGTTCACAGTTGTGTTTCCTGTTAGATACCACAGCAAGGATACCAACCTGATGACTGATGACAAAAAAACATTGTTCTGAGCCGAATCGCCATTGTGGCAATGAAATCAACTTACTTAACCTGCCTAAATAAGCACATAAATTACAATGATGTTATACTGCTACACTGAGCTGATAGCACCATTTGGGATGGGAAGAGGGACCTCAGCCAGGAACATTTAGCACTAATAGTCGGGCTATTGTTTTGGTGGTTTTGTAGAATGGGCGGATGTTTTTTTTGTTTGTTTTTGAGAATTTCTTTGTTCTGTTGTACGGTTCTGTTCCTTATCCCCTCCACCCTCAAAACATTGCGGGTAGAACATCAGTGTCCATGTCGATGAATTAAATATCATGGCTACAAGATCCCCAGTTCAAGTTTCCTTTCTCATGTGGCCTCTTCTCCATGGCAACGGTGGTCATGGAGACAGGGATGGGACACAGGAAATGAAAGAGGTGGGATATACAAAGAGAGGCCAGACAGATGAGATTTGGGGGGGCGGGGGCGAACAAGGACGCTTTTGGTGAAAAAACTCAAGTGGATCTTTCATTATCAAAGCCAACGACTATTGTTGCATGTTAGAACAATCAGACAGTCAGCACATTTTGTCAAATGAAATTGTAACAGTGCTAAAAATGAATAAAATGATTATGATAACTGTTATAGCAAAAAACTAAAGGGAAACTTTTATTTTATGACACAAAGATTTATTTTAGCTTGTCCATTTAAACAATTGGTTGGTCTTTTTTTCTGTCCTACATAAACTACTAGGCTAATATCATTAATGGCTGTAGACTAAACAAATCCTTTTTTTGCAACAGTTTTATTGGCACCCGAAAATCTGGATAATACTGATAAGACCGGATTTATTTGTTCAGTCCCAGAGGAGTGCAACATGTTTTTCCATTACTTGTTTTTATTGTTTAGTATTCCCATTCCCATGTGAATATATAAACCTATTTCAAATAATTGCCATATAGCTTGTAAACAGCCATCTCCTGTTTCTGCGCAAAGCTACAATGCAGAGCAGAGGCCACTAATTAATTTGGTGTTGCCAAGATTCTGTGCTGTTCCAGGTCTCATGTTCATTCATGAGGCATCCTCTACCCTTTGTGTGGGTTGCCATCTAGCGGTATTTGTGTTTTAGTGGGCTAGCAGCGATAGTGAAAATCAACAACTGGCATAACACAACGCACCACCTTCTACCCAACAAGAGCAAAATGGCTGTCAGCAACCTCAAGGCTTCAATGCTTTTAGCCATAAAAATAAACTAAATGGTGTAATCGATTTTTTTTAAACACTGATATGGTCTCAAAAGCACAAAAGATACCAAAATATATTATACATAATATATATACAGTGCCACTTGAAAGTATGTGAACTCCTTGAGCAGTTAAGAGATTTCTGTTGTTTCACCATGATTTAAAAAAAATGTCATCACCAATTTTCCGTAGATGAAATGTCAGGTTTATGTTTATCAATTGCGTATACTTTAAACATATTTGTGTGCTTTTAGTCAATTAAGCAAAGCAATCAAATGAGACATCCTTAGGAAAAGGGTTGGGCAACACAGATTAAAAGAGAGAGGAAACCAAGCAAACTATTGTAGTGCCAAGGATCAACAATGCTGAGAGGAAGATATCCAAGGACATCAGGAAGAAGGTACTGACAGCTCATCAGTTTGAGGAAAGCTATAAGACCATCTCCAAAAGATTCCAGCTCCATCCATCCACTGTAAGACAAAGAATGCACATATGGAGGGCATTCAACATGACCACGACTCTGCCTAGAAGTGGACGCCCATCAAGACTATCTCCAAAAAGCACCAGAAGAATAATAAATCTGGCAAAAGCCAACCCACACATCACCTCTAAAGAGTTGCGGACCTCTCTGACAGCATCTGGGGTAAATGTACATGCGTCTACAATCATAGCATAATTCTGAAGGAAAACTGAAACGATCCCACTTTTCTAGTGCATGCTTTGTCCTTTTTATGCTCAGCAACATTATCACACTAAACCTTTATAAAAAAAAAAAACACAGTAAATGAGACCGTGGTTTGACTGCTATGACCTGTACAAATCAGGAAACACTGTAGGCACTGTAAGGCATTGGCAATAATGCCACAGTAATGTCAGTTTTAACAGGTATACATGTTCTGAAATTCAAACAATTGCTGTCACAGTAGTCGTCATGTAGGAACATGGGACCTCTTGGCTGTAATCAGAATGACCATTGAATGCCAAGGAATATCATCACTTTCAATTTGGTGTGCAACAACTTCCCTTAACAGCAGGCCCCTGTGGAGCTGCATAAAATGATCACATGAAGTCCCCCGCCATTAAATCAGAACCAGCTTGGACATCTGTGTGACCTATAATTGTTTAAATTACAGTCTGTCCGTTGGCCTGCATGTTGGCTGTGGAAATCACTTGGATCAGCAGTACTCAGGATCCCTAGGGATCTGTAGAACAGTTGCTATAAACAACTGGGTCTTGTTCTGCAGGATAGAAATGACTCACTAACTGATGTTTTTAAAAATTCTATAACTATTAGCTGTAGATTTAAAGGTCATGGATGAATCTGAACCGATGGCAATATTTGACAAGTAATTACAGTAGGCAGGAGCTGATGTGCTGACAGCTCAACAGCATGTAAGAACAAGAACATTCCTGAATATGCCCATTAGATGATATGTGCTTTCTCTTATAATACAAGTGTAACATCAGAAAAAGAGGGCAAGGAAAACACACAGACACAACAGGAGCGAGGCATTAAAATACCAATTTATTACTTAGTTTGCACAATAAAACACAAATATTCCCTGCAGGCTAAAAAAAAGAAGAATTTTTAACATGTCACTTTAGCAATACAGCAACTGACCAAGCACCCCGTCAGAAGAGGCTGGCTATAGCCCCCACCCTCCCCCCCAGACCTTCCCAGCAGGACCTCAAGGGCGCCCCCCCAACCCCTATTGCTACTGGTTACACAGCTCGGAACACTAGAGTTAAATCAGCACAGCGCTACACACCAGTATAAGAACAGAGAAAGAAAAAAAAAATTAAAGAAAAGAAAAATTTAAATTACAAACACACATCATCAAATAACAAATAACAAATCCTTGTATATATATCAAAGAGGAATTCAAAAATAAAACCATGCTCTGTTGATGTCTGAGTAGGGGTGTGTGAGGGCCAGGTACAGAAAGAATTAATAAAACGTTTAAAAAGAGGTAATCCTGTTGCCGGGAGCCCTACAAGGGGTGAAGGGGTAGGGTCGCCACCCACTACAAGGAAGTGCATTTGGGAGGGTTGTGGGCTGGTCAGTGCCAAGGTATGGGGCAGGGCATGGAGGGTGGCCAGCGAAGGACGGCAAGGGAGGGGAAGAGAGAGGGAGGAGGACGGGAGTCTTCACCAGCCCCTGATTGAAGAATGTACCTCGTTTGACTTGTGAGCGAGTGCAAAGACTCCCAAGTCCTCACCTCTGACCCCCCTCCCTCAACCCCAATGGCCCCAACCCTACCTTAGCTTATGCCGCAAATAAATGTAATTTCTGTAGGAATCGTTATTCGTTTGTATCTCTGTGAAGTCCATCTGTCCTTAAGAGACTCTGCAAATTTTGCTACCCAAAAAGTCTCACCTAAAATACTTAGACATAATTTTTTTTGTTTAAAAAAAAAAAAAAAAACCTTTATAAGATCTTTTGCTTTTTCTGTTGTCATAATAAATAGTCTCTAAGAGTTTTCTTCTTTCTTTTCTCATAAGGACGATACTCTGGCATGCAAGCGAGCAAAGTCTTAAAAGTTTTCAAAACTGTTAACGAAGCCTAAAGAGCTAATCCACCAAAAGCACATTCTCACTGATTGATACAAGCATAAAAATAAGGAAAAGAAAGAGTGAGAAAAAAAAAAGCTAGCACAGAAAATACAAACACCGCATATAGATCAGACCAACAGCCATAGCAACAGACAAAAACGAGCAGTTATAGCTTTTTTTTCTTTCTTTTGAAAACTTGTAGAGGAACTTAAAAGCAATGCAAAAAAAACATTGGGTTGGGTTCATATTGCTTCGCAGTGAGAATAGGAGTTTGAAAGTGAAAACTGTCATGACGTGATAAGAAACTGGGACACACTTTGAGGGAATGGTGATGCCAGTATAGGGGGTATCAATCAGTGTGGCGAGGAGGCCCGCTGGACATTGAGGTCCCCATGTTAACCTTTCTACACCCCCCCCCCCCCCCCCTCAACTAGTCTCATCTGACTCCCCATTGGTCCTGGTCAGAAGGGAGCGGTCTCCACGCCCCCCGGGGGGGTCAGCGCTCAAACTCATTCATAGCAAACCTGCTGCTTAACCGGTGGTTTATTATAAAAGGTTTTTTTGCCGAGTGCCCCCTCCCTGCCGAGGCGTGGAGTGCCGCTCCCACCCAAAACTGACCAACCCCCACCCCACCCCACCCCAATACCTGACCTCTCCACCCAAAACCGCTGAAAACCTGGGAGGGACCTCAAGGGCCTCCTTCTGGTTACTAATCGCGTAATCTGAAGGGCAGTGCTTATGACCTTGAGCTCCAATGGCTGGCATACGATAAGTTTGTGTTTTGCGTCTTTTTTTTTTTTCTTTTCTTTTTCATAAATGATCCAAAAAATTAACAAAAAAAACCCAACAATTTAGTACAGACTTTTCAATAGATATAGATACACATGGTCAAATACACACAACAGGATAGAAACATTTTTTTACGTGTAAAAATTCAAAACCACCGCCTGCTGCCATTTTATTCCTTTCCAGCTCGTCAGCTTCTAATAATTTGGCCTCCTTTAGGCTCTGATGATTGTCACTTTAAAAAACTTGCTCTCAACCAAAATAATGTTTCAACCATAAACATAATATGCTACCTCAAACAAAAGGAAACGAAAATAAGAAACAAACAGAAACGCCTCTGTCAAACCAGTGGGCAGGTTTCTGAAACAGTGCAATTGGACGACCGCAGGCCCTTTAGGACGAGAAGTCAATATGAGGACAAAGGTAAAGGAAACTAACGTCCAACCAATTCCGTCTCCAGAAAAATTACAGAAAAAAGGAACATCCATCAGGAGCCAAAAGGAGAAACCCCTCCCCCACCCTCCCCAGCACACACACCCCACCTCCTTAAATCAGCATATTAGGCAAATGGACCCAGCACACTACCCATGCACACACACCACACACACACACAGACCTGCACACCTTACAAATATCACAAACTCTGCTGAAAGATCCAAGAGCATCTCAATCAAAGCTGAACTAAACATCTGGCTGTTGACAGTCTCCACATCATCTTCACCATCATCATGACCATCATAGTAAGAACAACAATTAACAACAAGAGCAACAACAATGCATCATCTAACTCTAAGAACAGTTAAGATAAGTCACGAAAAAAAAAAGGTCTCTTATTTATATTAAACTCTTACAAATCTGATCTGAATGTATAAATGCATAAAAGGTGAGGGGAAAGGGAGAGTGCCTCCTGTTTGCCTTGCCAAGTCAACCTTAAGTACACACTACGAACTAGGTCTGAAAAGACCAAAACAAATTTAAAAAAAAGAGGCCTTTCTTCGCTAATCCACCAGACCTAGCTGTTGCATTTACCCCATCGAGACACACAACAGTCTACCCACTTCCTCAACCCCATCACCCTCTAAACGAGGGCATAAGGAGGTCACTCAAGACACCACAGGTTACCGTGGCAACAAAAGTGACTCCCATGATGCTCTCCCTGGTCTGCCACACAGAAAAAAGGAACACGATACTTGATGCTGCTACGCACCACCGCCAGCTTATGCAAGTCAGTAAAATCTACTGAAAGACGCTTATATTGTAGATGTAAATATTTTTATATATATTTATATATGTGTGTAAATATAAAAAACAGAGGCATTTACAGCAGTTCTCCTTGATATCCCTTTACAATTCAGTGGCCTGCCATGAAACACACACACACACACACACACACACACACACACACACACACACACACACACACACACACACACACACACACAGCTAGTCTTTGCAGAACAGGAGATATAGAAGTCGCAATGGGCAATGGCTACCCAGGTCACCTCGCTTGTAAAAGATTTTGAGAGGAGAAAGTTAAAACACAGTTGTAAAAAGGAACAAAACATTTTCATTGTCATCACCTCTGAAAGTTCAAAACGCCCCACGCACCCCCACCCCGCCCGCCAAACCCCATAGACATTTGTGACATTTTTGTTGCCCAAAAAGGGCTTGAGGTAAAAGTGAAGAGAGTCCTGCTTAGCTGAAAGAGGCAAAGCTTCACTTGCCAAGATGGCAGCTGTGTGTTGCTTGCGCTCAGTGTATCTTACAAAAAGAAAAGAAAATCATAAAACAAACAATGACAACAACAATACATTTCAACATTCAAAATGAAGAAATGAACAAAAAAATGGCTCAATTTGGGTTTTCTTATGTTGTTTTTGAGTGTGTGTGTGTGTGTGTGTGTGTGTGAGTGCGAGAGTGAGTGAGTGTGTTTTTTTGTTTTTTTTTCAATTTTTTTCTGTGTGCATTGGAAACTCGAAAGCCTCTCAGTGCTGGATTGCTGGTAGAATGGCGGTTCGGTTGGGTCTGGGTCTGCTCGGTTTGGACTGACAGCCTGGTTCGCTGGCTTATGGAACCGCTCCGTAGCAGAAGAAGACGCGCGCGCAAGACAGAGATAGAGATAAAGAGAGAGAACGATAAATGACAGTAAAAGAGTGGAGAAAAACTATTTAAAAAGAGAGAAATGGCGCCTCCTGATGGCTTGGGTCAGGCGAAGTACATGGTGTGCTGGGTGTCATAATGAATCTGGACCGCCTTGGCCAGGGCCAGAGGGTCACGGCCGTTACTCTGGCCCGAGACATGGCTGCCCTCCGCACTGTATAAGAGGGAGAGCGAAAGAGGAAAGAAAAGAGGAGGGGGAGAGAAAATGAACAATCTTTTTTCAGTATGTTGGTATAATTACTTACTTACTTACTTACTTAAAACACTTTAGTCAGGTTAGTCAGAATGGGACACTGGGGTTCCTCCAGGTCTCACCTGTCATGGTCTTTGTCCACCAGGTGGTAGCGCGCCCGGAAGGCCACCAGGCGGGCGTAGTAGGCTGGCGCGGGGATGGAGACGGAGCGGGTGCAGCGCACGTAGGTGTGGCACAGCTGGTAGGTGAGCAGCTGCAGCTCGTCCGCTGTGAAGCAGTTGTCATCCCACAGGACGTGGTAGTGGGAGGGCCGACTGGTGCCCTGCAAGAGGTAAGTGAGTGAGAACCACATTCTCCCTCAACCATCACACTGCAGTAGACAGACAGACTGCCTCAACCCCAGGTAAGTAACTCAAGCAGTTAGCGAGGTTCGGTTTCAAAAATGAGCCATCAACTTATAGTGATAGATAATATAGTGAAGGTATTTGGCAGAACATTTTGCCAAAAAAAGGAAGAAACCATGCCGAGTCTTATCAATACATTTTAATATCCCATATAATGTATGGAATGTGTAAACACTTCATTTAAAAAAAAAAAAATAGATAAAATAAATGCAAAATGTCATGAATTAGGTAATTCATCTGGGAGGCGAGGTACTGGCACTAACCTGAATGCCCGCATGGCTGCAAAGGTAGAAGTCAAACTCTGAGGGATGGGTAATGGTGCTGTCGACTGTGGTGCCTGCTGGGACGTTGCCACTCTTCCCCACCTGCAGAGGGCAACACCGCAGAGGAAAGCTAAATTAAATATACACCAGCAGTCACACTGAAGGCCTCAATAAACTTCAACGACTCCGTGGTCACGCAGTTGCCTCGACTGACTCATTTTCATTTATTGTTCTCCGACGGTTGTGTGTGTTGCAATGCCATTTAAAAAAAAATTAAAATGAGGATGCTAAAAGGCCTTAGCCCAGGTCACTCACCCTTCACTGAGTGAGGATGCTATAAGGCCCAGGTCACTTACCCGCTCAGCCTTGTCGGAGCAGAAGAGGCGGGTGTGGTGGCGTTTCTGCACCACGATGTAGGTAATGCCCGGCCGGTAGTCCTCCTCCAGGCTAATACAGGCCTTCCTGATGGCGATCAGCTCTGGCCAAGCCACCTGATGAGACACGAGAGTATTTAGCCTGAAGTGCACTCTGTTTTGCTCTCTCCAACACACACGCACAAAATAAACAACCACAGATAATTATTTCTGACAATCTCTCCATCTCACACACCCACACATATTCTATGATGCTTTTTACACAAGTGTTTTCAAAGCGAGAATGCTGCGCCTTCATTCTGCCTCGCCATTCTGTTCCACCTCTGAGATTTTCCTTTTACCTGCTGGGTATGAATAATTAAGAACAACTTTTTTTCTTGTTCTTTTTGACACACTGCCTCTTCATGCATCTTCTCACACATTTAAAAAAGGTTTGGAACCTTTCATATAAGTCTAGTCATTACTGCTAATCTGTATCATCACTTGTGGTCAGTGGATGCGGTGTATAGCTCCTGTCGCTAATGAGTTGCAATGCAATTCTCACCAGTTTTACTAAACATTTTATAGTTTATTCTGAATATTATTTATTCTGTTATTATTCTCCACAGAGTCAGCACGTTCGATAACACAACATTGTACGTTCATGAATAGGCCTAAATGTTTTATTTAAAAAACATTTGAATGCTATGTACTATGCAATAGTACATCAGTCTTGTCACTCACTCTCTCTCTCACACACAGACACTAACCCTCACAGACAGACAGACAGACAGACAGACAGACAGACAGACAGACAGACAGACAGAGACAGAGACAAACACAAACCTGCTTCATCTGGCCCTCGGACACCCCGCCTCGGTAGTAGATAATGCGTGTGGGCTTGAAGCGCGTGGCCTTGTAGAACTGGATAAGCAGCTCGCGCACCATGTTGGTGAGGTCCTGGATGACCTCCTGGCTGTAGAGCTGCTCCTGGGCCAGGTCCTGCCGCGATGTCTGCACGCGGACCGTGGCGCAGTAGCGGCTGGGGTGGCCGTCCATGCTGCCCACCACCGCTGCGATGGACGGTTTCTTGCCGTCGCCCGCCGGAGGGTGAGTCACGTCCGCCCCCAGGAAGATGACAGGCTGCTGGAACACTGAGGGCCTGAGGGAGGAGAGGCGACAAAGTGTCAATCAAAATACCCCTGTATCAGTTACCACGGAGATCATCAATTTATTTATTTTTTAATGTAAGATGGCATGTTAATTCTGCTTGAATTAATTTCAACACGTCACGCTTTGACAATAAAAGCATGCCAGCTAACTAGTTAGTCATTGTTTTTTTTTTTTTATAAGGGTGGTATATAGAGCTGAGGGGGTATCTGAAGTAGTGGGACCAAACAGTGTCCTCCTACTCACCTCTGATGGGGCACCAGGACGTTGTTGATGCCGCCTAGCTTGGCGTTGATCTTCAGGCAGAGGTTGGACAGGGTCTGGGGGGACGTCTTCACCACGTTCTTCACCTGGACACACTGGGTGGCCATGCCCAGGAGAGTATCCCCAACGCGCTTCACCTCCGCTGCAATGGAGAACGGACAGCTTAGAGTTAGCATGTTAACATGAACATCGCACGCACCCACGTACGCACACACACACACACACAAGGTGGGGAATATTCCACATACTTGACCGCTTCCATAGAAATGAGGGAGGACCGCAAGTTCATTTCCAACACAAGCACACTAATGCATGCCTGGTTAAAACCAGTCGCCTGCTTAAATTATTGTAAAAACAGAGAGAACGCTTCACTTTTGTATTACTGGTAGTGCATTAAAGTCCTTAGCCATTCCCTCTCACCATAGACGGGAGTCTTTCCAGGCAGGATCACAACGATGAGCTGCAGGCCCACGTAGGACATCTTGAGGTGTTTGAACATGGGCTCCACGCTGTCGGCTCCCTGAGCGTACTTGCAGAAGCAAGGCTGGCCCTGGATGGGCATGCCAGCGTCTTTCGAGATCTTCCTCAGTTGGTCAGTGAAGCTCCTGGCGTCATAAAAGCAAACATTTAAGCAAACTGGTTTACAACTTGCCACGTCATCAGGGAAGGAAAAGAAGAGAGGAGAGGATGACGAGCGAAATGAAGAAGAGGAAGCACTCACTTGAGTAGGTCCTCTCGGCACTGCTTCTGAGGGGCGAAGCACGCTACAGCCCACACCTTGATTTCGATGCCGGCGTAGAACTGCTTTCCCCTCATATCCCACACGCCCTGGTTGGGCGTGGCCACCGTCTTGTTCTGGGGAGAGAGTCCCTACATTCTTAGTGAACCCCTCGGTCTCTGTTGCGGATGCTCACACAAGCCAACCCCTGTACCCCCACCCCCGCAAAATCATCCCCTCCCAACATGTACACATCAGAAATCAGAAACAAATCATCAATTCATTTCAAAACCTGGCCCTAAACATAAAGCATTTAATTTAACACTGGGAGTGTAATTATATTATAATTATATACTTGTTTCCACATAAATAACAAGCTATTGCTGAATAGAACCCATATTATTGCCCAGAGTAACATCTTACTGTGGCAATTTACTTCACATGTTAAGACCCCAACTAAACAAGCATCACAGTTCCAGTGTTCAGGGCTTTAAAAACTGTTGAGTTTAAACATTAAGCACTTAACTTAAGCAAATGGTAAACATTCATATTTGAACCAATTTGGGTAACAAAACACCCTGAAGACTGGAGAATTCGGCTAACTGTAAATCACACAGTATTAACATGCGTGTAGGCCAGCAAAAGCATTTTTTTAAAGCAAGCACAATTACAGCAGTGTTTAAAAATCCTCGTGCCAAGTCATGTTGCCCAATCTCTTCCGTGACAAAAATAAAAAATTGTTAACATGAGGCAGCCAGATATATCCTGTGGAAAAGTTATAAAAACAGACAGAGTTGCTTTTCTCCTCACAAGTGTCATGGCCAAATGGTGTTGAAAAGCCCTATCAATGAGCCCTCGTAACTAAATGTTGTAGTATGTGAGACACTCAAGGTCACTCGAGTGTCCTGTATATTGTATTGTGTGAGGAGAGAAGCAGCTCAGTAAGATCTTTCCCCCAAACATTCATCCACTCTGAGTCACAAAAAAAAGACTATGTTACCCAGCAATCCCTGTTACCGTTTTCAATCATATATTGGAATGTGCTTATATTTAAATGTAGGACTACAATCCATTAAAGTGAAACAGTGCTTTGGTAATGTTACACACACAGCCAATTTAGAGCAGTGTGAACCCAAGTCACCGGTAACATGTCTCCCACTCAAAAAAACAACTGGTTAATAAGTAACCTAGTAGCTCCAGGGGAACAGTTACGCTTCATGAAAGAAAAAAAACAATGTTTACACAAATGTCAAATGCAAAAAGTCCGTATCAAGGCACAAAAACATTCCTTCTGAATGGCTGGGAACAGTGGAGTCTAATATTTGTCCTCATTAGGTTAGTCAAGCCAACACACACACACACTCACTCTCTCTCTGTCTCAAACACACACCCACCAGTAACTCATCCCAACCGTAGCCACCCTGCCCGGTGCCCCAGTACTCACCCTGCCACAGTCCCTGCCAGTGTCAGTACTCACCCGGCCCCCATACTGCAGCATGGGTGCTGGGAGGACTCGCCCGGTGACCTCAGTCATGTCGTTGTGCACGACTATGCCAAACTCTTTCAGGTAGGGGTCGGGGCCTCCCACCATACTGTTGCTTTTGACCTGGTGCACAGTGGGGTCAGAGGTGCTTATGAGCAACGTTAAGAGGTAGGATACCCACACATCCTATATTATTATTATTTTCCTGTTTTACCTTGCTTTACATCTTCCTTGTGCTCTATTTGAACTTCAGTTGGATGTGTGCACCTTATCATTTTTCAACGCTAAGGGGTAACATTAATTTCAAATGGTGGGGGTACTTCACACTTCCTTAAAGATGCAGTCCGCGATTCAGTTTTCGGTTTCACAAAAAGGACGTTTATTTGAACAGTCAATCAAATAACACCCCTCCCTTCCGTGCTGCTAAAGCACCGTGCTGATTGGTTTGGATTGTTTATGGCTCGGTCCGAGCCACCATCTTAGTTTCCTAATTTACAGAAGCAGGACTGTGTATGAATGCCCGTTATTTAAGTGCAAACACTGACAATGGCAATAGACAACTAGAGGACTGAAAACTAGGGGACCCCAAGAAGCAATTCACTGAATCTGAACAGGGGGAGTAGATTTACATTGCAATGTCATGTTTATTCCACCTCCGATGGCGGTGCCAACCTCCACCCACGAGTATTGCTGCTGAAGACTTGGATTAGTGCATCAAAATGCAGCGCAATAGCACTTGAGGAATGTTATGAATGGCACTCCATACAGAACCACTGGAGCAAGAAAAACAACACCTGAAAGACAGTTTTTGGGGGATAGAAGAAGAAATCGCCACTACCTGGGTGTAGTGTTTGTGTGTTCCCACATTTGGATTCAATTACCTCCTTTGACTGTCAACAATGCAGCACCATACATGGAAACTGACACCTTGCGCCTGAAACTGGAATGTGAAAATGGGCTCGATGTTGGGAGGATTTACCCAAGATGGGAGCTCTCAAAGACACAAGGAATTCAGTCAAGAATATGTGGAAACATTTTACAGCCCAGAAAGTGGTGCATTAGTTTCAGAAAGGAACAGTGATCTAGGAACTGTAGAAGTGCACACTTGCTGTGCACACAGGCATGCAGAGTACTTCAACTACCAGTACTTCAGAAGGTTGAGTATACTGGACAGTCACACTATTAAATGTAGTAATCAAGCGATCATGAGTTTAAGGATAGTGACGCCATATCATCTCAAAGTGCTGTGCACAACATCTGTCGGTGGACAATGGGTGCTAACCAGACAATCGGTGATAAGTAAGGAAGTAAAGAAGTAATTCTGGTCTCTGATTGGTTAAGACCTGTCACCTGACCGGAACGGAAAACACGATACACGACAACATTCACACTCTGGTTCTGAATCATCTGAACCTGGGCCAGCGACAGACTAACAGGTAACAGGGTGTTGTATGGTAGGTCTGGACTGGAGGTGGTCCATCTGTCTGCGGTTGCACTCACCAGCCTGCTGATCTCCTCCTGTCGGTCAGGTGCTGAGCGGGCTGTGGCTTTGATCATAGTGGAGGTCTGGTTGTCCGTCAGCTTCTTTATGCACCGTTGGCCTGCTACTATATTACAAACCTGCAGAGAGAGAGAGAGAGAGAGAGAGAGAGAGAGATAATATAAGTGCAAAAGTTCTTAAGCTCAACTGCATTTGTAAGAGTCTATATGTTGTTATCATAGGGAGGTTACACAAGTCAACTCTGAAGTGAAATCAACATGCTTTGATGTGTCTCTGTGCTGGCGAGCTGAAGTCAGGAGCGGGGATACTGACCTCCAGGGGCAGATAGGTGTGCTTCTGTTCCTGTCCCACCTGGAGGCAGGGAAGGTGGGGGTATTTGAGCTGCAGGCTGTACTTTTGTTTGAAATACTGAGCCACTGTGCACTCCATGGCCTGGCCATTTTCTAGCTGGAGGGGGAACCTGTACAAGAGAGAAAGCACTTAAGACAGTCAGAAACACACAGCACCTGTGCACACAACAGCTGTCACACTACTGCTACTGTTAAAACACTACTCACTAAACACTAACATGATCAAGCTGCTGCAAGTGTCATTACTAGTGCTTGCCAACTTCCACTTGTCTGAGTAAAAGTCCACGCCCTTCAGTGTTCTGTGCACATGCAAAATAACTAGAGGGCAGATATGGTTTCTTTGTAAACCTCTGAATTAATAATACAAACAGACCACAGCTACTAATGTGTGTATGACATTCAACTAAGCTCGAGAGCTCTCTGTGCTTTGGGTGTTAAAAAAGGGCTGGCACTTACGTCTGATGGCTGGCTGGGCGGCGGGTGACATTGCACACACGGTACTTCCTCTTCATCTGACCGCAGTGGGTGACCTCCACTTTCAGTCCTTTAGAAAGCCCAGAAACAGAAACTGAAATTCTCATCAAGAAGAATGGGGTACTAAAGGCAAGACCTATCAAAAACTACTTAAACTAGACAAAAAAAACACAATTTTTACTCAAGATATTGTGTTGACATGCATGTATGATCTGGTCAAAGGCCAATTACAAGTTGTGCCCATCATTTCTACTAAAGAGATAACTACAACCAGAAATAATAACTACCAGCAAATGCAAGAAATTCCAATCCAATTATAACATCACTGAAAATATCCTGTCTCAAATAAATAACTTAAAAACTTCAGGTTTTCACGAGCCAAGAGGTTTTGGCTCATCACACTCAGTCATTAAGATGATATGATATGGAAAAGTAAGCAAACATGAAATATAAAAAAAATGTGTGAGTAAAGGCATGCAGTTATTTTTTAGATTTTTTTTGTGCCAAAAAGGTTTTAAACCAATCAAAGGTAGTTGCCCAAACACTGCCCAACATAGCAGCAAGACTCAACACATTTATTTGAAGGGGGCCTGCTTAAGCTCTATGGATAAACAAGGACATAATAACACATTTACACACACCTCTAATCTCCTTGGTGAACTTGACACGTTGCGAATCTGTGAGGGGTTTGGTCTGCTCATTGATGTTCTGGATGTCCAAGACTTCGCACATGAATTCGATGACAGGCTGGGCTCGGTAGAAGGCAGTGGCTGAAACTGAGGTGAAGAGACAAACACAAACAGGATTACTCTGTCTTCTGGGTAGTGACCAATGGCAAGTCATGATACCCCTAAAAGAGCTTTTCACCCCCACCCCACCACACACATACAAATGAAGTGCTATTTGAAGGATGTTGCATTCTGCGGGTTGCAAACCAATAACAACTTGGTTTCCTCAGCACCGAGTTGCTGAACTGAGGCCTTACCATCAATGTTGAGCATCATGTTCCACATAGCTGGGCGGACGGACTGATGGAAGCCGAACCACACCTCCCTGCCTCCACCGAGGGGGTGGTAGTAGCCCTCGGGTGGAGAGAAGAAAGAGCGGCCAACCGGGGTGTATCTGCATAAGAGGAGAGAGAGAGGTCAAAATTAGAAAGGAGCCCCTCGAGGAACAGAACTCACTTATTTTTGACCCTTAGAAAGCTTAGTTTGGCAGAACACACCGCCATCAACACAGGTCTGCAAGTCACCTTCAAACAGTGTAATGGAGTTCTGGTCTAGCAAAGTAACTACCTAAATAGCAAGCAAAAACTTTGCCAACACCACCAACAGCTCAGTTGGCACTGATAAAAGCTTGCCAACATGGTAACTGGTCTCTTTTGTTGATATAGTTAGCGATGTTGTGCTGTAAAGGCTTCCCTTTCATATTGACTGTGTGTCTTGTCCCAGACCACAGAACTGCATGAACTATCACATCCTGGACCTGACGATATACTATCAAAATGAATTATGACTATCTTTTGCTTCACCAAAAGCATTGCCAAAACAAACATCATGACTGCAAGTGTTACGTTTCTATTTTTTTGGCCCTTGTTTGATCCCATACAGGACAGCCTTGCCCCATGTTACCTCATGGAGGGCAGATGACGGGTGATGACATCCAGCGCCTGCACACAATCCTCGGGGACCTCCGGATGATGACCGGAAAGAGCATCAATGAGCATCTGCAGGCTCACTACGGACACCCACTGCAGAGACACCTTGAAAGTCTGGTCCTTCCCTTCACCTGGCAGAGTCACCTCAAGATCCACCTGAGGGCCGAAGGGAAACGGAGGAGTAAGGGGAGAGAGAACCAAATGATTTAGAGGTATATTACAAATATTGCAGAGGCATATGATGAGACCATGATGATGTTTGAAATAACAGCACAGATAGTGTTCTGTGGTTTGCTTTCCCTGATCTCCCTCAATAACCTCACTGCAGCGCAGATATTACACTAAGAACAAATTATGTTTTCTAAACAAAGTTCAGGAGTAGCCCATGGGGATTGCCAGCTGTTGGTCACCCCACTTCCACATTCCAGGAGATTTCAATCTGCCTTACCTTTCCCTACGTCACATGCTTAATGGCCAGCTACCAAGCCAAACATGCTTATTATTAGAGGTCTAAATCAAGCAATCTGATGGGTGAACTAGTGAAATTCAAATTAGAGACATTAACTCTTTAATCTGGCCCTGAGCATAATCCTGGCTGCGGACAGCACCCCACTGGAGGTTGTAAAGGAGGGGTCCCTTACCCGGTCCCTTCCAATGGGCAGCGGATGGGCCGTATACATGTTCCTCTTTCCATCGTATCCAGGCTGCCGGTCCCCAAAGATCTGCATCTTGAAGTGCCTGACCATGGTGTCAACCACCTCTCTGTGAGAAAGAGAGAGAAAAAGAGAGAGTGTGTGTAAGAGCAAGCACAAGGTATAGAGAAAAATCAACGAAAGACACAAATGCACCTTTGTTTGTTCATGCAACTGAAACTTAAACACACACACACACCTGTTGACCCTCCGTGGTCTTTTCTCCGGCTTGATGTCGATGTCATAGTGGTAGACGTCGATCTTGGGGATCTGTACCTGAAAGTGATTGGCCAGCAGGCGAATCGGCTTCCCAACGGTGCCCAGGCCGGGCCGCCGCGGCGGTTGAAAGAGGGAGGTAGGGGCCGGCGGGCCTGGGGGAGATTCTGCACGGGAGCGGGGACATCCCGTACGATCAATACATATTTTATGAACGTCACAACACACATCAAGAACATAAGGCAAGATACTCATATTACCTTGAATAGGACCTTTGACACACACACACACATTTTTCAAATGTAATGAGGAGATCTGAAACATCCTTGTGAGACAGATACAAGTTGCTTTGGTGGTTGTGCTTGGCTGTACCTCAAGTAAATCCCCCCCAACCCCCCCCCCCCCCCCCCCCCCCCCCCAACACAGTGTGAATTACTGCAAAAGTATGCCACGAAATCCTCAGTCCTTTGAGTGAAATTCAAGTAAACACAAACCAATACAAGCGTATGCTTGGCAGACCTGACACACAACAAGAAAGGCTGTTGCGGTGGACCTTGACCTCTGACCTAGGAGGCCACAGGGGACTGGGAGAACAATATAGAACAATGTAAACCCAATTACCGCCAGCCCAATGAAAACCCACTACCCCGCCCTCCTAAACGCACACAAGCCTCCCAGACAAAGAACAGCGTGCCTGAGACAGACAGTGGTGGAGCCATATGGGGGCAAGAGAGAATGGGATTACTCCTACACACACACACACACACACACACACACACACACACACACACACACACACACACACACACACACACACACACCTGTATGTACGTCTTATTACTAACACAAATTATCATCTAGTTGAGTCTTAAACGGGAGTCTTAAACGGGAAACATGGTCATTATATATATACATACGCATGTCTTAACTAAATTTCCGACAAAGCCTCTTGGCATGGTTCCCCTTTGGTGAAAAATGCTGCTTCACCAGACTCGCCTTAAACAACTGCCCAGTATTGGGTTCCGTCCCATGCACCAGCGGGTAGGGACAGGGGAAAGTCCCTCGGAAGGTTTCTGGGAAGAACTACTGTACCAACAAAGTGTGACACCATCGTCTGGGCAACTAGCCTCACTTTTAATGCTTGAGGTTCAGAATAAGAAAACGGGAGTATGGAGGAAGACTCGGGACTAAACCAAATTGGGAGCATGGGAGTAGTGCGTGCTCGAGTGCCTGTGTATGTGGGCAGGGGGAGGGCAGAGGAGTAGCGTATGTGTGGGTTTGTTTTTGGGGAGGGGGGCTGCTATTGGTGAGTAATATGTGTTTGGGGGCGGAATTTTGGGAGTGGTGGGGGAGGGTGGAGCCAGAGTCTCACTGATTTTCCAACTGATGAGTAGCTTGCAGGGGTCCAGTCTCTAAAAGTCCTGACATGCTCCAGTTAGCCAGTGAGGCGGAAAGGGGATTGGTATGGGGGTAGAGGGTAGATGGTTGGGGGGGTCAATCTATACTACTGTTTCTCCCTCCCCTGTAACCAACCCCCTCCTCTTCCCCACCCCACTAAAGCGCTCTTTCTGTCTTCCAAACTCTCCTGAGCCACTGGTAGCTCCTGTCTCTTAGTCCTACTCTCAGAAAAACTGACTGGGTACGGTTAGCGGGTCTGAGTGGGTCTGTAAGTTCTGTCAAGAACCAGACACACACCGACACACACACCAAAAGCAGAGACTGATCTATTTTTAGGTCTCTCAGCTGGTGCTCAGGAGCTGGGCTGGTGTCACCGTAGTCCTTGAGTGGAATGCTGCACCCCCTCACACGCTCATAGCTTCAACCACACACAGTCTCACTGCTTCAACCACACACTGTCTCACTGCTTTAACCACACACTGTCTCACTGCTTCAACCACACACTGTCTCACTGCTTCAACCACACACTGTCTCACTGCAAATGTCTGGCTTCAGCACTGACCTCACCGCCACGGTTCATCCATCAACAGGATCCCCATCACTGAGAACGTGCTGTACAACACACTTCCTCCATTCGATAACCCTAACCGCCATTCTGGTTTTTGGCAACGCCAAACATTGACATGTCCACCATGAATTTCAGGCATAATGCTTTAAAATTTGGCTACCCCCCTAACTCATGGATGGATAGCTGATTAATATCTTCTCCAGACCAGTTTTAAGAATTTGCTATGGCATCCTGCCGCAGTAGTTTACACGCTGATGGGAAATTATTAGAGAACACAGGGCACTAGACATAAACCTGAGTCATTGATGGATACAAATAGTCAACTCTGACTAACCTATATGAACGTCAACAGATGTGTGTGTGTGTGTGTGTGTGTGTGTGCCAATGTAGATCTAGGCATGACCCTTGCAAACCGCCGGTCGAGCTTAGCATAAGGTCACGGAGGAGTGCCCTGATGAGTGGGACACTGCCGCATGTGTGACACCCAGTCACCTGTGAATCACCTGGATTAGAAGTCAGATACACTTTTCGCTTGCCAAATTTGTGATGCCCTGTATGCACAACCCAACATGTCTGTTTCTGGCCTCATGAGTTTACACCATGTAAGCTGGGAAGTTAGAGCAAACTTCTAAATCTTACCGCTGCTCTCTACTTAGTCTAAGTCATGTTCACATGTGCATTGGAGCTCGTTTTAGTTTTGTTTGTGTGCTAGTTCATGTAGTTAGTTAGTCTCCATTGTTGCTTGTCGAAGTTATTCATGTAATGGGCTTGCCCAGTTAAAGCCAATTTAAAGGAATCATTTTGACACAAACGACATAAACTAATTTAGAAAAGAAATTGCATGACAACTGTGTAAAGTCCCATTGGCAAGGCCTACTCAATTTTGCAACCAGTACATTTTCTACCTGGCTATCCTGTTCAGAGATAAATAAAAAACAAGTCTTTTCAACAAAAACAACAAACAAAAAAAAAACCGCAAATATTAATTATAGCCAATTACACATTCATCTATAGGATGATAACTACCTCCATCCTACAACCTTCGAAAAGCATATCTGAAGACAGGACAGAAGACAACTCAACAGGCAAGAGAGGGACCTAATCTTTTCACAGCGGTTCCGTTTAACCCTCTCTGCAGGTAGCCCAAATCACACAGCTTCACAGAATGCTTAAATGGTGCAATCAAGGGGAAATTTAACACAAATCTGATATAGCACATATAATATAAACTCCCCCAGGCCTACGCGGAACATTTGATATAAACTTAAAAACTTCTTGATATAAACAACGCAACTACATTCACAAAAAAAACGCTCATTTCAAAAGTATGAACGTCTACTCATCTGACTGCCTGAACTTTCGAGTCATGGTACTGTGGTTATACCTTTCACCTGAGCAAGTAATTTTTCAGTTTTTCTCTCCGTTTCCTTACAAGTTAATCATCTTTAAGTTATTGTGAGTCTTAGAAGTTCTGTAGAAGCAGCAGCCCCAGCCACACCCCTTGATTGAACTATGAATAACAATTTACCTTCAAATCTCATCCATGAAACCAATCTGTTAGTCAGATCTCATGTCGCATGTCACACAGGATGTCACACAGGATGATCTATTATGATGTATACACATATACTCTACACATATCAAGTAAGAACATAATAGTTACACAAAGCAAATTCAGAGGCCATGTGGCGGTGGATGACATAGAAATACAATAACTTGGAACTTGACTAGAAACATACAAGAACAAATTCACTCTTTTGGCAGTGGCTATTTATCCTGAAGTTAGGTAAAGTAACGCCAATGTTGATCAACCAACCACCTGAACCCAAGCTTGTAAAGCAACGCATTCACTCTTCAACGTGCCTTGTGGGATATAAGGTTGTTGAGTAACAGTTTGAATGGCTGCTATCATGGTAGCCAAGTAATTCAATGAATGCTGGCTGTATTAGGAGGTGCCCTCTCATACTTAGAAAGGTAGACACTTCAGCCTACCTCTTTAATTGTAATTGTATCCTTTTGCACTGAAAAAAAAAAACAATTGTGTCATGCACTCTGGACTGGCTGTAGGTGCTTTGAGCAATGTACACCCATTTGAATGATACACTGTGGTAAAATCTGGTCATTTGTATTGCCTACTACTGCAGATGAGCAGGCCATTTTACATGTTTTGCCTGAATATAAAATGAGCATTTCTACCATTAGCTGAATAACAGCCATTTCCTTTACCATAAACACAGCTTTGATATCAAGGAAAAATTAATAACAACCTTACCAAAAATATTTGGTGAATGTGTATGTTTATATTACAGATGAAGTGAGCAAATAATGACGCGGTATACTCTAATCCATTCTATAATGTTTTTATGTCTTTGTTTTAGGCAAAGATTACTTTTGAATACCGTTTTTTTATATTTTGAAGCCTGAAACAAACTGATGAGAATGCACTTGAGTTTTGAGAAACTGTCATTTACGATTGCATAATCACTGTAGGTCTTCGTTTTCATTTCCTGACAACAAAAAACACAAATTGGTCTTTTGAAAGGGACATGCATTTATCAGACAATAAATGAAACGCAGTGAAGCCAGGTTGAATTATTATATAGATATTAAATTAATAGCGGCTCTTCCAACAGTAATGTCAGAATTTTTCAAAACTGATGCAAAAGACTGCAAAACCAATTTTCTGAGAAATCATCACTCTATAATTGGCTAGAGACATTAACTTAACCTTCTGTTTACATGTAGTGTGAAAATGGAATGCCTAAAGCGCTCATTTGAAATTGAGAAATAAATCTGACAATGCAGCCATTGGAATTTGCCTTCTGAACATGCATTCTGTACAGGCAGTTCTGAATTTAGATGTAAGGACCTGTGGCCCTCGTGGGAAGACTTGCATGGTGTTTGTGAAAATAGCAATGTGAAGAAGTGTGTACTGCTGTGTTTTAACACTCCACTGTTACGCTCTAACATGCTTTCGCAAAAACAAAAAGTCCCTTTTTTTTAATTTTTTTAAAAGTTCAAAAATACACTTGGACTAAAATGTGCAGACAAAATATAAAAAATGTGGCCTACGTGTGTGTTTGGCTCATACTGTCTGTTTTGGTTCCGTTATTTTGTTAATATGTTACACAATCATAATTGCAGTAATGATGACTAAATAGCCGTTATCTCCGTATTCTATATTACCAAGAATAAGCGAGCCACAGGAAATAATTACACCAATGTTACGGAAACGGCAGCCGGCGATGTGTACAACCCGAGGTAGCATAGAATGGAAACGGTAAACTACATCGAATGGCTTCCACTGACGACCAAAAATGTGGAAATTAGCGATCGTAACTTTACAGTGTAAAACGGAGTAATGCGTTGTGTTTATTTGCTTCCAAATAAAAATAAATAAATACAATCAACTAAAGACAAAGAGCGTCGAGTGTACTAAACGACGATGCCATCTTGATGCATTGTTATTGTAGTAAACGTTAGCTATCGCTATGTTGGATAAGGCCAATAAGCCTTGTGCCACAATCGATAGCATAAATAGAAAGGCGATTGGCCTCAAACACGCATTATTTACATTGCAAAGGACTTGTTGTATTCGAGTGGTGACAGATACGCGGAAACCATTCCGTAGAGCATGTTTTTTTTTTGTGAAGGCATGCTCATTTACATAGTCACTACTCTGATCACGCTGCTCGAATAGGATGCAAAAAAATCTTTGACGTTAATTCCACGTTGCTCATGCATTCCTCATTCTGTGCACAATATCGACTTTCACGACATTAAAACGAATTAATACAAACACTATGAACATGTCTAAAACTGCAGTTTGGTAGATTAAAACGAGCCAAGATGGTAAGCTTGCTAACTGCATGACAGCAGACGTGCGTCCACACACACGACACGGAAGAAAGTCTTGGTTAAATCCCCCACACAGTGCTGCGCTGCCCTCCTCCTTGGCTACCTGCTGCTTGAACGCCAGCAAACAAATTAGCTTGTTTGACCAATAGTTCTGGTTTGATCACATACTATAATGTTGAAGCTCAATGAAGAAGAATCGCCCAAATTATTCATTGGACAAATACATGAGGGCCTGATAGCCTCGTTTGTTTTCGTTCTCGTCGTTGAGGCCTATCATGCAATCATCCACGGCCCCCAGTGAGGCAATCCATTAGCCCGCACTACTCTGTCATAAGGCTTCTCATTTTAGCTCTTACCGGGTCCGAGCGCTTCCATGGCCGAGGGCTCTCTCTCCGTCTCTGTCCCGGCCTGGCGGCTCCGTACCGACACTGATATTGGGGGCGGTATCTCGAAGCTTAGTGGGGCTAATTTAAGAAATGGAAGAGGTGCGTAGATATCCACAGCCCGTCGAGGGTGCGTTGTCTTCTGAGTGATTTAAAGCAGATCCTGGGGATATTTAACCGAGCATGCGTCAGGACGTATGAATCCAAACTGCGCCTGCGCGAAGCGAAAACAGTAAGCTGTCTCACAGACAATAGCTGTTTGGCAAAAGTAACGTTAATCCTAGTTGCTTCTAAACACGGTAATTGATTTATTTGTAAATTAGGGGATTATAATTGACAGCCTCGAAACAAATTATGACCAAATCATCATCTTAAATGGAACGTATTATATCTCAATATGAAACGTGCAATGTGTGAGTCAGATGTAAAGAGAGATGCAAAAGTGTGTAATGTGACACTTTATTGTGTGTTAAAGGAGAGACGAACTAGGTGTCTCACCGTTGAGCAAATTGCAAGCATGTGGTCTTTTTACGTATGTGAGGGTGAAAACTCTCCTTCCTTTATAGACCATGTAGGCCTACACACGTAGCCAAAGAGATAGGCTACTGGCAGTATTTGCACTTAGAGACAACTATAATGTTGATGTTTTCTAAGGTTAACTTCACTCGTAATATGTCATTTTAGGTTTTGGATAGATCGCCTCAGATGTGGCTTGTGATTGTCAATGGTCTCAGCGGTCTTCCGATTTCCTATTCAGTTACACTTGGCTGCCCTCTTGGGGTCAACTATGTCATATGCAACAGGTTGGACTTAGTGCTGCAGTGCTTACTTTATTACCACCGTTTTGGTTTGAACAAAACGTGCTCTTGGCTGCAAATTCCATCTTGGATCACACCCAGCTCTGTCACTGGTTTGGGCACCTTCGTCCAAACTTTGATTTAGCCCCTCACAAGCTAATTCACATTAGACAGGGAGTGTCTGTGAACCATCACATTGCCATTGCTTATTAGTCCCATGTTGTTCAGTGCAATGTTTCAACTATTTGTATAATGTGTGATTCGTTATTCTCTTGTATCTAATAAACAAGCCCCGGAGCGGTCCATCAGAACAGGAGACAAAGCACAACACCTGCCAACTTCTTAACACTGTTCAAGACTGGGAACTCAAGTTGACCGAGGGACTCAGTTCATTAGTGTATAATCACCTGTTATTATGAATTGTTTCGTGAATCATGTTTTTGTTCACTTAGAATCAGTGGGCCTCATTCTCGAACGCAGTTGAGAAGAATTTAAGAAGGACTTTCTTCTGAATTCCACTTCGGTGGATTTAGGAAAACATTTGCCATTGTCGATAGTGATTCTCATCTGGGATTTCTTCTGAACTTCAGAATATTTTCAGAACGTGAAATAGCAGTCGTAAGTTTGCCGGAGTCTTCTCAAATGCGATTCCTCAAATAACCACAAGATGGACCAGGGACCATGTATTAAAAGGGTTAACGGCTGAATTTGTGAGAAACCGTTGGTGATTGCGTTCACGTCAACTCTACAGACATCCTCCTGATTAAAATAATTATAATAATAATAAATACGAGAATTTTTGTATCATTAACATGATTCTACGAGGCATCGTGATGCCATTAAATAAATAAAAGGACTACACCAGGATGCTAATCCAGTCTATTCTTATTTGTAGATCCACGTTAGTGGAATGAACTGCCTAGCTAGCACTACCAGAGCAGGCGCGTCCCTTCTCTACCTAAGAAGCTTTTGAAGACCCAACTCTTCAGAGAGCACCTCCCTTCCTAACTGACACTTCGATTAGTGCTTGACTTGCACTTACAGCAGTTGCATTCCTGCACTTCTTTTTTTTTCTGCCTCGTTTTTCTATTTCTTATGTAAAGTAATATTTATTGTTACACTAGGTCTCTATTGCTCGTAGCTTGACTGTTCTCAAGGGAGCTCCCATGTAGCCTACGTCACTTTGGACAAAGGCGTCTGCTAAATGACTGAATGTGAATGTAAATGTTCACAAACACTGCAAATGTAAGTGAATAAATACATAAGCACTAAACCCAGTCGCGTTAAAATAGCCATAGTGGAATAGAATGGACAAAAAGTCAAAGTCAATGTTTTGTTGCATGTACCAAATTGCTTCAGCACAGCAAAATTCTTACGACTTGGCCAGCATCATCATCTACACAGTAGACGTCATACAGATAACATATACCAAAAAATAACATAAAACTCTATAACACTACATATAACATATAACATGTTACATTAACATACAACAATTTAAAGAACAACATATAGCTCTGTAACACTATAACACTTTAACAATAAAACATATAATATATAACATATAACATTAACATTCAACAATTAGGAGTAGAAGGGCTAGCAGCAGTTTAAAGTGTGGCGTGAGGAATGTTAAAACATTTTTAAAATGTTTTTAAAATTGTGCAAATATATCTAGGAAGTGTATTGTATGAGTGGGGGAACAGGGAGTGAGTGGAGGTGGCGACTGTTCAGTGGGTCAGTGTTTAAAATCTTTTGTGCTTTCCTCAGGCATCTAGTGTTATAGATGCCTTGCACGGAGGGGAGATGGCTGCCGGTGATACGCTCCGCTGTCTTCACCACCCTCTGCAGGGCCTTGCGGTCGGCAGGCGGAGCAGCTACCATTCCAGGCAGTGATGCAGCCTGAGAGGATGCTCTCAATGGTGCATCTGTAAAAGTTTGTGAGTGTTTTAGAAGACATGCCAAACTTCTTGAGTCTCCTCAAGAAGTATAGCCGCTTCTGTGCAGTTTTGACTGCTGAGCCTGCCTGCATGGACCAGGTTAGGTCATCCTTGATGTACACACCGAGGAATTTGAAGTTGGAGACTCTCTCCACTTCAGCTCCCTCGATGTGTATGGGGTCCTGACCCCCCCTCTGCAGCTTCCTGAAATCCACGATCATCGTTAACGTTGAGAGACAGGTTGTTGTCTTGGCACCATTTTACCAAGCCCCTTACCTCATCTCTATAGGCGGTCTCATCGTTGTTAGAGATGAGACCCAGGATGGTAGTGTCGTCTGCAAACTTCAGAATGATGTTAGAACTGTGTGTTGCCACACAGTCCTGCGTGTACAGGGAGTACAGGAGGGGACTGAGTACGCAGCCCTGGGGGGCCCCGGTACTCAGGGTCAGTGAGGAGGAGGTGTGGCTGCCCATTCTCACCACCTGGAGTCTGCCCGTCAGGGAGTCCAGGATCCAGTTGCACAGGGGTGTTTTAAGACCCAGGCTCCTGAGCTTTGGGACGAGCTTGGCAGGCACAATAGTGTTGAATGCTGAGCTGTAATCCACAAACAGCATCCTCACATATGTGTTGCCCTTTTCCAGGTGGGAGAGGGTGGTGTGTGTTGTTAGGGCAATGGCATCATCTCTTGATTGGTTTGGACGGTATGCAAACTGAAAGGGGTCCAGGGTGTTTGGAAGGGTAGAGCAGATGTGGGTTCTGACCAGCCGCCCGAAGCACTTCATAATGGTGGAGGTCAGTGCTACAGGGCGGTAGTCATTCAAGCAGGTGACTGATGTTTTCTTTGGTATGGGGATGATGTTGGCCTGCTTGAAGCAGGTCGGGACTTCAGACAGATGCAGGTTGAATATGGAGGTGAATACCTCCGCAAGCTGGTCAGCGCACCCCTGAGGACGCGGCCTGGGACTCCATCTGGCCCGGATGACTTCCGAGGGTTCACCCTTTGGAGCTCTCGCTACACGTCAGCCACGGTCAGGGACAGAGGGCAGTCGTCCTGGTCCTCGGCCAGTCTTGCGGAAGGAAGGGGGTTGGTTGCCTCAAACCTTCCGTAAAAGGTGTTGAGGTCATCAGGGAGAGAGGCGGCAGGCTAATCATCACTGCTATTTCTCCCTTTATAGCCAGTGATGTGTCGCAGGCCACCCCACAGGCGTCAGGGTGGCCTGCGACACAGCTGAGGTAGGTGGACTCCAGCTTGTCCCTGTGTTCTCTCTTTCCATCTCTGATGGCCGTTCGTAGGTCACATCTGGTCTTCCCCAAAGCCTCCTGGTCACCATAGTTAAAGGCAGAGAACCGTGCTTTGAGCTTAGCACGAACATTACCATTTACCCAGGGCTTTTGGTTTGGAAAAGTCTTAACACTGACCCTAGGTACGACATCATCGATGCATTTGGAGATGTATGAGGAGACAGAGTCTATGTATTCATTGATGTCCCAATCAGCTGCAACACAGAACATCTGCCAATCTCACACATATACATCCTGCAGTACCTCCGCGACCGGGTTAAGTTAGATCTGTGTTTTCTGCTCGCTTTTCGCTTAGACATGACTCGCCTAACGAAGTGTTTTCGTGTGGATTCGGGAGATTCCGACAGCACACGTCCTAACACATGCCCTAACTAGACGTAACGCAAAGCGTTACAAAATATGACCGCCGAACTGTTCAGTAGGTTTTGGCACAGAATGAGCCATGGTTGTCAGTGTGTTTGTGTGTTTTTATGTGTTTTGTCTGTGTAAATTGGTTTGTGTTTAATTTTTATGTATTAAAGGAATTATTTGTGATAGATTTTGATGATTTTGTTATGTAATGTTTTGTGTACTACTTTTTTGTGGATTGTTTTGGTATATTTTTCTTTTGCAATGTAGTTTGTTAAAACAGGTCAAATAAAGAGGTGTGGAAACAAAGTGAAGTTTCCAACCACCAACAGGTGGCGCTATAGGTGATATCAGTCAGGCATATGTACGCGTTCGGGCTGGATCCAGCGTCCACCCTAAGACATTTTCTCTGGATCAAACAATGTACGCAAGAGTTATAAGAGACTTTGTGTTTTGTGGCAAGCACTGGCAAGTTGGCAAAGTTTGTGGGTCTGCCACGCCCACACCTTCCGACTAATGAGAAAATCTTAAATAACTTTTAGTCGCCCATGGCTGAAGAGTAACCTGACCACATTTCAAGGCGTTACCATTAAATGTGTCGGAGGAGTTCGATCAGATGCGAGGTGTGCAAATGCCGTCAAAACGCATCTTCCACTCAAAATGGCCGACTTCCTGTGGACCTGCCACCATGGCGTCAAGAGACTTTTTAGTGCGTCCAAGCATGATGAAGACGTGTACCGGATTCCGTCAAGCTACGCCAAAATAACCCCAATGCACAGGGTTTTTTGCAATGTTCTAGGGGGCGCTACAGAGCCATTTTGCTCCATCCATGGACAAAAACTCTACCGAAGATGGACGGTTACAGGCTTGATCTCCCTGGCAAATTTGGTAATTTTTCGAGCAATTTGACATATATTCGATTAAAACACCTAATTTTTGCTTTTAAATTTTTAACTAGGTGGCGCTATACATGTAATGACTGGTTATGGTATGGGTTGACATGGCCCCTTGACACAAACATACAAGAACAATTTGGCCCTCCAAGGCCCTACGGTTCTCCGATATTCGAAGAAAACTGTGTCACGCCACCTAAAGGCCAGTTGGTGTACAACCATATAAATCAATTTATTGGATGCCCCCCCGTGAACGGAATTCCACGAAACATTACGTGCAGTCAGAAGGTGTCATAATGATCCCACTCCTCCGATTTCGTGCAGTTCTGACCTTGTAAACTTTGTGAAAAAATGTTTACAACACTCCATTTTTGCTTTTTCATTTGTAACTAGGTAAACCTATACATGAAATAAGTGGTAGTGGAATGGTTGACGTGGCCTCTTAAGACCAACATACATAACAAATGTGGTCCTCCTAGGCCCTACGGTTTTCGACTTATTCAAAGAAAACTGAATCGCCCCACCCTCTTTAAAAGGGGTCCAGTCCGACGGGGGTGCAACGGATCAAAGCGAAAATCAGTGGTTCCATGCTTATCTAGTAAGGCTTCATGCCCACCAAATTTCATGCACCCCGGTGTTTCAGTGTCCCGGAAATCGCTGTTGCGCGCAGTTATAATAAGGAGTATGTATGCAAATCCACAGACAAATCCACAGACAAACCATCAAAGAGAAGGCATTTTGTGTTTTTATGACAACTGATGGCCACTGTAGGGTATCCTACACACTTGAAAAGGGAGGGGTGATGGAGGGGTATTCACTTTGTTACTTTGTTGTCCATTTAGAAGGAAAGTCGGGGCCTGATCCTCCTCAGCTGGGAATAGCTGTGTGTGTGTGTGTGTGTGTGTGTGTATATATATATATTGACTTGGACGTCTTAACCCTCATTCTGCCCTAATATTTAAACCCGACCACAGCCTCCTAACTGGTGTTAGCAACTTTCCATTTTTACGTGCTACTAGATTATTACTAATTTAGGAGTGTTTAATATGCATTATTATTCTATTTTATTAAGGCTTTTTTTCTATTTGTATGTTTTGGATGGAAGAGTGTTTTTCATTTCTGCATGATTGCCGGTGACACTTTTTATATATATGAAATATATGAGTCATGGACAAAAATGGTTTTGTATTCACATGTTTATTTACTTAGTTTGCATTGGAAAAACACAACAAAAATCTGAGAAATAATGCCAAATCTGACATTATTCCACATAAAACTCAAAAAAGGGCCAGACAAAATGTTTGGCACCCTCAACTTTATAATGGGTAGAACACCCTTAAAAATAAAGAAATACAAATATCTGAAATCAATTGCTTCCTGTAACCATTAATGAGGTGTCTTACACCTCTCTACTGGAATTTTGGACCACTCTTCTTTTGCCAACTGCTCCAGGTCTCTCACATTTGAAGGGTGCCTTCTCCCAACTACTGATTTGAGATCATGCCCCAGTTGTGCTATGGGATTAAGATCTGGACTCATATCGGACACTTCAGAACTCTCCAGTGCTTTGTCTTAACCATTTCTGGGTACTTTTTGAAGTGTGCTATGGGTCATTGTCCTGCTGGAAAACCCATGTCCTCTGACGGAGACCCAGCTTTCTGACACTGGGCCCTACGTTGTGCCCCAGATTTCCTGATGCCATGCAGACAGTCAAGGCATCAGGTTCCAGAAGCAGCAAAGCAACCCCAAAACATCGGTCCAGCTCCACCATATTAGCCTGTAGGGACCGTGTTCTTTTCTTTGAAGGCCTCATTTCGTTTTCTGTAAACTGCTTTACCAAAAAGCTCTACTTTGGTCTCCTCTGTCCACAGGACGTTCTCCCAGAATGATTTTGGCTTTCCCAAGAAAGTTTTGTCAAACTCCAGTCTGGCTTTTTTATGTCTCTGTGTCAGCAGTGGGGTCCTCTATGTCTCCTACCATAGCATCCCATTTCATTCAAATGGCGACGGATAGTGCAAGCTGACACCGTTGTACCCTTTGTCTGCAGGGTAGCTTGAATTTATTTCGAAGTTATTCTAGGTTATTTATCCACCATTCAAACAATCTTTTGTTGCATTCTGTCATCAATTTTTCTCTTCCTTCCACATCCAGGGAGGTTAGTGACAATGCCATGAGCTGTAAACTTGTTGATGACACTGGCAAAGTGGACACAGGAACATTAAGATCTCTGGAAATGGACTTGAAGCCTTGAGATTGTCCATGCTTTTCTACAATTTTGGTTCTCAAATCCTCAGACAATTCTTTGCTCTTCTTTCTTTTCTCCATGCTCAGTGCGGTATACACAGACCCACAACACAAAGGTTGAGTCAACTTTGCTCCATTTTAACTGGTTTCAAATGTGATTTCTATATTACCATCAGTTTAATTAAAGATTAAAGGAGCATTACATGCTTAAAATACAATTATTTCTTATAATTTTGAAAGGGTGCCAACAATTCTGTCTGGCCCTTTTTTGAGTTTTATGTGGAATAAAGTCAGATTTAGCATTATTTCTCAGATTTTTTGTGTTTTTCCAATGCAAACTAAGTAAATAAACATGTGAATACAAAAGCATTTGTAATTGCAACACTTTTCTGGGAGTAGTGGTGCATTATCTGACAGAAGTGCAGGGGTGCCAATATTTTTGTCCATGACTGTATATAAATGTAATGATTGTATATTTTCTTTACAAACTTCTGCAGCCAGCTGTCCCTCCATTGACAGGCATTACCAAGATATCGCCCAAAATGCTTCACTACAGAAATGGTGTAGTCAGATGATTAATGGTGATTAAATGAGCAGACTAATTGCCCTTGTTATTCAGGCCAGTTAATTTATATTTAATAACACCACAGAATGCAAACTCCAGGCAGCTGGTTCTGTTGAACCTGCAAATATCATATAGGTTCCTTCTACTCTGTGGAGGCCTACTGCACCATCTTAGTGGGAACTGGAGTCTTGGTTATCTTTCTGACCAAGGCCCTTCAGAGCCATACAATGATTCCAGGAGGTAAAACGGTGGTTCTAAGAAGCTTAAAGGCACCCAGTGCAACTTTCGAGGCTTAAACATAAACATTCAATTTCTAGTCTTTTTTACACGTAGTAAGTTTCAATAACTCCATACCATTACATATCGACATTCAAGGAGCAAAGATGAGACGTCGTTGTGTGGTGAGAACTGATAGAAAATCGATAACAACAACAATCGCCGCCATTTTCTTTATTTTTTGTAACCTACAATAAATAAAGCAGGATTCCAGTCAATGGACAAATGGCCTCTCCCCACCGGCGATTGTTTTTGTTTACGATTTTCTATCAGTTCTCCCCACACAACAACGTCTCATCTTTGCTCCTTGAATGTCGATATGTAATGGTATGGAGTTATTGAAACTTACTACGTGTAAAAAAGACTAGAAATTGAATGTTTATTTTTCATTGAATGTTTATATAAAGTTGCACTGGGTGCCTTTAAGGTCAGGTCCAATCCGATACACTTTTTGTCAAATTCAACAAATTGCCCCAAAGAGTCTTCTTCTTTTCTTCTTTTTTTGTTGTTCCAAATAGTCCTCTAGCTGTTGGTCCTGTAAATGGAAAACAAACCTAGTTGCTCAGGCCGAGCTATGACCCCATCCAATCAATATCTTGCTTCAGGAGCACGGAAGTATAGGGTTGAATTTAATTCGCTGTTGAGCTCAAAAGCCATCAATCTTTCGCGAAACCTAAACGCGGACTGCATCTTTGATATATTTCGAAAGTCAAAATGTTGTTAAAAGTCTATTGAAAGTCTAATCTTTTATAATTGCAATATTTTAAGAGATTTGTGTTATATTTATAGAAAAGAAAAATGTGGCGCTTTGCAACCGACCTTTCATGTTGTTTCAGAAGCGCACTGGAGGAACATGGCCACTAGATGTCGCTGCAGAACACTGAATTTGTGGAGGCAAAGACATTTGATGATGACGCTGTTATATACATATGACTGGTTTCTACATACCGGTAGTATAAGAGCTACATTTTCAAAATGATACAGGAAAGGCCGGTCATGGTGGGCTTTAATGAAATCCAGTTCCGTCTGTATACTTCCCCTAGCTGTTATGCAGATGACACAAAAATATTGACTGTTACATTTATCTGCAGCATTGTCACCTTGTCTTGCTGACGTAAGGGCTTGGATGACTAACAACTTCCTCCAGCTAAACAGCTCTAAGTCCCCTGTGGTTCAAGCCCATGAGAAAAAGAAACCAACCACCTCTCTAGCTCTACGGTCAAGCACTCACCGCCTGTGTCCTTCAGGTAACAGAGTGCTGCTGCTGATATAAGAGTGCATCCATGCAAATTCTTACATGCTACCTCTCATAAATGTATCATCCACTCATCTACACACACTCTCAATCCTTCATCTACAGGTTCGCAAGACTAACTAGCAAACAATGCTCAGCTGCACTACCACAGTTGTTGAAGTCTTCCAGGCCACATCAGAGAACCACAGACTTGAAATAAACACTCAGTTGCCAGTTTATTAAGAACACTGGGCTAAAACTAATGCACTCCAATACACCAATCCAGCAATCCATCTTAACTTCATGTAGATTGTATTATCCAGTAGCCTATTTGTTTAAACTAATTTTGAGAGCTGTTGATTCAACTGTGTCCTAATTTTGGAGGCTGCAGTTTTTGGTTCTGTTAAATTGTATTGTGTTACTGACACGTGTTTGTTGTTCAGTCCATTTCAAACAGTGAGGCTAGGCCAAATAACAGAAACAGAAACACTTTGTGTTAAATTCAACACAGTTCAACAGCACCACAAACTACACTCTCCAAAATGATCATAGAGATGAATTGCCACCTCTCTTAAACTGTTTCAACGTAAACTGAATATTATAATAATCATGAAGGGGGATTTATTGCACGACTTTTGTATTACACTGCTTTAGCTTTCACTGGGTGTACCTAATACACTGGCAACTGTGTATATACAGTGGGGAAAATAAGTATTTGACCCCCTGCCGATTTCGCACGTTTGGCCACTTGCAAAGAAATGCCTGATCTATAATTGTAATGATAGGTCTATTTTAACAGTGAGAAACAGAATATCAACAAAAACATCCAGAAAACTGCATTTTATAACACTTATGAATTTATCTGCATTTGTTGCAGCACATAAGTATTTGAACCCCTACCAAACAGCAAGAATTCTGGCTCCCACAGACCAGTTATGTGCCCACGAGGCACACAGATTAGTCCTCTTGAGGCCTAACAAGGTACACCTGATCTCAACTTGTGACGTGTATAAAAGAAACCTGTCCAAAGAATCATACTACACACATTCAACCTCACCACCATGGACTATTCCAAAGAGTTGTCCAAGGACGTCCGAGATAAGATTGTAGATCTGTACAAGGCTGGATTGGGCTACAAAACTATCGGCAAGCAGCTGGGTGAGAAGCAGATAACTGTTCATGCAATTATTAATGGAAGCAACACCAAACAACTGTCAATCGCCTTCGATCTGGGGCTCCATGCAAGATCTCGCCTCGTGCAGTATTGGTGATCATTCGAAACGTGCGGGATAACCCAAGAATTAAACAGGGGGAACTTGTGAATGATCTCAAGGCAGCTGGGACCCCAGTCACCAAGGAAACCATTGGCAACATACTACGCCGTAATGGTTTGAAGCCCTGCAGCGCTCGCAAGTTCCCCCTCCTGAAGGAAGCACATGCAGGGCTGTTTAAAGTTTGCCAATGAACACTTGAATGATTATAAGAAGGATCGGGAGACAGGATGTGGTCAGATGAGACAAAACCAAGCTCTTTGGCATCAACTCGACTTGCCGTGTTTGGAGGGAGAAGAATGCTGAATATGACCCCAAGAACACCATCCCCACCGTCAAGAGGTGGAAACATTATGCTTTGGGGCTGTTTCTCTGCCAAGGGTACAGGACGACTCCACCGCATCGAGGGGACTGGATGGGGTCATGTAACGTAGAATATTGGGCTTGAACCTCATCCCTCCCCTTGAAAACGCAACCTTGAGGATTTGGAGAGGATCTGCAAAGAGGAGTGGACCAAAATCCCTCCTGAGATATGTGTAAACCTGGTGACCAACTAAAAGAACAGTCTGAAGTCTGTGCTTGCCAACAAGGGTTTCTCCACCAAGTACTAAGTCATGTTTTGCAAGGGGTTCAATACTTATTTGCCGCAACAAATGCAATCAATTCGTAACTTTTATTCAATGCAGTTTTCTTGATGTTTTTGTTGATATCCTGTCCCTCACAGTTAAAATAGACTTAGCATTACATTATAGATCACACATTTCTTTGCAAGTGGGCAAACTTCCGAAATCGGCAGGGGTTCAAATACTTATTTTCCCCACTATAAGAATAACTTCAAAACAAAACAAATGTGTTTCATGAATAAGATTCACTGAACATCTGAGTTTTTTTGTGAAACTAAAATCACAACCCCTTTTATTGGCACAAATCAAACTACCAACACATTTCCTGGCAGGCTTTGTTGTTGTTTGCAAGGCAGCAAATAGGGAAAAATATAGTGTGGACGGTGGTGGGGTTGCCTTAACAATGGACCAGCATACCATCCATTCTCACCTATACAGAGGGAGTGTGAGCAACTATGAAAGTGTTTTGTTCATGGTTTCAGCAGGCAAGAGACAAATGTGAGAATTGCTGTGGAATACACAGACTGCATAACACGCCCAAAACCAATCTCTAACCAATAACAAAAAAGCCACAAACAATTCTCTGTATCAAATATGTTCAAGTTTGAAACATACAAAGAGTAAGAGACTGCAGCTACATGTGTATGGAGAATACATGCATTTGTGGTTTGTGAAGCAGGCATGTCATTGATTGATTTTGGCTCGGAAACTGAGCTCTTTAAGGGTAGTTATTATAGCAGAGTTTATACAACAATCTTTTTGCAGTTGCGGCCCCGGAGAAACTCTAGGATAAGGTGTCAGGAATGCAGCATTTCCCTCTGTTTTCCTATAGACTCCTAGTCTTAGAAGTGAAGAGATCTTTTTATTGGGTTATGATGAACTGAAAGCAAACCGTTTTAGTCAACAAAAAAAGAAACACGACACAAGTGTGGAAATAAAAAGCTGATGAAGTAAATCCCTGCCGGCTAGTGATTTGTGATTGACAACTTCCTAGAAAATAATGCAGGGGCTGTGACTGTAGTTGAAAATGTATGACAAAAATGTTAAGGCAAGACGAGGCTGGATCATGATTAATCTGTTGTTAGTATTTCTCTTTAGCTTCTGCGTCAGTTGTCAAGGACCGGTAAGTGTGGAGGGCACTGAAGCGAAAGGCAGGTTGCAAGGAAGAGCTTAGCAACCAGTCCCCCTGCTGGCCAAGTGGTCATGTGAAAGCGACTGCAGCAGACTGCAAGTGATAAAAACCAGTCACCGGGTAGACACATGGATGACACAACTTGCCTTAAGTCCTCTTATTTATTTGTACTGGGAAGAAAAGACAACAAGATTACTTGTTTTCACAGTATCTCCTGGTGTTATGAAGGGCTAATCAACAGCAAAAGTGGAAAAATAAAATGGAAGGTCTTGAGACAAATGCTTTGTTATCTACAGTTTAGATTTAACTTTTTTTATTCATTTGGGCTTCTCATCCCGTTTCACAGTATAAGGCTACAACAAAATGTAGCTAATTCTTAGCAAATTATTATAGGCTCTCTGACTGCCATGCATGCAACCTGTCACTTTAGGCCTGTGTAGCCTGGGGAAATAATCAAGCAGTCCAATTATTTGGGGGGTTTGATAGCATCAAAAAACTATGTAACTATAAAATAGTTAACTCAGGACAGCTTTCGTATACGGCTTTAATATATTCTTTTCTCCATGATTTCTTAGTGACCGGTTTGCTTCTGAAGGCTTTTTTTTTCATCAGTGTAGAAAGGACGTGTGTGACGCCTCAGTTGTGAGCCTGCGCAGAAACATCTCTGGGCGCAGTGGGAGCATAGAGACATAAGGATCCTCCTATGTCTGCGAGTGTGGGAGCCATGTTTGTTTGGAATGTCCGCGTAGTTGGAAGCACTGGGATTGTAACCGAAGTAAAGATAGCTGTTTAGTGCTTTAAGCACTAAATTATATACTGTCAAGAATATACAATGGAGACGGAGTAATACGAAGAAAACATACTCGTTTTTATTTCATGGAAAACTTTTGCCAACCCACGTGATCATCCTCATCCAATAGGGAACCCGCTGACGTTGCTGGTAATATGTCCATTGTTGAGGTTTCTTCGAAATAACCGAAAATGCGTTAAAATATACGGTAAAAGGCATACGCATGGGAATGGAATACCCTTCGAAATGGCTTGTTCGATGAAGACTTTTGTGTGCTTCTTGCTAATGCGGTGTTGTGTCTGGCTATGTTTTTTTTTTAACGAACTCAATGCCAAGAATCCGATCATAATCACATATCACATGACGCACCATCCCCCACCCCGATCCAATGAAGGAGGAAGAAGTCGGACATGTTTGGAGGAAATGTTGAATAAAGAAACGTGGCTGAAGACAAGACGAAAATAAGGAAATGTCTGACGTATGCGGATTTTGAGATGGACTTTTTTTTCCTTATTATTATGAGTTACTGTAATTTGGTATATTTTTCTCTTTACAAAGGGCACATGCACATACTATTTATCAATCTTATTTTAATAGTCTAGTTATAGAATTCACTACACCATGCATTTTATGGTTTAGAAGATGACCAAGCAATGTAGTCAGCGTTTTTAACTTCGAAATTTGATAGAATGTCATTGCAACAAACGTGTAACCTTGTTAGTGGGGGTGGGGTAGTGTAGTTGCATTAGATAAGGCAACAATGCAATGTGGTAATCAGCTGGATACGTTGAACATTCTGTCTTGGGATTTGATTGTTTAGTTTTTTGTAGACTATATATGTTGTAGGCCTAGTTTTGGTCGTTGAAAACATTTGATAATTTGGATTGCTAAGTGAGCCTAAGGGCACAAGTATCAGCCTGATCTTAGTTCGCAGAAGAGTAAATAACTTCGTTCGTTGTTTTTTTAGAGAACATGGCGTCTTCACAGTGCATTTGGGAATAATTAGGCTGCTTGATGAAGTGGTGGGTTTTGCCATTGTTTATGTGCTATCTGTGACGTCCTTAAAACAGCTGCCAGATAGTCCTCTAACTTTAGAAAAAAACATGTGGACGTTTTCTTGCTATGCCATTTACATTAGTTTGTCGTGTCTTGTCTAGGAGCGTGGAGTCATACCGAGCAAACCTGCGTTGGTGAAAGTGCTGTGTCATTTCAATGGAGGACATTTTCTGTAGGCCTTGTAGAGTCTCTCCAGTCGAGAATGCCTGTGGACTTAATGGGTATTTTAAAACAGTGAGCCTGAGCGATCAGATTTCGTGTCAAGACTTATTAAATACCAGATGCCCATTGCCACGTGGATAAAATGTTGCAAGGTCATGTGCTGCCTCTCTTGTTAATGTTATAAGGTTTCGGTCATCAGTCTAATTTTTTGTGTTGTGTCATTAATATCACATTAGGTGAAACGGGTTCAATTCTAAGAGCAAAACGTTGGGGTTTGGATGCCGAAGAGGCCTTTTTAAATCGTAAAAAGTCACGGCTTAGTCACGACGTTGCAAAATGGCGACCGCACATCAGGGTTGCGAGGCGAAACGACTGCAGGGAAGTAGAACATAGCGTGGATCTTCCACTGTTATGTGGCAGTAGTCTGATACGCGTGATGTAATCAACGAACCAATGGTGTGCCTTGAAGTTGCTCTCTAAGCCCGCGCTTGGGTCTCAAACACCAATCGGGGTTGTCTATCCATCCACGTCGGTTTAATGCAACCGACAGAACGCTATTGCCATTTGAATGTGAAGGCTTCTCACGGGAGAGCGCGGGCAGCATAATTCGGAAGATTGTGTTTTTATTCATGCTTGGTTAGACCAGTGGTGATCAGAGATCCCGGTAGGTACTACTCTCTGAAATCGATGGCGGTGAAACGGCTGGGAGGATTTGGGTGTGGCTTATATGACCGACTGCAGGGCAGGCGAATTGCTATTTCGGGGGCGTGGTTCTATTGGGGTACTTAAGCCAATGGTGGCGGTACACGGTTTATAAATAGTCGGGCGGATCCATTTAGTCGCCATTTCACTGAAGCTGTATTCAGGAGGTTGGAAGGAGACTGGGAGGAAAGAAGGCGATACGAGAACTTGAGAGAAACGGGTACACTTAACAGAATCCGGATCCATCCTGATGGAGACGGCCTTAAACCCGCCCCTTGACAGGTACCGATCGGAACATTTGTCAATAAGTTTGCAATCTGACTGAGTATTGCTGTCCACAACTTGTTTGTAACTTTACATTTGTTGATGAGGTTTGGCATGTCAACAGCACTGACACCTGGTGGAGTAACTTGTACAAATTGTTGTTGAACTCAGTAGCGATAACTGCGGGTACTGGCAGCCGAGCGCAGGGCACGGGGGTCATGCCATTGGTCATTTAAATAAAGCTGTATGTCTGGGGCAGACTGGGCATACAAGTATGTGTGGTAGAAACGACACTTTGAATGGACTATCTGACCGCCTTACCCAACGTCATTGCGCCGTCGCCATTTTCCCTAGCATTTGTAGCTAATTGACATGCACTGGTTAGTTGGACCTTCTCAGACTTGTAACGGTGTTTTTCTTGGAGTATGAGGCCTTATTGTTGGTTTGCTGGCAAGAGATGAACTCAGTAGGTGAACATTCTTACATATGTAGCCTGCTGTATCAGTCGGGTGGGAACTTGCCAGTTAGCTTGTATGTTAGCATATACCCATTTTAATTGTTGAAGACCAGTCCAAGGGTGGGATAGTTGCTCTTCGGTTGCCTAGTTACACGTGTGTCCCATATATAAATCAGGTAAGCACCCACCGCGATAAACTTACAAAACGCCAGTTGTAGAAGCAGTCCCTGTCGATACATTCAGATAGTGTACGTTAGCTCGTCATGCAGCGTTATCGTATTAACTAAGTTTTCTGTAGGAATGTATAGTTTATAGAGTGGTTTAAACGCAAAATATCTACACATCACCACATTCACGCAAATGACATGCATTTCTGTACTTATGCCTTTTTATTGAATATAATAAAAAGTATTGCAAAATATCAAATGTTTCTAATTTTGTATCATTTAAGACCAGATATTTGTTACGGACTACTGATATTTTAATTTGTTGACATGGTCTCTAGAAGCTATAGCTATGACTCGTTTAAAGGTAATTTAGAGTCTGGAAATTGTGAAGTTCACGTGAGCTCCTGCAGCAGGGGTGTGTTGTATTTGCGTAATGCTTCAAAGTAAGTGGTGCTTCTTCACTACCAGTGTGTTAATTTCTGTGAAGATTACCATGTAAAAAGCACACCTCTGCCACTGGAGCTTTGGCCATTTTATCTTGATGGAAGAACCACACAACAACATGCTAGTGGACCCATGTGGTTAAGTTAAGGATTGAGCTGATGGGGCAGAAAAGCCCAAAGCCCCCTCCCCCAAGTTTTTCAGGTGAGCAGTCCCTCTGAGACGCTTGTGATGTAAGCCCCCAAACACAGATGCATCCTTGTCACTTGTTCCATTAAGCCAGTTAAATACTTAAGGCCCCCAAAAAGTGGAATTAGTAGTGAACCATACAACAGCTTAACCATTTTGTGATTTGGCTAAACTGCGTCTAGATGTAAAGAAAGTAGCCAAACGAAGGACAATACTTTTTCCATATAATCCATATATTTCTAAACTGGTTCAGTTTTAGGAATTAGGGTGGCCTAATTTGAGACTGACAGGTTTAAAGGTAAGTCATCTGAACCAAGTAGTTATAGTTAGCAACATGGATCAAAGGTAAAATGGTTTGTCCCTCTGTCTGAATATCTTTTTACAAAACAAGTAAACTGGAGATTTCCTATGCTTGCTATTACAGCCACAAGCACAAGGTCATCATTTGCATGTTCACTATGGCCATTTGAATGGCTGTGTTTGCATCTGTCAGGGCAAGGATATGTTAAATGTGTGAGAGTGTGACACCAGTGGCCATCGTTTTACTCTGTGTGACAGTCATGTAGGGTTCAGCTCGCATTGCTCCCCAGTGGCATATTTTTCTCCAAATACAAACCTCTAAATACCAGCATTCGGAATAACGGTTTTATCTGTAGCTCAAACTGCAGAGGCTTGTGAACATTATGGTGTGTGTGTGTGCATGTACAGTACTTGCCCCACGCACAGTAGCCAACAATGTATGGCCTTGGTTATCAGCCCAGCAGACCCATCACAGCACAAGCCTGTACTGTGTATTGTAGGTTGCTGTTTGGAGGGGGTGTGTGGCTTGGTTGCCATGGTTATGCTAGCCTGGCAGCCAATGAAATGGACACGTTAGCTTGGTTGCCATGCGACATAAGGGAAATGGGCAGTAAAATGCATGCAGGTGTTATTTCACTTTAGTTATTTAGTTAACTCTAGTATCCTCCCCCACCCACCAGCTTAGGCAGGTGCTGTCGAATAACTGTCTTGTGGAGGCTTGGTTAAACAGTAGACAAACATTGCTATCTTCGATTTAAGGGAAGAGTGTGCATCCTTTTGAAGGAGCTCCTTGCACATCGGGCGGAGATTATTTTTCTTTTGAAGGCCTAGCCTCCTATGATGGCATTCTGTTTTTGTAGCTGAAAAGCCAAAAGCAAAGCCCAGCATCATTATTCCTTTTAAGTAGCAAATTTGGCCTGTGAAAAGCACCAGGGTGCCTCAGATTTTAAGTCTTCTCATTGCAACCAGTTCAGGACTTAACCGTGAAGGGTTCTGTTTATAGGAAGCAGGTCAGGTGAGTCATCAGTGACAGCCCTGGCAAATCTTTAGTGTGTTTGCATACAAAGTCAATCATATACCATGAACGCGGGCGGGGTTGTGTAACTCCAGAAACCAGCAGCAGAGTCTATGCAAACAAGCATAGGGATGTGTAATGGTATTTGGAATAAGATGTGGAACACATAAATCAGTCAATCAATAGTAGGAGTAAATGGGGTTCAATCCAGTGGTTTTGGAATAAGTGTGATTTAGCAGTTGGTCAGTTCCTCCTCTCATCTTTTCTAGGTATCTTGCTTCAGTTCCAGTTTCTCTAGGCTATATAGGTATTCCACTGTTTTTTTTTTCCTACTCTCTTTTGCATCTCTTCCTCCCTTTTCTCTCTATACTCCTGTCATTAAATCTCACTGCTGTAATTTTCTGGATCTCCATACATTCTTTCTCCCTGTTTTCCTTGCCTTCGTCTGCCCCCAAAACCACCGCTCTTACTCCTTAACCCCCCCCCCCCCCGTCCAACATTTTTCTCTCACTCCTCATATTACCTCTCCATCCTCACCGTCTCCCTCCGTCCATCCCAACAGCCTCTCTCTGGGCGGGGGCGACCTGGTCATGCAGGGCATCACCACGGTAATGGAACAACAGCAATCAGGCGGAGGGGCAGGCAAGCGCATCCGCAAGCCGTCGCTACTCTTCGAGGGCTTCGAGGGCCCCGCGCTGCTGCCCCACTCGACACCTTCCGGTGGGCCACACCAGCCACCAGTGCGTGACCCTGCCCGCCAGGAACGCATGACCAATCAGCTGCAGTTCCTCCAAAAGGTGGTGGTGAAGTACCTGTGGAGGCACCACTTCGCCTGGCCTTTCCATGAGCCAGTGGACGCCTCTAAACTCGCCTTGCCTGTAAGTGCAGCACCTAGTACTACACGTTTTGATGTTTGTCAAGCCTCTGATAAGTCACCCAAAGAAAACATGGCAAAAATGACTAAGACTATAAGTTTGTCATTCATTGGAATTTATACCAGAAATATTGCATATTATAGGTTTTGCCCTTATGTCAAAGATATTCTTTAGTTATGACTTGGAAAGTAGAGCCATTTAGTCCTTACTGATAATGGATGCCTGTTTCACTCTGTCACTATGCTAAGTGTCTGTAACTGTCTTCTGTCAGGACTACCATAAAATCATCAAACAACCCATGGACATGGGCACCATCAAGAGGCGCCTGGAGAACAACTACTACCGTGGAGCCAACGAGTGCATGCAAGACTTCAATACCATGTTCACCAACTGCTACATCTACAACAAGGTAGGTACACTCACACTAATGCATGAAGGTCTTTAACAGTATTGACCAACTAGGTTTGCCATCTTAACATGGAGCAGGTGCCCCACCATAGACTCAACATATAATACAAACTTTGATGAAAGGCTTAGTTAGAATTAATCATATATGCCAATAGAAAGCACACGATGACCTGAAGAGACCACATTTTAGATCATGCATTTTGTTTGCTAGGTATTCAGTATTTATGTTTGTTTCATTCCTCATTGTCACAGTGTTTAATTTTAACTGACCAGTGACCAAGGTTCACAACTAGAGGGGGCTGCAACTATACCATGTGCAGTTTTATCTCTAGACTGAAATGTTGCTTCAGCATAGTACCACTGGAGTTGGATTTAAAACACACTTCCTACATTTAAAACACACTTCCCACATTTAAAACACACTTCCTACATTTAGATGATGCACTTCCTACATTTAGATGATAAACTTCTTTTTATATGATAAATGAGTTGGTGCAGTAATGCAACTTTGTTGTTCTTGCTCACATATCCTTTTTAGTGTAGTTTTGTAGTGTTCTGTGTTGAGGAATTTAAATTAATGTCATCATATTTCTAACCCATTTATGTGTCTTCCAGCCTACAGATGACATTGTTCTGATGGCTCAGTCCTTGGAGAAGGCTTTCCTTCAAAAGGTTGCCCAGATGCCCCAGGACGAGCTGGAGCTGCCCACACCTGTCCCACGCGCCAAACCGGGCAAGGTGGGCAAAGGCCGCCGAAACACAGGTGAGCAGTAGAGACAGCTGGAGGGTGTGAGTGTGTAGGAAGGGGTACTGCGTATGGAGTAATCTTTCTTCAGTCACTGATGTGTAGTTCAGTTCAAGTTCATTATCTTTTTCTCATCTTACTCAAAGCATCGTTCGCCACTATTGTTCATCAGGATAACATCTGTTCTCTGTCTCTGCCATCAGTTTCCGGTGGTGTGACAACGGCCCACCAGGTCCCGGCCATCTCTTCGCTTTCTCAGTCAGTGTACTCGCCCCCGACGCCTGACACCCCTGAACAGATCTTTGCAGTCCCCCCACAGACTCTGCTGGCTAAGAGTCTGCCCCCCACACCCCACAGTACCCCCGCCATGCTGGCCATCCCACCGACTCAGCCCACCACCAAGGTAAGAGCCATTGCATCGCCGCACTCCAGTCTACAGGGATTTTAAGAGAGACTGCGCTTAGCTGCTCTTGTAACCCCGACCAAAAAGATATATATTATTTATTAAACATTTATATATAATATATAAGAAATGTGTTACTTTTAACCTTCACTCATCTTTAAGCAAATTAATGGGCACACTACAACGGGATGAGACCGTGTCCTGTGGTTAACACTTTCAGGTCAGATCTTGTGTACCAAACAAATACTGTAAACTAACCCCCCATTTTTTTTTCTCTTTCTCTCCAGAAAAAGGGTGTGAAGAGGAAAGCGGACACGACCACCCCCACGACCATGGTCATGCCCCTCATGGGTGTGGGTGGCATGGGTCTGATCCTGGGGAACGGAGGCGACTCCCCTCTGGCTCTCTCGTCCCTGGTCATGGACTCCAAGCCCACCTTGGGGATGCTGGGCATGGGCCGCGGTGGGGGCCTGGTGGGCAAGGCTCCAGCCCGGCGCGGGGGCAGCGGTCGGCCCATCAAGCCGCCCAAGAAGGACCTGCCGGACTCGCAGCAGCACCAGCCGTCACGGCGGGGCAAGCTGAGCCCGCACATTAAGTACTGCAACGGCATCCTGAAGGAGCTGCTGTCCAAGAAGCACGCTGCCTACGCCTGGCCCTTCTACAAGCCCGTGGACGCCTCCATGCTGGGACTCCACGACTACAACGACATCATCAAGCACCCCATGGACCTCAGTACCATCAAGGTGAGCCTGACCTTTTAACGACAAACTCACTGAGGTTGGGTTCACACAGCTTACACGAAATTCAAAACTGCCACCACAAGTTATAAGTAGTTAACGTGGAGTTCAAATCCTGAAAGCGACTTGCTAGTTAAATGATATTAGGAACCTAAAAGGCGTATGCGTATAAAATACATGGTATCACACTACGTTCACAGTAAATAACTTATTTAGTTGTATGGCATCAAAGGCAGAGCCCTGCTATACACACCCTTGGGGTGTAACAGAATGTATATTTGTTCCAAAGTCACATTGGCAAGAGCAGTCGTATGAAGAATACGCGGCAAGTTCCACCTGGAAACCTTGTTATAGGTGTTAGCAAATTAGCAACATGCCTTGTTAAGCTTAGATCAAGCTGTATGGTGTACACAGTAGTCCGAAGACGCGCCTGCTTCTTTCAAATCAACTGAGTTTTGTGACCTGTGACCTATGGGCTTTTTTTTTTTACCAGCCGTACATAGAAATATGATCAATGCGAGACTGTTTATTTTTAAGCCTTAAGGGGGGACTGTACCCTAGGTGGAACAAACTGTAACTCTACTCTATGTTCAAAATAAATAAAAAGAAACCTAGTCATCTGGGGTTGTACCCACTGTACCATACTCATACTGAACCATGAGGTCTAAACCATGGTGTGAACCAAACCGTGACTTCTGTGTACCATCACACCCCCACCCTCCTAACATATCTAGCTGTTCTGTGTACCATCACACCCCCACCCTCCTAACCTATCTAGCTGTTCTGTGTACCATCACACCCCCACCCTCCTAACCTATCTAGCTGTTCTGTGTACCATCACACCCCCACCCTCCTAACCTATCTAGCCGTTTACCTGGTGCAGACAATGTAGAAACGGCAGCAGGCCACACTGTGCAAAGGCAGAAGCGAAAACTCAAAACCAGGTTGTTGATGAGGGGAAATGAACCATGTTTTTGGTTCTCTTCTCTCCCTCTTAGATGAAGATGGACGGCCGGGAGTACAGAGACGCGCAGCAGTTTGCCGCCGACATCCGGCTCATGTACTCCAACTGCTACAAGTACAACCCGCCCGACCACGACGTGGTGGGCATGGCCCGAAAGCTGCAGGTATGTTTTTCACTACCACATTTGACACACACTCACACATACACAAACAAGGTTTGCTTGATTTGTGCCCAACATGCGTGCGCGCACACACACACACACACAGTTTCACTTCACTTGCATGCAACAAACACAAACTGCAGGTATCTTGTCGTGATTCACACACATTGCTTCACAGATCACAAACACTCACTCACTCACTCACTCACTCACTCACTCACTCACTCACTCACTCACTCACTCACTCACTCACTCACTCACTCACTCACTCACTCACTCACTCACTCACTCACTCACTCACTCACTCACTCAGGCATGTCTTGTTTTTCCCCAACATACACACGCACACACATAGACATAACACACGCCCACAGAAGTCTACATACCCCGCGCTTTGGCTCTAAAGCATGCTTTCACTTGCATGTTCCAGACCAGAACTCTATGCCAACTATCCCAAGGGAAAATAAGCTGTAGTAACACTTTCACTGGCACTTTTAAGGACCGCTTGCAACCTGATCTCACCAGACACTGACAGCACAACACTCCTTTCGCTTGCTTATTTACACCCAGACGCTTACTCATGTCCCTGCTCGTCCTTTTTCCCAGGACGTGTTCGAGTTCCGCTTTGCTAAGATGCCAGATGAGCCCATGGCTCGCATGCCACCTCCGTCTATGGGTGGACACTCGTCCTCTTCCTCGTCTTCTTCCTCGTCATCGTCAGAGAGCGACCCGAGCAGCGAGAGTGAGAGCAGTCCCAGCTCTGATAGTGAGGAGGAGCGTGCGCACCGCCTGGCTGAGCTGCAAGATCAGGTGTGTAAGCAGGTACACAGCACAGAAAGCGTCGCAACTATACAGGCACACACACAAACACAGCCAAGCAATGTAATTTACGTGTTCCAGGATCTTAGCTCACCGGTTTGTTTACCATCACAGACTTTGTCATGTTTTGGGTTACTGGCAGTTATTTATTAATGGAGGATCTCTATGCATCCAGTGTTCACCAAGAATGAAGTGGAAAAGCAAAGAGAGAATTACATACACTTTCAAATTATGAACTATAACACAGAAGCGATCATCATATAGAAATAATATCTAAAATCAGAAGAAAGTCACACACACAAAGGTATTATAGCATAAAGACAGAGCAACACATGGCTTCATAACTTGACCTTTGACCTCTTTCTCCAGCTGAGGGCAGTGCACGAGCAGCTGGCTGTGCTCTCGCAGGCCCCCATTGTCAAGTCCAAGAAGAAGCGTGACAAGAAGGACAAGAAGAAGAAGAAGAAGCCAGAGAAAAAAACAGAGAAGCACCGGAGCGGCCGCAGCGCCGTGTCGGACGACGAGCCCATGGTGCGGCCCGCCAAGGTGCCTAAGCTCTCCAAGACGCCCAAGGTGCCCAAGACGCCCAAGACCAAAAGCAAGAGCAGCAAGGTGGCACCCACCTCCACTCAGGGCAAGAAGGGGGCAACGAAGAAAAGCAGCAAGAGCAAGTAAGCAGACATCTGTCTGTCTGGGTGTCTATCAGTGACTTCCTAAATCTGGCTCCTTCAGCACCACAATAAGCTTTTAGTCAGGTCTTATGCTTGCAGTGTAGGTTAACTAACCCAACTAATTAGCCTCCAACCTCAAGTAAAAACTCCTAGATCAAAGATCACCCAGCCCACCCTTCAAGCCTCACTCACACAACCACTGTCACCCCTAACGCTATCTGTTCTCTCCTCCATCCTCCCCGCTTCCAGGTCCTCCAAGAAGGTGGTGCCTCCGCCTCCGCCGCCTGTGCCACTGATGCCCCACTACGATTCGGAGGAGGAGGACGAGACCAGCCCCATGTCTTACGACGAGAAGCGGCAGCTGAGCCTGGACATCAACAAGCTGCCGGGCGAGAAGCTGGGCCGTGTGGTGCACATCATCCAGGCGCGTGAGCCCTCGCTGCGCGACACCAACCCAGAGGAGATCGAGATCGACTTTGAGACGCTCAAGCCCTCCACACTGCGCGAGCTTGAGCGCTACGTCATGACCTGCCTGCGCAAGAAACCACGGAAGTCCAATGGTGGGTTTGAAGGTGATCTTTTGCTCTGTAATGGTCAGAGCCATGCTACCTTACCCCCACCCCCCCACATCAGGTGCTTGTATGAAGTTCAGCCCTGCATGTTCTGAAACAACACTACTCTTTGCTAAGTGAACATTTGCACTACCCCAGCTACCCTTGATTAAGTTTAAATGTGCAAGACACTGTATTGTTGCCAGATATTGCAGTTCAGCTCTGTTCATGAAGCACATTACACACACACACACACACACACACACACACACACACACACACACACACATTTAGTGGTCTTTTTTCCCCCCATCAAAACCAGCTTCCGTACTGGGAGGATCTCATACATTATTTAAATCTTTGTTCTCTGCACAAGTGTAGAAACTGATAGTTAAGTATCTCAGTGACGTTTGCCTCAGCAATTCAATATAGGTCAAATAGAGCTGTAAAGTGGCATTAAGCACATCTGGTTCAATACGTGTACAATACATAATAAGTGGTAATGACCGGGATGGCCACCAAACTGGGCATTATATTTGAATTGGCATACATTTACCTTTTGCCACTTATTAGCTGGTACTTCAACTCTTCGCCCGAGTGTGTGTGTGTGTGTGTGTGTGTGAGAGAGAGAGAGAGAGAGATCCTGCACCATGTGGTGATCACCATGTGCTTCTCTGGGTGTAACCGTGTGCTCTGTGCCAACCCTGCAGCGATCAAGAAGAACTCAGCGGGCAAGTCTAAGGAGGAGCTGGCCCTGGAGAAGAAACGCGAGCTGGAGCGGAGACTGCAGGACGTCAGCGGGCAGCTCAACTCTGGCAAGAAGCCTGCTAAAACCAAAGGTAAGATATATACACACGCACACACCCTTGTTCAATTTAAAACCGCTTGATTTATCTGTTCATAACTGCTTTTACCAATGTTTTATATAAAGTTAAGTACTGCTTATCGTCTTGTCGTCTTTTCTTGTCAGTCCTTTCATTAATTTAATTTTGGTGCCGTTTCTGCTCCCCTCCTTGCAGTGGAGAAGCCCAGTGCAGTGGAACAGCATGCGGTCGCCTCTCGTCTCAGTGCCAGCAGCTCCAGTTCAGACTCCTCCTCCTCCTCCTCCTCCTCTTCGTCCTCCTCTGACACCAGCGAATCAGACTCGGGCTGAGTGATGCTGCCAGGACAGGCCTGGCTCCCTCATCCGCCCAGGCTGGCGCGGCAGACAAAAGAGGCCTGGTTACAGACGTGTGTTGGCACCAGGGCAGAGAGAACCTTTCCTCCTGACCTGCGAACCGTGAGAGCCCCACGAGATCACCGTAGAGAACAAGATGAGGAAGAGAGTGGAAGAGGGGATGTCACCCGCTGTAGAATGATGACGCTTCTCCCCAAAAAACAGAAGAGGGGGAGTGATTGAGCAAAACAGACTCCTTCTCTGGGGTGGCAGGTCTACCTATTTTGCCCCCCCTTCTCTTTACCATGTAAATACATGTCCAAATATATAAATATCTATTTTTCTTTTATAAAGAAGAATTTTAAGGAATCCCCAAATGGGGGAAAGAGTGAGTGGTCAGACTGTTTTTGTTTTGTTTTTGTAGGTTTCTTTTTCTTTCTTTAAAGAGGAGTTGGTAGATCCGTTTGGTTTGGGTGGCAGTGTATTTGTCGGAACCTGTGCCGCTTTTTCAAACGCACACACAAACCAGGGCGGTGGTGTTTTGTAGCTTGATACATGGTTCTACATCAATGTCTTTGCTTGCTTGTAAGAACACTTGCTCCCTCCTATTCCAGGCTTTAACCTGAAGTCAACCCAAGCTTCCCCAGCACATCTGCAACATTGCAATACAGTAACATTGTATAGACTTGCATCTGAATCCTTGCTTTCATGTAATAACGCATGCAAATGCCTGTCTGGATGTCAACTCTGAACAGAAATGGTCCCATCAACTTCTGTAGATATTTTCCCTTTTGTTCTGTGAGTTTTTGATGGAATCTCCCTCTCCATGTCCACCCTTAGAACCATACTCTGGAGGCCGATTTAAGAGCTTGGAGTATTTTTAGTACACTGTTCCCAAGATCCAGAGGTATATCAGCAAAGATGTACATGAAGCTTTAATGGTTTTTTTTCTTTTTTTTCCCATCCTTTTACTGGTTTTGTTTGGTTAAGGTGTGCTGGTGTGTGTATGTCTGTGTTACAGTTATTTATTATTTGCCTGGAGACTTCAGATGCCTAATGCAGGCGTTTTAACAATTGAATAGATCCCTAGCCTACAAACGCTTTTACTCCTGTTGATTCGGGAGTGGTTTTAGTAAATATCGCACCACTGCTGTTAGAACTACTGCACGGGACTGTACAGGTGTAAGAATTACAACACAATACTCATTTCAGGTGTCCTGCAAGAAATATATGTACATAATTAACCGTTGTACAACTCCGGAGCATGTATGTAGCTATTGGTAAGACATGGTTTACCCCTTTTGTTATGCTGATTTCTGTGTCCTGTTGTTCTTCATGTGACTTATCTGTTTTGTTTTGTACCTTTTGCCTCATCTTCTTGCCCTAGGGTTTTGTTTTCTAACAAAAAAAAAGAAACAGTTGTCAAGCTACAGGCATCGTCCAACTCTTTCTGGAGAAGGATCAACTTCTTCAGTTTACCATCGTTTACATTGGGAAAGACTAAATAAAAGCAATGACCATTCTTATAAAAAATAAACACTGTGTCTGTCTCTCTGGTGTGGAACCATTATGGGAAAATATGCCAAAGAATCATCCCTAGAATTGTAATGCAGAATTAATTAATCCATGCCAAACTCCTTTGTAGTCTGGATAGAACTTGCCTTCTGTGCACAGATGGCCTAGGCATAGTTACAATCATTAACAACATTAGGACTAATTGTTAGTTATTATTACAGTGTGTGGAAGAGGGGGGGGGGGCATCCTTTCTGCTGTGCTGACGTCTCGTTAAATAATACAGCCTTATGGGGCGAAATTATTTACACTCTTGTTGCAACTACCACCTGAGGAAGGAAAAGATTCAGAATGCAAAGCCTGAGCTAGTATTAGGTGAGTTTCATTCCAAAAGACTTGCAAGCTATATTCACAAGTTTCCCAGTCCAGAACTGCTACGCCTTTGGCTTGTTTGAGACTAGAAGTGTGTTCACTTGACCAGAGGCTTAAATTATCAATGAAAATCTGTTTACATCCAACCCTACAAACTAGCATAGCTGTTTGGATGTAAAATGTTAAGACTGCACACTGCACAAACCATGATATTCCCATCAGAGCTAATCAATCATGGTCTCTGTACAGGCCAAACATGAAACCTCTTACAGAGTGGAAACACTGACCATAATGGCCCTCAGTGTCTGTCTCTTGCTTAATTTGCAGGTTCATAAAACAAAGCACAGCACTTTAAACATGCATTTGGATCCTGATCTGTGAGTAGATCACGTGCACTACACAGAGCTAGGCTAGAATATCCATTACTGGCAGCCTCTAATTCGCTGCTAATTCACCTAGTTTCACTTGAAGAATGCTGACCTATCGCTAACGGCTCCCTCAGAGGTGTGTTAATCTCTGGCATGGAAAGACAGGTGGAGCAGCACTGAACAAGACAAGCCAGCAAAGCTTGTCTGACATGGAAGACATTGGGAAATTGTTCAGTAGAATGACCTAGAGGTGAATCTCCTTCCCAAATAGATGATTGTTATTTCAATATTCTGATGCGATAAAATAAATGTTATCTACTAGAAAAGTTATCTACTAAAACTAGCAATTAAAAGACATAACAAGCCCTCAATCTCATAGACCCTCATAATCTCATGTTGACTGAATTAGATTGCCATATCTTCCCTCAAGAGGTAGGACAGAATGGTGAAAGATGGTAGGATGTGAAAAGCTACATTTCATAGTGCTGTTAAATCTGTTGCCATTTCAGTTGCAAATCTAACCCAAGTTGCCATTGCTGTTCATATTTGTTGTCACAAATCACTTAAAAACATGTCCACCGGAGTGCTTGACATAAACTGTCATATGGCGCCATCCAGTGGCCATTTAGAGCCATTTCACAGAATCCACAAAACTGTCATGGCGGTGCCCATACGTCCACGACTGATATCAAGGTTAGCAGTAGTCACAGGTGAGCAAACAGTACAACACGGTATATTTTCACTTTGAGTCACTATTAACCAAGGGCCGCTTCCTCCTGAAAGCGTTGCTTTTTAATTGGGAAGATGGCTCTCCCTCTTTTTAACTCAATAATGGTATGGTACGGTATGCACTGTATGTTCTCCAGCTAACTTCCAAGTAAAAGTGTCAATGTTATTCTAAAATTAAATTCTGCCTCAGAAACGCCCCGGGGTGAGGGGCTTCTGGCTGTTCCGAAAAGCATGATTCACTTCCTGGCTGCCTTACTCATCGATACTGACTAAGAATTTCCTCAATGATTTTGATTTGCTCGATACTTTTTCCCTTCGTCTCAGTGGTTTCGGTCATTGTTATGACGTCTCCATCCGCACTGTTCGGGTGGGGCCTGTATTCATTATATTAAGGGAATACAGAAAGTATGCAAAGATGCTAAACTCATGACAGTTTTCATTATTCTAACGTAGGTACCTGAAAAGTCTGGCATACCAATTACAGAAATATAATGTCCAGCAAACCAGTAGCCTAAGTGAAGCCTTTTTTTCCCATGAAAGATTGGATTGCAGTAAATTGATAGTAAAATGGTCTAGCTGCACATACACACACACATTAGCACATAAATAGTCACCTAATATTCTTTTCAATGTGTCACATCTCACCTGATTTGCATTTCAGATTGATTCTTCTACCTCGATAGACTGTGGAAGAAGTGTCATATGTGCCTCAAACCTTTGGCCTTAAATGAAGCGCTATTTGGCAATTCACTTTACAGCAGTTAGAAGGGCCTTAGAAAGGGATGTGTGCAGAATGTTAACTTCCTTTAATTAAGATCCAACAAAGGAACACGAAAGAATACAGAAGACTATTTCGTAATTGTGTAATCTGTGGTGTAAACTGTAATATTTTTCCTGTTCCACCAGGAGGGGGCAGTGGTATTGGGCGTGCAGTTTGTCAGCGCCTTGCTGCAGAGGGTGCCTCACTGGTGGTAGCAGACCGGAATGTGGGATCAGCCAATCAGACCCTTGAAAGCTTGTCACATGATCATAAAGGACAGGAACACATGGTTGCAGAGGTGGATGTTTCAGCCCGCAGCAGTGTGGAAAGCCTGGTGAACAGTATACAGGTGTGCTTGGGATTGTTTATTCAAGTGATGTTTATCAATAACACTACAGTGGGTCACACACACACACACACACACACACACACACACACACACAAGCACCACCAGGGTCATTTGCAATAATATTAACCTCTGCGACTTGTCCCAAATAGCGTCGCTACTTCCAACCCCCATCTGTATGTGTGAATGCTGCAGGCATCACACAGGATGAGTTCCTGTTGAAAATGGAGGAGGAGGACTTTGACAAAGTAATTCAGGTCAATCTAAAGGTGTGGCCAATGCCCCCCCCCCCCCCCCCCCCCCCCCGCACACACATACACACAACCATCACCATCCTAAATGTGAATTATTTGTCTGTGAATTAAATAGCTTTTGGGGGGGTTTCAACCTATTATCTTTTATATTCTTTCTCTGTCACAACCCTCCTCCACTCACGCCTGTTTTTCCCAGGGTACCTTTCTCATCACTCAGTATTTCTCAAAGGCCTTGGTTGCAGCAGGAGCTCCTAAAGGCTCCATCATTACCGTGGGCAGCATTGTGGGCAAGGTGAGTCATCCTACACAGACATTTCAAAAGCAGCCCACAGGACATTGTAACGTAATGAATAGCGTGCTTTTACATTGTTCTTCATCTGGTCTTTGGTCCTATTGCATTGTTAAATCCCATTAGATATTTATAGAGGGACTCTAGCATTTGCAGTGTGAAGGTCAAGGCCTCATTGTAATGCAGTGTTATGCATGCTGCCATCAGATGTTTAATTCATGCGGCTGCCTCTGTGATAGGTGGGGAACGTCGGCCAGGCCAACTACTCTGCTTCCAAAGCTGGGGTGCAGGGATTGACCAGAACAGCTGCCAAGGAGCTCAGCAGGTGAGACCCATCTTCGTTTAATTGGACTCAAGCTGGGGCACCAGTCTGTCCAGCCATGGAGGTTTTACTAAGCAGGTTTACTGGGTTGTGCAGGGAACTGCACTGAATACTGCACTTCAGATTTTGGGTGTTTCCTGTTTTTAGCAAACAAAAATGTTATGTTGCCTTGTGGAGTACCTCACTGGTGTGGCATAGTCACAGATAAACAGGCAAAGAGCCCTTAGTCTAGGGAAAGCAACAACAGTTTGTAAGAATGAAATAAAGAACTCACGGTTCGTTAAGATATGATTGACTCAACTTTTAGACTAAGAAGTCTTATTTATCAGTCTTATACTGTATACTTATTCTTGGAAGATTGGTTTGGATGGGTGGTCAGCGTCCCTATCCTTTAAATGCATCTCTATGTCAATGTAATCCTGATTTACCCCATGATTTGAACTGGATGCATTTCTCCTTTTTCAGATTTGGCATTCGGTGTAACTGTGTCCTGCCAGGTTTCATCACCACGCCAATGACAGACAAAGTGCCAGAAAAGGTGCTCAGTAAGGTAAGAGCCAAAAAGATATGCATTACTCTTAAACCTAGAAACTAATACTATCAGGATGATTTGTCTGCTGAGTTTTTGCATACAAGATAAAGATAAACATACTAGATAAAGAAAAATATACTAAATAAGGGGAAAGTGTTTTTATATACTATTTCATAAAATATGTCATATTAAGCTTATGAAGAGTTCTTCCTTGTGCAAAAACCTCACATTCCTCCCACACCCCCACACTCACAAGAATGGATGTGGAACAATGTTTAAAAACATGTAACATATAGATACATACACAGCATGTAACAGTTTACTTCAGTCTTTAAAGTGCAGTGTAACACTGGTTCTGACACTCTTTATAGATCACCTCCCTTGTTCCGTTGGGGAGGATGGGAGACCCTGCAGGTGAGCACAGGCCCCTCTAGCATACAGATCCAATAGAACATAATGGCATAAGCATAATGGCCTGCTTGGCGTATCCTTTACATTAAAACAGCACAGACAGTGTATAGTGGATTAGTATATTGCTGTGAGTAGTACTGCTTTGCTATGGGTATCATATCACTAGTACAGGATCAACACAAATACAGCAAGAATGCTGAAGTGCTTAACTCACACTGTTCATAGGCTACAGTTTCCAGAATTGCATTATTATGCCAAAAAACAAATCATATTTGGACTGCTTTCACTTCAGGTTGTCTTCTGTCTGTCTCTTTGTAGAGGTGGCTGATGTGTGTGCCTTTCTGGCCTCTGATGACAGCCGCTACATCACTGGAAGCTGTATTGAAGTCACAGGTAAAGGCAGTGTGATTGTTTTTCTGTGGACCATTTTGACAAGGGTACAGCTGATGCAACTGGTGAAGAATGCAAATTGAAACAAGCATTGGCAAAATGGAGGTTAAGAGCAATTACGTAGGGTTGACCCAAACATGCCGGGGATGTGGTGTTCACTAAAGATAGCTGCACATTCCTTTTATAAGGCATGAATGTTGGAATAGTGACAAAGGAGACAGGCATTGTTTAAATCAGATAATACTTGATTTGTTGTCTGGTTCTCCATTTTCAGTAACAAGAATTGTCCAATAATATGAAGCCCTCAGGTTGCATTATTTCTGATTTACATTTAGTTTTGGACATGAACGGTATTGCAGGGTTTGTACTGATATTACCCTAAATGTTCATTGTTTCCATTACATATATCATTTATTGGTCTACAGCAGCGGATTAAGTTTCGTAAAAGGTTGTTAATGTTTGAGTTCAACAGCCAGTCAAATTACACTCCTCCTTTTCTGTGCTCCTGAAACAATGTGTTGATTGGCTGGAATTGTTTATGGCTTGGTCCGAGCCACTATGTTATTTCCCATTGACAGAGCCAGGGCTGTGAACAAACACCAGAGTTTTTTAAGTGCAAACACTGAAAGGACAGCATGAGGACCATGAGGAACCAATTCGCTGAATTTGACAAGACTGTTATGTGATTACAATCATGGACGGCACCTTCAAAGCATCAGTGTAGGGGAGAAAATCTGTTTGAGTGTAGGGTAGTCACCTGTTACCGCAGAGTAATTGTTGCCAAATTAGTCTCACAAGAGAGACTATGTACAAATTGCTAAAGCCAGAAAGCCAGAATATGAACCCCATAAAATCAGCAATGTATGAAAGGTATAATTAAGCTGTACTGGTCCATCCCTGACCTAAGGTGGATTGGCTTTCATCTTTTGTGTTTCAGGTGGACTTTTCATGGGCTGACTCAAGACCACAAGTGGAGAATGACTTGACAGCCATTAGGCCTTAATTTTTTTTGCATAATTGTACATAATTTTATGATTTATATTCTATGAGATTGAATCAGATTTATAACAAGTGAGAAAACTATATTTGTAATTTGTATGCCATTCTTTGTTGAACATGATGGAACATATCTGTATAAATCTCTGCACCTATGGTAGCTATTTAATAAACACTATGACAATGGATAAAGAGCACTAGTCCCTGTCATATAAAGTGGATGTTAAGTTCAAAGCAATTGAGTGCTTTGAGACAGACATACTCGGATGTAAACACACACACACACACACACACACACACACACACACACACACACACACACACACACACACACACACACACACACACACACACACACACACACTGAGTTAAGTACCTTTGCAACAACAGACACCAATGTACAGGCTGTGAAAGTGCGTCGGCGTGTGGTTTAATGGGAAACTTTGAACAGAAAAAGGGACAGTGAGCTCAGACACACAAAAAATCTCACACTGTGAAAACATGATCAAAAGCCAGACTGGGTAGATGCTGCAGGAAAACCAGAGGGAACATTAAAGGTGGAAGTTGTTTAAGAAAGTTAATTTCTAGTCATCCTCACTGATGGACCATGGAGGATAATAGTGAGAGCCTTATTTACTGACTGCAGTGAGAAGAAGAAAGGGAAATGTATTCAAACCACAAACCACCATTGTCCTGTGCAGCATGCATCCAGCCCATAGCAAAGGTTATGACAAGAAGGAGCAGATTGGGGGGAAAATAAACAACAAAGAAGACAAGCAGCTCTTTTTAAAAAGATGATATATTACAGAAACAGAATTAAAAAAAAAAATTACTTACAAACATTATAAAATATTTTTTCTCTTTTCAGCACCATATTTTGATGAAACAGATGTCTGTCTTTCGCTGGAAATAAAACAAACAAATAAAAAGGCACCTTCTGCACGGCTTTCTTGTGAAAACCAAACAGACAACTTTTATTTACCCAGGTTATTTTTCCATTGGTCAAACCCCCATTCCTATAATATTACATGAGAATCAAGGCAACACAAAATGAAAAAAAAAAATCAACAAAATTGTATTTCACCATTGCTTTAATTAATTATATTACAATGTCTGGTAATTCCCCCCCTTCCCACCCTCCCACTTGCTGTCCCTTGCCCGCTGTGGTCCCACATCCATGCCATCATGCACTCTTTGTTCCCTAGGTTCACTTACATGAAACCTCTATGACCCATAGAAGCCCAGCCAAACCTAGCCATGACAAAAGTAAAGGATCACACCACAAGTATGATTCACACCACAAGTATGATTTCCGTTGCGTTAACATGCACAGACCACGAGCATTGCACAGATAAGTCAGATTAGGTTTTAATGTATATATTTAATTGATTTATGACCCATCAAATGAAAACTACAGGAAATAAATACAAACGAAATACCACATTTTTCTTTCTTTCTTGAAAACGGCAAGAGTTTGGTAGGATTTAGAGCACCGTGTTCTGTTCATTCCTTTAAAAATAAATACAATAGAATATCAGTATCTCTGTACAAATGATTTGTAATGCACAAAGTCCAGCCAAACAAAAACAAAATCACTGTTGACATGAAAGGGCGGCATAATCTAACGAGTCGTGTTCCTGCTGAACGCTGCCTCCTTTGGTAGAAGTAGCACCTAGCAACACAGTTTTTGTTTGTGTGCTTTTTTGTTTTATTCATTGATACATACAAAAAGACGAAGTACCAAAAAGAGTGCATACATACACAATTTACACCCCAGGCACAGTTGGTCGTCTAAAATACCAGTTGAATTTGGCGAAAGGTCAGATGTTTTAAACCACTTTCGCCACCTTCCAAAACATCAATACTGGATTGGTATGATGACATTTGTGCTCAAGCCTTGCCTATAAAACTGCAGCCGTAAACTGAACAATGGCAACTTTAATCAACTCTACAATACATGTACAGCAAACACATCAGGTTCCGTACATTTGATCACACTTTCTCGCCACACTGCATGCAACATTATTAACCAAATAAACAAGTCACAAAGTACAGAACACATTGCTGTTAGGATGAGATTTTAGATTTTACGGTTGGAAAAATGGGCCTTTCTCATACTTAGGCCAACAGCTGTGCCATTCAGCTGTGCCATTCTTAGAAACACACTGTTAAGGCTTCACGCAACAGCATGAATAAATCAAGTGTGTCTGTGTAGATGTACCTATGAACAGGAAGTTTCTGTCAACAAAACACACTGTAAGCCATGTACAACATTATTGTTCCTGCTTGATATTCCTTTGGTGTGTGCCTTTCTAAATTTCATATTCCTCATTCCGATTTTTTCCCCTTTATTTGTCAGTCGGCAGGTGTCCATTCTCAGCTGGCGAAACTTCCATGGTTTATCTGGGGGTTGCTTTTGAGGGCACCCATTTATTGCGTTTCAAGACACAGGACGTGGAGTCACGGGAAGGGGGGGCTGGGCTTTCTATGAGGCTGGGTGCTGAGGGACGAAGCAAAGAGGTAGCGAGGATGAGACGCCTCGAAAAGAGAATCAGCAGACAGGGGACAGGAGTGAGAGGGGGGTCTCTGAAACCTGGGGGGTGGGGTGGGGATGGGGGGTGGACTTGGATAGTGGCTGACTCTTTGGTCCAGCCTCTCATTACAAAAGAACACAGTTCTACTCGGGCCAGAACACTCTTTCCTCACAGTTGATCTTTGCTCTCCCCCTGCGAGAGTGTGGGTGTGTTTTACTCTTCTCTTCTTGTCCGTTGGTCTTTGGGAGTCGTTTTCCCTGGGCATATTCTTGAGTGAGTGCAGGTCTGTTTAACAACAGATCTCGTGTATTTCTATATGCGTGTGTGTGTGTGTGGTGTATGTGCATGTATGTGTAAGTATATGTGTGTATTCCACATCCTTAACTTAAAAAAACACTGAGCATTCATATTGGCACATCTATGTGGTTGTATCAATATGTGTTGAATAAGTGCATGTCCGTGTATGTGTGTGTGTGCGAGTGTAGTGAGTGCCTACATCAGTGTTAGTGTATGTCTGTGTGCTTCGAGTGTGTCGATGCTTGTGTTCCCCTCTCTCTCTGCATGTGTTTTAACCCAGGAAGCAGACAGGTCCCACTTCAAAGCCAAATTTCTGGTTATTTTCCCCAAAGTCTGAGATCTTCATGTCCAGGAGAGGGAGTTGCTCGACCTGTGGTGTGTTCACCTCCAGCACTGTCCTGTCGTAACCCTTACGATACTGCAGATAGAGAGCACACAGAAAGCCACAAAAAAACACACGTTATTTAGCATTACAGTGGTAGTGCTTTACACTAGAGTAATGAAGTAACAGAGCTGGTGAAGTAGAGCTGGTGAATAAACTAAGCGGTATTTCAGCAAGTAGGTATGTTAACCATACTCAGGTTAGCTTGTTGCTAACATGGTCAAAAGTCACATCCCCTATTAAGCTTCTTGTTTTAGAGCTCCCAGCTGACTAGAAAAAAAACATGTACCAACAGTGGCTAACTATTTTGTTAGAATGCTTATTATTCACTTTCTTAGGTGGAGGTAAGTGGATACCTTTGTGCTAAGTACCAAGTTAGCCATTGTTAGTCCAGGTTTACAAATTGGTGCAGAGTTTAACAAATAAGCTTGTAGATTAGTTAGCGTGGCTCCGCCCGCCTATTGTCCACAGCTCAGTATTCTGAGTTAGATTGGAAATTTTTCGCAAGATGGATCACAGGACCATTTTGAGTGGCCTCCAATCAGTGACCAATAGGGGTGGCTAAGTGTGATGCTGTTGAAGTGAATCATTTGAAATGTAAAATAGTGGTGGTAGACTACAAACAGCTCTAGCAACACTAGCAAACATTAAAGAATTGAAGTCAGAGCAAGAAGAATGCTTATATATCAGCTTGCACTGTTAGTGGTGAGGTAGGAAGTATAGTAGAAATGTAAATAGCAATCCCATAGTGGTCAATGCCGATTGGTTCAAGGCTGGTCCAGTGCTTTTAAAATTAACCTGAAGTCTATGCCTATTAGGATGGAACCAATGGAGCATGGTCAGACCCTGTCTATTCACAAAATTAACTTGGACGTGGTTATACCAGACTAGAGAGCAGTATCTGTATGTTTTTGGAATACCCCCATCATCTCTGTGAATTCTTTCATAAACCACATGTGTAATTATCCCTGACAGCCTGTTGGTACGCACCGAGCAGCCATCCTCGAGAGCTTTGATGTAGGGGCTGGTCTCGAAGGCGAGCTCCTCCTCGTTGGCGCCCTGGAGATGCAGTGCCCGCTGGTACTGCTCCTTGTCCTTGGCAGTGCGGTCGGCCCAGGCCACGGAGCGGTGGCAGTGGTAGGTGAGGTTCTGGCGGGCCTGGACGCTCAATAGTCGCAGGAAGCCAAGCTGGACAACGCCCACTGGTTCACCGGTGGAGTCCACGTATGTGAACTGAGGTGTGTGGGAGAAACAAATGGTCACTCGAAAGAATGTTACTAAGCTACCATGATTCCATTCCTTATGTGATGGAGCTTAGCATTCTACTGTGATGACAAAATGCACTGGAATACTCACCTTGCTGCCCTTTGTAAATTTGCTGTACCAGGACCCAGGAGTCTCCTTGGCCCAAGAGTTTGATTTAACCTGGCAAAAGAGAGGGAGAGTGGACAGAGAGAAGGAAAAGGGGAATGAATGAGGGAGAAGGAAAGAAAACACAACACTCGGTCGATTACTTGAGTATTATGCATTCCCATTTCCTATTTTAAAACAAAACTCACAGGCTTTAATTTCCTAGATACACATTGGGTCACTTTAATTGAGCGCTACAGCTGCAACAGTCTAACAAAGTTGATGATATGGTTTTAAAACTCATACAGATCTTAGTCTTACATTTTCCACGGCCTTGCTTGGGTTGAGACATGTCTCTCCACCTGATGTAAAGTTGCAGTAAACCTTGAAGGAGTCGCGAGAGCATCCCTGGTTGGGGTCAATCCAGTACTCTCCTGAGGGTGGCACCAAAGAGACAGCTTGGTCAAATAACTGTTCTGTGGTGTCTATTATGGGATATGTTAATAATGTAATACTTTCACATTAGTTTAATTTACTATTATTAACTAGTAAGTCACAACAGCAATTGATCTCCCAAAGTTTTTTGTGACTGATATATGCACTAACTCTAACACTTGTCTCTTGTCTTGTCACGCCACAGTAGCATAGCAGCCTGTGCTTAACCACTTACCATCTCTGTATAATCAATAGTTATCTCACGGCTTTCAGTGTACGGCTGTACAGATGCAGAAACACTCTGAGCTAACCAAGCTAACCAGCTTAGCATCTTTGTAGTGTTATCCATAGTACATGGTCTATATGATGTATGGGACCCCGTACCGTCTTTGTATTCAGGCTGACTGAGCATGAGGTCCTGGCAGGTACGGGCTGGGCTCTCCTGGGTTCCAAGAGGGAAGCGCATGGCCTCGATTTCCTGGCGTAGGGAGTTGAGGGAACCATAGATCTCCTCCATACCCTCGTTGCCTGTCAGGAGCTCAGTGCCGGTGGCATCAGCTGGTGTGTCAGAGTCTGAGACCATCTTACTGGCATCAATGGAACGCTTGGACTTCCTGGGAATTTGGATGGGCAGTGGCTGGATGACATCTCCTGGTGGGCCCTATTTGTACAAACAAAATAGGAACAGATTTATTTTGAATTCAAAAATGTTTATAAAAGGTAAAACCTTTTGTCTCTGCAATTTGTGACAATCTCTAATTATTAACTGATATGAATTTGACATAGTAGCTGTAAGTCAGAAAATGTCCATGTGCTTTGCATTTAGTATATACATTTATTTTGTATGGCAATATCATGATCAAAACTTACAGGAGCTCCAGGAGGTCCTGCTACACCCTTCTCTCCCTTGGGGCCAGCTCCACCCTAAAACAAAGGACACAGGGATTAGTTTCTGTCGTCATCTGGTATTTCAAAATTGTGTTGGGACTGCTTAAATTCTCAAACAATTAAAATGAAAGGTGGAATACTCACAGAAGCACCTTTAGCACCCTTGACACCTCTAGGGCCCTGGGGAGACAAACAAACAATGAGAGGTTAATTTCACCAAATTCACATCAGCACAGTTCAAATATGAAGTACTCCTATATTTCAAACTGTGATATATAGATGCAGTGACAAATCTAGCCGTAGTTTAAGTCAATAAAGATATATAAGATGAATACTGTCCCAGGATGTGAGAGTCAAGTACCTGCCTCACCCAAATGGTCTGTTTATCAAGGAAATAAGCAATTCACACCTTGGGCATCAGCCGCATCACCCATTCTGGTGCAAATTCTCACAGCCATCACTTGTCAAATAGGTTTGGGAGTGAGCCATTAAGCACCACAAAAGTCCTGAATATTCATTGTCCCTGTGACATGAACTTTCCTTTCCGACAATTAGCGCTATTTCTATTGTGAATGTTAGTATAGCTCAGATTGGCCATGTGTAAAGGTTCTAGATTTAGTAGTAGACTCTACTCCACGTAAAGGCGCTCACATGCTTGTCCGATCGTGCTCTCCGATCTCACGAGGCACGCCCTTAAACGCCCTCCTTGAAGTGGGGCCACACCTTTGAGCACCTCGGAGAGCCATCCGAGGGTGTCGGATGGCCTCTGGAGCACCGCTTGAATTTTCTCACTATCCGATCCGAGCTGTCCGACACCCCTGGCTAAAATGACGTTTCCTGTTTCGTTCCCTATATGACAGCACCTCCGTTTTTAAAAAATCCCTGAGAGATCGCTGGGAACCTGGGGCTGGAGGTCCAAGAGTGCATTAGGAGTTGGAGGAAGATCAGGGACAAGTTTGTAAAAATGAAAAAAACTATGAAGGGCACCAGCGGCGATGCAGGAGGAAAACCGACATCTCCCTTCTTCCTTGCTCCATCGTGGCTCTCGCCGCATATAAAGCATAGGGAGACGTCGTCTAATTACAGCGATAATAAAAACATTTCTTGGTTTTCGAACAGCCTCTTTGTGTTTGAGTTAGCAGAGCATGCAGTGTAAATGATTAAATTGTAAAGAACCTGAATTGTAGACGTAAAAAAGCAGAACTGTTTGTGTGGTATAATAATAGAAAATATTCGACAATAACCGCGAGCTTGGTCATTGTCGTTAGTAATTCATTTCACAACAACAGCCTCTGATCATTAACTAAAAATACACGGGATAAAAACAAACGATTTCTTATTTGATAGTTTGTTGTTGATGATGTAATGGCCTTGTAACATCATAATAAAGCGTTGGTAATCTCCACAGCCCCTCGTAGAACCATGCAGGTAGAGGTGAGTCGTACAATCATCAGATTAGAAAGGGCGTGTCTCTCGTGAAGTCGTACGAGGTGAATTGGATAACCATGCAAATGCCTTAACTGGTGCGACTACAGCCATTGTGTGCCAGTACAATGAAGAAGGAGACAGGGAACATAGGACAGTGTTGCCCTGGGGTATAGCTAGCCTTAACTTAGAGAGCAGACTATGGCTGACACTGTAGTTCACTTACTCTTTTAATAATTAGGATATTTTATGTCAACAGAAAGTCAGGGCGTTACTTTTATGTGTCAATAATGGGATTCATATTTTTTTTTTACAAGGAGACATAATTTCCCCTTACAACACATAATGTGGCTTAGAAGTTTGTCACTTTGAGGAAGTAAAATTAACTTACAGTCAGACCAGCAGGACCAGCAGGGCCGAGAGGTCCAGTACCGCCAGTCATACCCTACAGCAAAGCAGGTCACATAACAAAAGTACAATGATGAAAAACAATGGTACAATAGGAAAGGAAATTGGAAATTGCTGAACTGAATCATGTCAGAGAACTTCAGTTCAACAGCTTAAGGCCAAAGAACCTTTAAGGGTTCTTGATTTTGCCATTTCTTTAGAGTAGACAGAAGTGGGAGAAATAACGACGATGGATGTCACTCACAGTCTCTCCCTTGGGGCCATTTGTTCCCTGGGGTCCTGAAAGTCCTCTGTCACCCTTCTCTCCCTGCTCACCAGGAGGTCCGATCAGACCAATCATACCTGGATGTCCCTTCTCACCCTTGGCACCGGGGTCTCCACGAAGTCCGGCCAAACCTGGAGGACCCTGAGAAAAAGAGAAACAGAGAGAGGTAAATAAACCACACGGGAAGTAGAATTACTTTTCCAATTATGTTCAGCCATGATCTGATTCTCTAATGATTATTTGATTATCTTACGAGAGGTCCAGGAGGTCCTTGCTGGCCAGCAGAGCCTGGAGAGCCTTGTTCGCCCTAGAAGACAAAATCATCTTTTGAGGATCTTAGAGAATGTCAAATCAGGTATGAAGAAATAATACTGACAACTGGCATATGCAACGGTGCCTTAACCTCAGGTTTAAGGTGAGATTCCCTTTATCAGTGCTTATTGTTAGGAGAGCTATAAATGTCAGTGAATTTAATTCTGTTCTGTTAAAATGTTCTGCAGAGCACAGTGCACATTCCAACAACTTCCCCAACAGTGTATAGAGAGGGAGGGCTTGGGGTTAGAGCATTATACAGTTGTTTCATTCAAACGTTTCCTGTCGAACTGCTCCAAGACTCAGGGAGGTCTGCTCACTATTTTTACCAGAGGGTTATTTTTACCTGGCAAAATAATCTTTTTTTTAAGCTTTTTTGGTGCAAGAGAGCAGTACAGATTGTACAGCGGCCTCCTGTGATGGCCTAGGCTGCCCACTCCTCGTTCCTGGAGGAAGATGTAAAACGGATGAAAAGCTAAGCATCATACCACAGATCCGGGAAGTCCTCTCAGACCCTCAGTTCCTGGTTTTCCTGGGTTACCCTGAAGTCCGACAGGGCCGGTCTTTCCTGGTGCTCCATTGGCTCCTGAACCTCCCTAAAGCAGAGGAAGAGCCAGCACTGCTGTTACCTTCAGTTGCCACAAGTCTCTGAGAAATATAATCTGGGTAAATCCTAATTTTTCAACTGTTAGACACCATTATTTAGAGTGCGTCATTAGTGACACCTGGCCACTTACCTTGGCTCCCTTCTCTCCCTCACGTCCCTCTGGTCCTCGTGTGCCGGCAGGGCCCTGACCATTGAACAATCACAAGTTTAAGATGTTTAATCCAAATGAACCATTATCATGTGTAATGAATGCACTGTGTTCAATATTCCACACAATACATACCCTCTTTCCAGGAGGCCCAAGTGGTCCATTCTCACCAGAAGGCCCCGGAGAGCCCTAGATTAGGGTGAATAGAAGAAAACCGATCATAAAAAGACTAATTACAAAGTATATATCACTATTGGGATGAAGTGTCATTCTTTGCGAATGAATCAAATAAACTGCATCATATCATATCAATTCAAATCTATGGATCTAATCTAAATCTGCATTTCAGTCAAACAATAATTTGACATGCAGTTTATTGCTGGGGGAGGATCAGAAGTGGAGTAGAAATGGTCCACCTCTACTCTGGATGCTATTGAACCTGGGTCACTCAGAAGGAATGCTTTTTTTTTTTTTTTTAACTTGCAAGACACATCGTGCTGACAGGGTCTAGAAAGTACTGCAATGGTAACCATGGTAACTAAAAAGAAAAGAAGTTGAGCGATACTTAGCAAAGGTAAAGAATTGATGGTTACTCACAGATTCTCCTTGTTCACCGTCCTCTCCTCTGTCTCCCTTGGCTCCATCAGCTCCCTAAAAAACACACAAATGCATGTTAAGGCTTTTTAATGGATCAGTTTGTTTGGTTTAGTTAGGCCTTATTCATGTTCATCATAGCAATAAGCAATCACTTAAAGACAACAGTATACCAAATATCTTGACCATCATTTCCATATCTGCAGTATAATAAAGCTTTGGCCTACATGTCATTATCTCAAAATATCTAATGCTGAATTTCAACTCATGGCATCATTTACAGGATAAGTAACAGGTCTGTACTCACTCTTGGGCCAAGCTCACCAGGGGGACCAGGATCACCAGGGAAACCAACAGGACCCTACAAAAATACATTTCATGTGTTATTTTTACAAGCTTTAAGTTTTAGTATTTTTGCATTGACTGACACGCATGGTTTTCACTCACAGGGTTTCCTTTAGGTCCGTCATCTCCGGGAGCTCCTCTTCCGCCTCCTGGTCCAGCAACTCCGGGTTGTCCAGACTCTCCCTTCTCACCAAGCTCTCCACGAGGACCCTGTCATTAGACAGTATGGCTGTCAGTCATGGGCATGATCTGATATAGTATACCTCAGGTATAAGTGGGATGAGAGCGGTAAACCATTACCTTCTTTCCTGGCTCTCCTCCAATACCAGGTGGACCAGACTCACCAGGGTCTCCCTGTTAGTGAAATATATGTGTGGTTAATCCATAGTTTTAGTCATTGTTAAAACTCACTCATCAAGCAAGTTGTGACACCTAACCACCAACGAACAGGTGTTAGCTGCTAGCAGAAATGATACGAAACTGTAAAAATGGTGAAATAAATTACTTTACTGATATTACCATTGGATTTATTTGCTACAAACATAGAGGCTAACAGTGTGTTTTGCCGTATGGTTCCTCGAGTATGTGTACTCTATACATCCATACCATAGGTACACAATTGTTAAACTTACCTTATCTCCCTGGTTACCTAAGTTGCCAATACCTCCAGGAGGACCTTGAGGACCCTAATGAGGAAAAATCATACGAGCAGGAATAAAATAAATATTGGTCAGAAGGATTATTAGAAGGATACAGTTATTTAAATGTACACTTTAATTTGATCATATGTTTGTTTCAATTTGAACAAAAAAAAACTGAATAGCTCTTTGACATGAGAAATAATTGTTTTAACCAACTGAAACAAACGTGTTACAATCTTTCTTCTGAGCATGCAGCATTATAATAATGTTGATATTGAAATGGCAATTCAGTGGTTAATTCCTCATTTGAACTAGTTCAGTGGGGTTTAAAACTACATCTAAAATGATATGCAGTCTAACATAGAACATATCATTAGTATACAGTATACCACCATGTCAGGCTATACATGGATAATTAAAGTAAATTATGTAATACCATGATTTCCTCTACAGAATATAATGTTATTTTAGTGTAAGGGGGGGCCTGCAGCTATATACTGAGAAGAGGAAAGTACTCTCATATCCTGTGTTGACACAAAAATGTAAAAATGATCTAAGACCTATTTTGTCTCTATTACTCTATAACTTTATTTCACCCATGCCACGATTCCTCGTGTCAGTCAAAGCAACGGATAGACAGTTATAGCCATGGCGACAACAGGCAGTTATATCAAACAGACCGACAAACAGAGGGATGGACAAAGAGATGGACAGATAGATGTACAGAGACAGACGAACAGAGAGATGGACAGAGAGATGGACAGACAGACAAACAGAGAGATGGACAGAGAGATGGACAAAACAGACAAACAGAGAGATGGACAGAGACAGACGAACAGAGAGATGGACAGAGACAGACTTACATCTGCTCCATTGGGACCAGCTGGGCCACGGGGTCCGGGAGGGCCAGGAGGTCCCTGGGGGAAAAAACACAAAGAGCCAAGTCAGCCTTATGCCAGGCTATTCATTCCATTGTTTATATACATTTCAATTAACAATCAATATTGATGTCCTTTTTGGATTTGTGGTGGATTTGTTGAAGATGTGTAGTTATAGTGATAAAGAAGATAAAGATATGCTATTGATACAGTGATGTGCAGATGTGCTCGTAATCCTTTGCTGTAAAGTACTTTGAGCTGCATTGTTTTGTATGAAAGGTGCTATACAAATAAAGTTTATTATTATTATTATTATTATTATCAAGAGTGGTAACTCACCATTGGGCCAACGTCTCCATTCTCTCCCTTCTCTCCAGATGGGCCGGGCAATCCCTAAGCAGAAGAAAGAACAGCTTCAAACACATTCCTACAACTACCTGAGGGTTCAAAAGTTATATGCAATACATACAGTATGTTTTGAGTGGAAAACAATTATGTCTATACCTGCAGACCAATAGGACCTGGAGGCCCTGGGAATCCTCTTGTTCCTTCATCTCCTTTGGCTCCAAAGATACCCTGCTGACCCCTGGCACCTGTCTCACCATCAGCTCCCTACAAAGTGTGCGATTAGAGGACTCAAAACTCAACCTGCATCAACGTCCAAACAAGCTAGTGGAAAACGCAATCAAAAGCTATTAGAGACAGCATCAAGATGTCGATTTATCTCATACTTACAGCAGCACCGGGTTGGCCAACTGGACCCATTGATCCTGGTGGACCAGGAGGACCCTTTTGAATAAACAAACAGATATTTAGGGATAAGGAATATTGACAAAGACAGCCCTTGCAGGAAAAATAGTAAGATATTCTTGAAGTATACTACAGCGAAGATATCTGTGTCACTCACATGCTCTCCCTTGCCTCCCTTAGCCCCCTTCTGGCCATGCTCACCAACTTCACCCTGTTGGAAAAAGAAATGTTATACAACACACAAAAAGACATCACTCTAGATCCATTGTTCAGAAGGGGCCACATATTGTATTATAATAGCATCAGAGGTATTGGGGTCACTGGCCTTGTCTCCGTCTTCTCCAGAAACACCTGGTGGTCCTGCCGCGCCGGGGAGACCAACTGGGCCTTGGAGTCCATCACGGCCACCTGGGCCCAAAGGTCCTTTCTCTCCCTGAGAGAAGAGAAGAGAGAGTCAAGACTGGGTCACAGCAATGTGGTTGAGTGACAGGGGACATATGCAATCAACAATACCGACAGCAACTCATTTAGCCAATTAGTCTTTTAATCCCATACATTATGAGATGATAATATGAAATAAACCAGGCAGACAAAATCTATGGCTTATACCACAACTGATGCTGAGACAGAAAGCTATACTATAGTAAAGGCAAAACATTATGTTGAAATATGTCCCGTGACACAGGCTCTGTGTAGGGGAGGACAAACTTACAGGAACTCCCTTCTCTCCTGCAGCTCCAGGTGGTCCCTGGAGTCCTGGTCTACCTGGGGGTCCGATGGGACCTGCTCCGCCCGCTGAGCCTCTCTCACCTGATGATCCCTAGAATTAAGAGAGTGTCATTTCATTAACACCAGTCCCTCTTATGAGTACCCAATGAGTGAGCAACAACAGAATATGTTTGTTTGTTTTTAAAAGATGTTTGAGAGACTTACGGCTGGGCCAGGAGGACCAGCTGGGCCTTCACTTCCTTTGAGTCCAGGGCCACCCTACAAAAGAGCATAGCGGTTTAATATCGTCACATCACCACCACAGCAAATTAAATATCCCTGCTGAAATTGTGTGAAGCAATGACTATTCAACAAGTCTTTGTTTTTTGTGTTTTGTCATTCTGTGGCCAATATAGAAAAATATAAAGCAACAGGTAATGTCTTTTTTGTTGTTGTGGTAAAATAGGTCAAATAATTTGGTTGTGAAACAATATCCTAATGTTAGCATCTAGCATTAGCATTTATCCAGATGCATGCCAGTCAGCATTCTCACCGGGGTTCCTGGCAGTCCTCTCTCTCCAGGGAATCCTCTCAGACCAGGGGGTCCATCTTTTCCGGGGCCACCTTGGGGACCAGGATCACCCTTGGTTCCCTCCTTTCCAGAGGGTCCAGCCAGGCCCTGCTCACCTGGTGGTCCAGGGGGGCCGGGATGTCCACGCTCACCCATTTGGCCGGTCTCACCTGCAGGACCCTATGACGAGAAGTGTTGAGATCCAAATGAGAGGGGTTCTATTCCAGCACCCAGGATTAATGTCCTTCATATCAATTAAGATGGCACCACGAACACAAGTGATACATGTTTGTGATCTGTTATCCACCGGTCATTAAGAATTCAACCTTAATAAGTGTTGAATGTAAATTTAAATATGGCAACAATAGAGAACAGTTAATTGAGTCTTATTCATGTAATTAACTAATGAGTGCAATTTACTAATCAACCATTAATTTACAACTGATACAATTGCAGAGTGTATATATATATACAAATGAGAAAAAAGCTTTCCTTGGACCGGTTTATATTAGGTGTATGTCCATTGCATTAAAAATTAGGTTGGCTATCCCTTCTAACATAAAGTCTAATGTAGGCCCCGACCTTATCATATAAGTGCTAAGTAGGCTCTAAATATATCACTAAGTGTGCTAGTTGTAGGCTACTATACTGCAAGAACACTGCCATTCAATATTTTCCCTGTAGTTGGTTATTTAGGTTTCTCGTTCCATTTTTTTTACCCTCAACCTGCACCCCCTTCCTGTAACTCCGGCCCCACACTTTGGGAACCACTATATTAATTCTAAGATTAAGTTGCCAATAACAGTAATCCTTATATTAATTAAATACAAATACATAATTGATTTCAGATTGCAATTTTGCACATTTCTAAGATCTTTGGAGATTCCAGCTACAACTCTTATCAGTATACAAGCTTGTCACCTCTGGCCTAGAACTCTTATTTTTCCCCTATCTTTATTATTTAGTCAATCAATCAATCAATTTTTATTACTGAGTCAATCACCCTTTTAAGCAAATTTCACATTTTATGAAATAATGTTCATTGGCCTGTATCATTAGTCAGTATATACCTATGACTGTACAACTGCAAATTATCTCCAATAGGTCCCTGCATAGCACATTCAATCTAGCAAATTTATATTTAATTGATTAATTATGTCCTAAAGACGGACATATATATGGAAAGAGTACAAAACTATAGGCCCTTCGGTAAAAGTGAGTATTTCTTTTCCGTGAGCAGACAAACTCCCACTACCAAGGTCAGGGGTTTGAACCCTAAAGTTGACCCAGTCTGTTACAAAAAGGACATACCTGAGGTCCAACAACACCTGGAGGACCAGCGGTTCCAGTCTTGCCTTGGAATCCCTATAAAAGAGACAATTAATTGGTTAAATATGAATGTGTCATAGGCTATTAGGGTCTGTCAGCCACTGATTACCAATGAGTATTATGGGATGTACAGTAAATTAGTTCTGTTTTTTTTTTTTAAGCAAGATTTTTGATATTTCAAGCCAGGGTATGTAGCAATACACAGTATCCAAACAATGAGCTGAGCTCTGTATTAAATGCCAATAAATAACCCTGTAACTTGAAAGATATGAATTCATGATATGAATGATTGAATGTGTTATTGTAATAAGGCTTTACAACTTACAACTTCGCCTCTCTGTCCAGGGTGTCCGGGCAGTCCATCTTTCCCTGGTGGTCCCTTGGATGGTTTGAGGGAAGAGGTAAAAGTTTAAATATAACACGTTTTCTTTTGCTAGACTGTGTAAATTGCATTAATGCACAATAGATTTTTCTTACGGGAGGTCCCTTTGGCCCGGGGAATCCATTTGCTCCTTGAGGTCCTGGCAGTCCCTGTAAAGAACAGTGACATGATGTGAGTAATAACAGCGATATTGGATCAAATCGGATATGAAAACAGGGGACATCTCTGAGTCTGATCACTCACTCTCTCTCCTAGTGGACCGGGAGGGCCGTCGCTTCCTGATGAACCCTGTGGAGAAAGACAGTTTAGTCAATTGGTTTACCTGAGCTCAGGTGTTGATCATTTCTCTTAAATGACTCTTCATTTCCAGAACCCTACCTTAGCTCCACTCTTTCCGGTGGTACCACGAGGACCTCTCTGTCCCCTGGGTCCCTAAAAGAGATGGGACATATGACAATTCAATTTCAGCTGAGACTGAATTAATGAAGATGGTAGTCAGCTGAAGAGCATGTACACTGCATCAAGTAATCTGAGCTAAACTCTAATTAATTGTTCTTTATTCTTTCATATCTGATGACATTTAAACTACACTGAACTAAGATGCCTGTTTCGCAACACTAAAAGAGTGATAGGTCCTAGGTAAGTTCAACTGAGTAAATTATGAAGCTGAACTGTGATAAAATTATACAAACATGTGACTGAAATGGAAGAATTGAATTTACCTAAATTGGATACAAACTCATCAAGACTAGCGTTAAACACAAATCTAAGCTAATATAGCATGGTATGACACTAAATATAGTGAACTGAACTGAACTGAACAGGGTCATAATAAATGTACCAATTCAATTAAATTCAATTTGACTTATATAGCGCCATAACAATACAATTTTCTCAAGGTGCTTTATAGAGCCCAGTGCCTGAATCCGTTTCATAACTTGTAAATCCATTAAAGTGAGCTGTGTCAACTTACAGTTGGTCCTCTCTGTCCTCTTGGGCCAGGCTTTCCAATGAGACCCTACAAAAAGACACAATTTAAAGATGAACAGTTAAAGGAATATAAACTTTGACACTTTTTTCTCATTGTCGAATCTAATTATTTCTTCATGTCTGTCAGGGGCGGAGTGGCCATCGGGAGCAGCGGGATTTTTCCCGGTCGGCCGGTCGGCCAATAATCTATCGAGAACCAGCCTGCAGACCGGCCTTCGCAGCCGTCGTGTCAAATTCATGAGCGGCCCATCGAGATTGCACATACGTCAAATCATGGTCCCGTGAAAATCTCTAAGTTCTCTGAGAGTTGTGCAGTTTAACAGTCCAACCACTATTTAAAGCACTATTTGTCTCTGTACATCACACCTATGGTGTGTGTCAAGCTCACTCCCATTAATCCAACCTTCTGATTTTTTTTTAGCCTCCTATATTGATATAATTCTTTTTTATTCAGACGCTCCATTACTTTCATGACCACAAATATAAATTGGCCAGCGATTTAATTCGTTTTTTTTGTTGAATGTAGAATGGTCGGAGCAAATTGCCTCATGGGAAATGCGTATCGTTGTGCCTTTATCAAGTGAACCTAGGGAGATAAATTAGCGGCTATCAGGGAGAGAGAGCAGGTGAAGCGGACCTGATGGAGGGACATAAGAGAAAGGAGAAAGGAGGGGGCAAAAAGGCCAGACTGAAAAAGAGGCGGATGCTGGAGGAAAGTGCATCAAAATGTACAAGAATTACGGATTTATTCAACCAGCCGTCAACTAAATGCGAGTGAGTTGACAGGACACATAGTTGTGAATTAGCATAACATTTGAGCCAATACGGGACGCGATTTGTTCCGTATTTCCATAAATGTACATATACAAATACACTGTCACTGTCACTGTCATGTCTGTCACCCACACATCAACACTAAATCTAACAATAATGATCAAAAGCCGCCCGTTTGTTTGAGTAGTTGATATGGGAGGTGGAGGGGATGCGGGTTGGGCCAGTTTTGGGCACGTTGTGTGGGCCGGTGGTGGGCCGGTGCAGTCAGAATTGTCCCGGTGGATTTTTGTGTCCCACTCCGCCCCTGATGTCTGTGATGACTCTTACCCTTGCTCCTTTCTCGCCATTTGTACCAGGGAATCCTGGGAAACCGAGAGATCCCTGTGGACATAACAAATAAAGTCAGGTGTGTGAACACCTAGCCCTCTTCTCAATTAAGGAAGTTAACATTGTCAGTCAATTATAGCTATTTCTGTCACTGACCTTGATTCCTTGTCTTCCAGGATATCCAGGCAGACCAGGAACACCAAGTTTACCCTTATGTCAAAAAGTTTTAAGATTAGACAATTGAAATGTATCTCACTTCAGAACAACATTATACTGCAACTATATACTAAACATTGTTATGTACTTCAAATGAATGCAAATTGTAAAAAAAAAACTAAAATAAAAAAAAAAAAAACTCAGTGTCCACTCTTACAAAAGGTTATCTCAAGCATGACAGGGTAATTGAGATTGTCTTACATGACGAGGACCAGTAATGGCTTCACTTGAAACCTTTAAGGTGTTATCCTGAATCTACATATCTTTGTTATCATTGCCTGTTTTAAATGAATGATTGCTTTTGTTGACTCACCTTCTCTCCAACAAGACCAAGAGGGCCGAGCTCACCAGGGGGTCCAACACGACCTTTTGGCCCCTCTGGACCATCCTCTCCCCTGGGTCCAGGAACTCCCAACTCTCCCTATTAATCAATTTAATGCATTGTTATTACATTAATTAAACAAATAAATGATGGTGTGTTCAGAATGCACAGTTATCATTGATATAACCTTAATGCACACAATGTTATCAGCATGAAGTGAAAATACAAGGTGATATTGAAGGTTGATAATAAAATGATCAGTGTAAGACTGTAAAATGGCTACAGTCTGACTACAGTCCACATGCAAAACTTAATTTTTGAAATTAAACAAAACTGTTGATGAAACATTTGATTTATCTAAGATGTATCTTAGATCAGAATGTCTACAAGTTGGGATTTGGTAGGCAACAACTCATAATATCTTTATTGTGATGTAGGTGCCTAATAAATAAGCCTTACTCTCTCTCCCTTTGTTCCAAAGTCTCCTTTGATTCCAGGGAATCCATCTTCACCCTAATAATCCAGAAAATTGACTTCATTAACACAGAGTAATCCATCATATCCATAATCCAACAATATAACATATTGATTACTTTAATGTTTGATCCACTTAAAAAGGTTTGGTAAAATTTTAACAAAGAAAGCACCATAGTTACTTTCAGTACAAAAGGTAAAATAGTCACTTACCTTCTCACCCTTGTGTCCCTTCAGTCCACGAATACCTTGCTCTCCCTGTAATATTTGTGTGAAAACTTGGTGAATATTTGAAACAGTGCAGTACTGTCACACAAACAATACACATATAAAACTGCACCACATATTACAGCGTAAGTGTTAGTCTGCTACTGTTTTGAAAATAATTGTTTTAAGTATAGACAAGTTAAACATGACATAAAAAGTCTTAGGCCTACCATACCAACACATTTAATCAAGTATTGACATAATGGTATGGTTTTGTCATGATTTACCTTCACTCCACGTGGGCCAGGATAGCCAATAGTACCCTGAGGGCCACTGGGTCCCTAAAATACAATAAAAAAGAGAACATTAGAGTAAAATAGATTACTGACATTCATTAGAATTAAGTTGCTTTTAATAGAATAAATGGTATACAATGTAAGATACCACCTGTGTAAACTCTGCAAAATAACAATAAAACTAACTAACCTTTTTGCAACTCAAGGAACTTTAAGAATGAAGACATTATATTAAATTAAAATGTAAAAGGTAAATTAAAGTTTTTGTCTGAAACTAGCAAGCTAAGTAGCTAACAGCCAAAAGGCCTGCCTTACAATCACCTTTTAGCACAGTTAGCCCTTTCTAAGATTTTCATTTTCAATATATTTGACAACATAGTGCAATAAAAGCTGTTTAATTTTTCGACTTAGAACCCAGCGACATATTGAAAAGCTTCTAGTGGGACCCACTGGGGGTTTTATCTCTCCTTCACACTGAATGTAGCATACTGGCTGAAAACAACATATAATAATTCAGCAGTCAGTTCAATTATAAATCACAAAAGGTTGCGAGGGTCCATTTCCTTGGAGAGTTTACAGCTTTACAGTAACATTTACTGATTTTACTGCAGTGCCTTCCCCTACCATATCACTAATACTGGCTGTTCAGTATTTGTCTATATGCTGGTAATACACTGCTAGCCAAATATATATAATGGTAACATAATAATTCCATAATTGAATGTGGAGGGGCATTGAAATGGTGAGGAGATACTGTGGATTATGTTAGAAATTACTGAAAAGGGTATCATTTACATACATGTGCTGAGCTTCTTAATTTCATTTAATCCTTACCTATGGCTGATATAATAAGGCATATTCCATATCTCTGTATGTTAAACAAGTTACTATTAATTGTGTTGCTTATATGAAGTCATTGATTCAATATCCCTCAATACTAAGTGAATGAAGGCGCCCTCAAAGTCAGCCTTTCATTCATGGCCACAGCTGGGGCATTCTTTTCACAGACAAAAGGCCCATAGATTTTTTTTTATTTAGTTCATGTTCCTTAATACAAAGTTTTCCTGGTTGAACACGATATTTAATCAGTGACGGCATTTGATCTGAACCCACCTGGTTTCCTTTGGTGCCACCAGGCCCCTCCTTTCCTGGGTGACCCTGAGGGTAAGAGGAGAAGAGATCAGTGGGGAGGCAGTCTGGACGTATGTGAGGTTGGTGAATTCTTTAATCCACAGCACAATGAATGCATACATTTATTGGTCTGCACAAGGCCTTGGGCCATACAGTGCTCTTCATGCATGACTAAAAAAACGTATAATTGGGGTCTTATCTGCTGATACTCATTTGTAATCTGCTGGAGAATTTTGCTCAATAAATAGACGTTGCAGTATAATTTCAACAAGTATTCAATAAGAGACACATTTCAAATTCAGTACGTTTTAGATAACCGCTGGCAAATTCTATGTCGGTACCCTGACACAAACTGCAAAGAGTTTTTTGGGGTCAGTAACTGGTTCCTTCTCACAAAGAAAAAGAACAGTACTTACTGGGGGGCCATCAGCTCCTGGCATGCCTGGCAGACCTGGCTTTCCTCTTGGACCCTGGAAGGAAGCAAACGGGCGTCATGCCACTTCTGATGGACGGTGACAGATGCCAACTTAAAATGGCAGAGTTTATTTCTTAGTGTGTGTTTACCTTCTCGCCTGGAGGTCCACCAGCTCCCTGAGGTCCTGACATTCCCTGGAATTCCACGGTAATTTTTCAGGTTAACATAGATATATTTTACACGCCACTGGATTCTAACTGATCTGCTTATAGGTTACATTAAAAGTCGTCAGTTCTTTCGATTGCATTCACATCAGCTCATGTGCCATTTCAAATTTTAAATGAATACAATTAGAGGATCTTTCATGGAAGTGGCTGCGTTAGTAAAATAACACATCTGCTACTAGACCTAACTGTGGGCAGATGAATGGAAGTGACCATATACAATTGAATAAAGCTAGCTGTTAAGCTAGCTGTTAATCCAGCTTTGTATGAAACAATGCTGTTGAGTTACTGGACTACATGGGTGTTACAAATGATGATTAACTAGTGCAGTTTATCAGTGCACATCTGGATGTGTTTTAGCTACCTCTGGGATGTTTATTGGGCAAAGTCTACAGCCTATATGACTAGCTATAATTATAGCCTGCCAATGCACTGGCCTATAGCATAGACATTCTATTTTAGAAATAGCAGCCTATTCATTTGGCAACCTTAAATGTACCAAATGCAATAGCCAATGTGCTGATCTAGCCTAAAGTACACTCTGAAGGAGTCCATTAGTATAGAAGCTATATGTTATCATCTTATCTAAATTTGTAAAGGCGTATAATAGAACTTCAACAGGGACCTCTGGCTTGTGAAAACCAATCTTCCAGACTAAAAATATGACAGATATTTGACAGGTCCAAGATTTCAGCCTGTCAAGAGACCAGCATTTGAACCATTACTCCGCCAGGACCACAGAGGTATATTGAACTTCGACCTCTTACCTGAGTTCCTGATTGACCCTGCTGTCCAGGAGGACCAGGCTCTCCCTGGGGTCCCTAAAACAGAAGATCAGGAGTATTGATGGTGAGTAAGGCTACCAGACCATTTAATAGTTCAGACTTATTTTACTATTTGCTATAGATGTTTCTGTTCATAATAACAAATATCATATCATCATGGTCGAAATCTTTATTTACGACTTTTGTCTGACAACACAGATGCCTCTGGAGAAATGTGTAACTATAATAATCGAGCAAAGAGCAACTAACCAAGTTTCCTTTAGGACCATGGGGACCATCGTTTCCACGCACGCCCTAAGAGGGAGATTGAGATTATTAGAGGATAAATATGTAAGTATGGATACCCTGATTATTAGGGGATAAGTACTGTATATAAATGTGAATACCCTGAAAAGGTGAGTGGTTGAATACTTACAGGAGGTCCAGGGAGACCAGTGGGACCTTTGGGACCCAGCAAACCACGGGGCCCCTAAAGTACAGGAGAGAGGAGCAACAGACACAGGTGAGGAGATGGACACAAGAGGAACAGAGACAAACTGTCATCACTGCGAACAATGCTGTGGCCCAAAATGTAAGACATTTGACCTGATTCTGTCTTTAGCCATCAGTCAATCAATTCAATGGCCACTGGTTAACTAACTTATGGTCGAATTAGAAAAAAGATGGCAAGAAAAAGCCAGAATAGCAAGATAAATCAAAAGAATACCAGCATGGGGCTTAAACCTCAATACTGTAAAATATCCCCATTTCTTTATGAATTAATCACTGCAGTAGGCTTCCTTGTTGCATTTTGGACTAAATATTCCACAGTAAGCCAATAACAGCTTTCTTTGTACTAAAGAGAGCACATAATAGAGTGGTGATGCAGTGTCTTCAGGTATACTGGAGGGTAAACATGAAATCAAAATGACAAACAATCAGGTATAATTTTAATGTTAAAATACTCACTGGTTCACCTTGACCACCTCTGGGTCCGATGTCTCCATCATCTCCCTAGAAACAAGACGGAGGGGTTCATGAGAGCAGAGGAACATAGATGTTATGACAGAAATGATAACCTCCTTCCATACCCACATCACTCTATGTTTAGCTATCATAGCATTACTGCTTTGACACATATCTGTTCTAACACTGCGTCAGTACACAAAATGTACAGTACACGAAATGAGCATTTGTGGTACACATTTTCTCATGATGATTATACACACCCTCTCTCCATCCTCTCCGATAGGTCCTGGAGGTCCCATTCCACCTGTATTACCCTACAGAGCAGAAAACACAAAGACTTATAAACGTTTGGCACTATACATCACCCACTCAGAATGGTTTCCATCTACTAATATGGGGTATTTCTGGTGTCTTGCTTGCTTGTATTTAAAGAAGTGGCTTTAAATAAAATTGCACACTATAAGGAGATTAGTGTTCAATTCCAAAAGGAGTTCAGAGCTGAGGAGAACCTGATGATACTCACCCGATGTCCTTTGTCTCCTGGTAAACCAGGTAGCCCATCAAAGCCACGGTCTCCCTAATAAAGAAAAGTACACAAAGAGAAACAAAATTGCATTTTCAACTTTTTTCCACCATTGTTTTATACAATGGATGCATTGGCAGTGACATGCATCGTAAATAATAACTCATCATAAAAAGTACCACTTAAGTTCCACCTAAGTTCCTCTTCGTGGATAATAAAGTCAGGTGCTTTATAAAAAAGGTTAGGTGTACCTTGGAACCAGACTCTCCTGGCATACCACGCGCCCCGTCAGCTCCAGCACGGCCCTGTGAGGAGGCACAGAAACACATATAACTCCTTTACCGTTCAAGTCTACACAAAGATTCCAGCTGACTCCATTCTGACACAGCACAGTGGCTCGTGTTACCAGTTCACTCCTCACTCAAACACCTAAATACTTAAAGGTAGAGTAGGCAATTTATTTTAGAGGCATTTTTGTTATATGTCTATTTAAGTTCTCTTTACATCCCAACAGCAATGAGTAAATCAAATGCTTTGACAATAAAGAGATGAAAAAAAATCCATTATCATTGGCAGTTGCAGGGCTGTAAAAAGCAATTCCAATCCCTGCATTCGGGTCGGATGTCCTGCCTGTCTACCTACCTACCTGTGTGCACTCTGCCTGTGCACATCACTGGAGTCTTCCACAAGGCTGGCAGCCATATTGTCACACAAGAATGGTATAAAAAGTGCCGAATGGCTGCAAAAGTTCAAGAGCTGTGTACCAAGGCCTCCATGGTTAACAAATACAAACTCTGGGAAACAAACTTAGAAGCACAGTCTGATACGTGGGTTACGGCAGTTGTGAAGGCACAGTTACCCAACATACCTCCTCCTCTCAGTCTGGCTGACAGTCAACCAACCACTCAGCCACATAAGTCTGTGGGCAGCAATGGAGATACGGACGAAAGGGTCCAAAGCCAAGCTGGACAGTTCAGTAAAAGCACCCACAGAGACAAGAAGCCAGGAAGTTGTCGGTTTTTATTAGGTTTTTTTGGCAGTTAGCATAACAAGTTATTATCCATTTATAACCGGGCTATTACTTAGCCCAATGCAGACCCAGCAGGTCAGGAGGTAGCAATGGCGACAACTGAGGGAGTTGAAGGGCCTGAAAAGTTATGCCATATTTTCTGTATTTTAGACAGGTAATTATCTGGTTTGTTGTACGATGTTATACGATGAAGGAAATGTAGCTAGCTACGTATGTAGCTTATGTATTAGCCCAACAGTAACGGCTGTGGACTATGTAGCTATTTTTACACGTAATGATACCTTGTATGTAATCTGTGTAAATGGTGTCTGCATTGTAAAGTTAGTTGTATGCAAGTGTTGTTTGAGGGTATTTTTCATATTCTATTTTTGCTTTGAACCGGAAGTTTTTAAATGTGGCGATGAAGCTTATTTCTGTTTGATAGTTGTGAGACATGTGAATGAGAGCGATGACAACTATTTGCTGTGCAACTCTGTGGACTCGTCTTCAAGCAATAGTTCATGTGTTTTGGAGGAGCTGCATTGGAGGGGTCTGGATGAAGGGGCCGGGATTTTTTCGGTTGTATTCTTTTCAAATCTAGCGTACTCTTGCTGGTCTCTCCAGCATCGCCTAATCTACCTTTAACAAAGGCATGGCACCTCAACTGTGGCACAGAATTCCAAATTTCATTGTATGCAAATAAAATGACTACAAAGGCTTTCAAATTCAAAACCTACCCTGCGTCCAGATTTGCCGGATGGCCCAGACAATCCCTGAGGTCCTCTAGGACCCTGAAAATATAACAACAGAGGTGTCCCTCATGAGTCCCCATGGCAACATCACATACATCACAACAAATAACAACCATAGAATGATCCAACAACTGTGCAACAATCATGTTTTTAGATGCATAGTCAGTGTTGCGATTTTGCAGGTGTGGGGGTTCGTTACCTGAGGGCCTGGGTCTCCACTTTCTCCCTTATGTCCAGGACCACCGGGAGTTCCCTAAAATAGATAAAACCCATGTTTTGTATTTTCCATTGTACCAATATTTTTTCCGTATATATCATTTTCTGTATCAAATGTATAATGTTAATAGTTATAGTCCTTTGTGTTGCAGTGGTCGTAACTCAAAAACATTCTCTCTGATATTTTATCACAACTTGAATTAGTAAGAAAACCAAACGGGGGACAAAGCGACTATTTTCTTACCACAGGTCCGTGGCGGCCGGTATAGCCCATTGGACCAGGAGGTCCTTTCAGAGCAAGCTAAAGGGTGAAAGACAACATCAATTACAGCGTCTAGCTGGCATTTACCTAGTCCTACTCTCTATTCACAACGTCACTGGTCAGCAAACAGAAGTGATTTAGACTCTACAGGAGTCCACAGAGGGAAGACGCTGCTTACCCGAGCCTGAGACAGGATAGCCTGGGCCTGGGCCTCTTGTGCTGAGGCAGCTGGGCCTTTCTCTCCACCGCTGTTTCCAAAGCGGAACTATAGGGAGAGGGGTATCAGATTGGTAATTAGTATTGACACAAATTACTGTTTACGAATTGCGAACATGTCGTAAATTATGTGAATGAGCATAAACCATGGACAAGACCTCCATGAAAAGAAGTGGGAAATGAGTATGCAGTATGAAGTGTGAGTTGTGTGTGCAGGCTGGGATGGGTAAAGCTGAGGTAGAGGAGACTCACAGGCAGCATGACGGAGGTGCCAGGAGGTCCAGGAACTCCATCAGCTCCAGGCAGTCCAGATTTACCAGAGGGACCCTGCAGGAGGACAGTGCTGTGGTCAGGTTTTTTTTAAAGATTTTTTTGGGGCTTTTTGCCTTTAATCAGATAGGACAGTGAAGGTTTGACAGGAAATGAGCTGGAGAGAAGAGGTGGGGAGTGGGATCGGGAAATGACTGCAGGTCGGATTCAAACCCGGGTCCCCGTGGGCGTTCAAGCCCGTTCATGGTCGGGGCTGTTGCTCCCACCACAGCTCCCCATGGTCGGCTTTTTGAACATCAGGATAGCTTATGCATCAGTAAATCAAGAACACGCCTCAATATCCATATTTTAGACACAGGAGACACACTCACCCTCTCTCCAGGATCACCAACAGAGCCAGGAGGTCCAGAGGGGCCGGAAGGACCAGGGAGACCCTGAAAAAGAGAGGTATTGTGGGTAAATGTAACTACGACAAATACCATTTAAAAGTATGGATGACCTTTCAACAGTGATGTATATCTATGATTAGAATTGCCGTGGATATTATGAAATATTAGAAGCACTCACTGCTGGTCCTTCGGGTCCTGGGGGTCCGTCAATCAACATGCCCTGGAAGGACAGAGAGTGAGGGGGGGAGTGAGATACTTGGGAATTAAGGTGTCCTAGGTCACTAGGTGTAATTTGGTTAAACTGAGAAATTCTTTGGTCAGTTATTTTGTTAAATGTAAAATGGGATGTAAGTCTATGAGGCATATTGTCTAAGTTGAGAACACATTTCATCTGTATGGATGCGTCTGCACAGAGCCCCCCTGTAGGTGAGGTGCAGGGTAGTGATACGGTTCCCACTCACAGGCTCAAGGACAGCAGGGTCTCCCTTCTCTCCCTTCTGGGCACTCACGCCGGCCTGTGGAAAACAGATATGTAACCCAAAACACAGCTAAGTCAGTGCAGGTGAACCATGAGAGTTGCTCTAATCAACATCAGGCCCACTGCCCTCAGCTGAACGGGCCTCTTCGGCGAGAGGCTGATGGACCGGTAAATGAGGAAAAACAATAAAGTGGAACTGAAAGAGAAAACTATGACATCAGAGATGTGAGAAGGTTACAATGAGGAAAGCCCCATGATGATGTCATGGATGGGGCTACAGTATGAGGGAGCTCCATTGAGATTGGAGGCTCAGACTGAAGGTTATGATATCATCTGAAACCGACACATTGGGGGAAACTAAGAACCTATGTCATGCTCACATGATGGTCACCAAGGTCCAACAAAAATCCATGAGAGACGTACCTGACAATGCATGACATTTTTGTGTTGTGAAATAAGACACTCAGACAGAATTCCAGCAGTCTGGTGATTTTACGCTGGAGTGCTCCAACATATGCACCTATATTACATTCAATTCCGCAAATCTGAAACTTTACCCGTGTTTTCTGTGGTAGCTCCAAGAGATATAAATGCACTATTAGGGATCTCATTGAGTTTGAAATCAAAAACTCAATACAGCACCGTATATCCTACATACCAACCATGCGCTTCCTACTCCTGTCATTCCAAACAGCCTATTTAAATAAGTTTAGCCTGAACTGTTACATTTTAAAATGAAAACTGTTACCTGTAACAGATCAATATTACCAGGTGTTTGCGAAATCCTTTTCTCCAATGGACAAAATAAAGGTCTGCAAGATTTCTCCTGACACAACTGAGTTGGGAACACTGTTCACTGCACTGTATCTAGGTTCTTTGCATTGGTTGAGATTACTTTAGACACATTTCATCATAGATGTGAACAGTTAATCTTATATACAGTATGTGCCCAATTGGAAATCACCATTTAGTATTTTGGTCTAGGTTGGAATAGTCTAACTCAAATGAAGCTCCTTCCTTGACCATTGGCCCAGTTCAGTTTGTGTCAGTGGAAATATAGTTGGAGCTGCAACAAAACTAGTCTTCTAGCAAAGCTGTCTAAATATGATACTGAAGAGCCAGCAGGTTTTTTGGTTTGTTTATTTTTAATTTTTTCTGTTGAAGGGCCTGATTCACACAGCATTTGGGCTCAGGTTTTGGTCCTCTGTTGTACAGGACAAAAGACTTTTGCACATGTCAGCAGAAAATTCATTTCTGACAAGGCACAAGGCTGTGATGGAAAAGAGTGGTCCTCACCAAATTGGCAGGCTTCCTGAAACGGTTGGAACCAGCTCAGAACTGTGAAAATCAAGCCCTTTTCTCATAGGTATATTTGCACTCCATAATGAATGTACAGAATATCAAAGAATTACAAGCACAAATCGCATTTCAGAGTCAGTATGAGTTCTGAAATAAGGATTTGGTGGGAAGCGAGCATTACTTACGCCTCCCTCGTCCGTCACTGCGGACAGAGCAGGGCCCATTTGGCCAGCGTCGGTCTCTCCCTCGGGCGCCGGCTCGTTGTAGTCCTTGTAGGAATAGTCGTATTCCTTCATGCCAAAGTCACCGGTCACATACTCCTCTGTGAAAGCCTCATCTGGAGACTGAGATGCCCCCTCGCCACCTGACTTGGTCATGTCTACCTCCTCTGTCACCACTGGCTCCTCCACCTGGGCCAGACCATTGGGAAAGGAACGTGGGGGTGGATGGGTTGACAGAGAGGAAACACCAAAGACGGAAATTGGATAGAAAGGGACAGGAAGGTGACAGGAAATGGAAATTGAAGGAGCATGAATGTTTATCATAGATTCCAAAGTTGAGTGAAAGAAGGAAGGTAGAGATTTCACAGACAAGAGAGGTCAAAGAGGAAAAGGAGGTGGAGGAGGAGGGAAGGGGCAGGGAGATTCAATGAGATAAGGCTTACCTGAGATAATACATAGACACTGGGAGAGGGATACAGGCCTAATACAGATAACACTGAGTTATAAATGATCATCTATCAGTCTTTATGAAGCCAAAGCTTGCATCCTCTTTCAGTGCCTATGGAAATGTACTTGCTGCATGCACATCATTCCATGAACCAAACACTTCGCTACAAACATACAGGTTGTTTCATGTTGGTATGCATCCTGATTTGAACCCAAATCTGAAATGTCTAGACATTGAATGCAGAATGTTATGAACCACCACATAACAACATGTCATGAATGTGTTTTGCTTGGTAAGAAACACGAGGCAGCTACAATTATGGCTTATGTGCTAGCGATAACTTACCAGTTTGTCTGAGATTAACAAAATACTTTCACACTTAAAAACCTTTCAGCTGTCACAAATCAATTAAGTCGTCTTACCGTAACTTCAGGTAAATGAATATACGTATTTATGAGACATTTATTTTAACTAGAACAACGTTATATACCAATACCCCCCAAAATGACCATCAACATTAGGCTACTTCCATATTGTTTGTTAGATCAGTACAGTTGAATGAGATAGAATGCATGATATTCATTCTCTTACAAGACCAATATTCTTATATGACTCGCACTCTCTCAAGATGTTTGTTCTTATGTCAAGTGGAAAGCAGTTGCATCCTGTCTTGATATGAGAACAAAGACCAATCTTGGGGTTATTGAGAGTGTGTGACATATAAGTATGTTTGATAAAAATGAATGCTATGCATTCTTCTTGAGAGAAAAGTGCTGCTCTTCTCATGGCACTTGTGGCTACGGTGTGATACATTAATGAGAGCAAAGAATGAATGTGCTTCTACAATGTGTTAGAAACAGTCAAACATGTTAAAAAGTACTGTACTACTTGACTATGACTATGTTAATTTAAACCAAAGGGAACTGGACTCACCTCCACCATTATTACACTTGGGTGTCTATTATACCTGACTGCAATCATTTAATCTTAAGAATCTGACATCTTCATTAAACCACTAGTGGAAGATACCATCTTGAGGAGATGAAACGGCCAATCTTCTTGAGAAAGTCTGGCCGTATCTTTTTAATTCAATTTTTCAACACTATGCTTAAAATATGTTTTTGACTAATACTCCTACCAAAATGTCAGGTTTACCTGGCCGGGAGTTGCATCATGTCCAATCACCTCACCATCTGGTTGTGGGTCTGCTTCCTCCTCTAAGGTGTAATAATAATCCGTCTCAGTGGGGGTGGGGCCACTCTCTGAGTAGACAGGATCTATGTCCTGATTGGATGGGGGCCAGGAAGTAGGTGGGATCAGGGTGGAGATAAGAATATTTGAGGAAGAGTGAGTGGTTAGTTGGAGTTAAGATCCCAATTACCGTGTTAAAAAGGAGAAGAAGACCCAGGGTCACAGAAGGTATGCTTGTCAGTCCAAATGATTGTACTGCCAAACATTGTAATTTAAATGTTTTTAAGATATTACACTATGATTGTAGTGAATTGTGAAGCTGGCATGAAAGATTTTGCCATAAACCTTGTCATCCCAAAGGCTTATGGCATTCAACAAGATCTAATATCCCAGCAGGAATTTCTTCTAAAAAATTCCAGAACATATTAAAGGTGCCACAATGCCATGATGGGGTAATAGACAAGAGTGAACTTAAGCCCCTTAGAATGTCAGGCATATGACCTAAGCAGGCCCAATACCTGACCAATCCTTTGGCGATGATCAGAGTTGCAATCATCGCCAACAGCACATTAAACAATGAGTTATGTAGTCTTCTGTTAGGTCAAAAAGATTTTCTGAAGAAATTTGAAGGACAGAGGTGAACAATAATACATCACTACAAATCACAGCCTCACAGAAAGAGTGAATACAAATACTTGGTCTTCATCTGCACCTTACCATATTGACTTGATTTCCAGGATACAAAAACAAGCTTTTTTGGATAATAAGTTTTTAGGAAGTGTTGAACCTGCATTGTACTGTTGTATTAGCATACAATGCAGATCGACTAAGGGAATGCTAACAATTCACTCTTTTGTTCCGTGAGACTGTTTTACTCATATTTTGGTAAAATATGACAAAGACAGAAGCATCTCAGATACACAGTGGAATGAAGACAGGACAGCAGAAGAGAAAAGGACAGAGACAGATTTGAAAGTTGTGTTGTGTTATTTAAAACATCTACAGAATGTATTCGGATGTGTGGTAGCGTACTGTCACTATTTAAAAGATAGCATGCGTAAACTTTGTCTTCTTACTACTCACTAGACAAGAGAGACAGCAGAACGAGTATAGGACTTGGAGTGCAGACTCGAAGTTACAGGAGATCAAAATGGGAAACAGATAGAAAACTGTGCAGATAGTCATGCGGCAATATCACAGTCCGCTATATCATATCGTCTGTCATGATCGTACCGATCATATGATATGTGAAATGGTGCAGAAGGTCTAGGTCAGTATGTACCAACTTTCTGGGGACCAGGTTGCCATTATTCAGATTTTAAAGATCCCTAACCTGACCCTTCAGAACCATGCAACTGTCAATACACCAAAAAGACTACACTGCTTCCTACCATCTCCTTTTTTCATACAATGGCTAACACTGCCAAGGAGTATTTTTGCCAGTCTAAATTCCGAGTTATCTGATCTTTACTTGCTTTACTGACATTCAACTGTGCTGTTATCAAATTACAACATCAACAAATCACACATTGCAGAACTTTACCGTCAAGCTTAATACATAACAGCAGAATAACTAAGGCTACATATGAAGAACTTTCCCTGTCTTTTAACCAAAATGCAAAAGTCTCTGTGGAAAATAACATGGTCCCCAGAATAATTAGAAGGGACATAAAGCTCTGGACAGCCAACACGGGCTCTCTATTTGTACCTGTTGATAACCGTTGGTCGGTTTCTTCGGTTTTTCCGGCACAGGAAGGCTGGTGCCGCTGACCACAGACTTGTCGAAGGGAGGGAAATTTTTGGAGGTGGATTTGACGTTATTGATCTCGACTGTAACCTTGGCTTTCTCTGGCTTGGGAAGAGGAGGAAGTGGTAGAGGCACAGGAGCTGGTGCCTCTTTCTTAGGAGGTGGTTTCACGAAAGGAGGTTTTGGACGTTCTTCGACGGTTTTAACGGTTTCAATTACAACGACCTCTGGTTTTGGAGGTGGTGGTTTTGCAGGTGCAACAACTTTGACTTCTGTTTTAACTTTGACCACCTCTGTTTTGGTGACTTCAGGCTTGGCAGCAACAACTTCCACTTTCTCTGTTTTGATGACCTCTGCTTTTGTTGGGGCCTTCACCTCAGTTTTTACAGTCTTGACTTTAATAGTTTCTGATTTGGTGACCGGTTTAGTTACTGTGACCTTGATCTCAGTTTTAGTGACCTCAGCTTTGGGAGATTTGACTTTCACAGCTTCCTTTTTGGTGACTTCTGGTTTGATGGCTACCACTTTCACAGTCTCTGTTTTGGTAACCTCTGGTTTGGCGGCTACCACTTTGACCGTTTCTGTTTTGGTAACCTCTGGTTTGGCGGCTACCACTTTCACAGTCTCTGTTTTGGTAACCTCTGGTTTGGCGGCTACCACTTTCACCGTTTCTGTTTTGGTAACCTCTGGTTTGGCGGCTACCGCTTTCACCGTTTCTGTTTTGGTAACTTCTGGTTTGGCGGCTACCACCTTCACGGTCTCTGTTTTGGTAACCTCTGGTTTGACAGCTACCACCTTCACAGTCTCTGTTATGGTAACATCTGGTTTGGCGGCTACCACTTTCACTGTTTCTGTTATGGTAACATCTGGTTTGGCGGCTACCACTTTCACCATTTCTGTTTTGGTAACTACTGGTTTGGCAGCTACTACTTTCACCATTTCTGTTTTGGTAACTACTGGTTTGGCGACTACCACTTTCACCTTTTCTGTTTTGGTAACTACTGGTTTGGCGGCTACCTCTTTCACCATTTCAGTTTTGACAACCACTGCCTTTGCTGGTGCAACTTTGACCTCCTTCTTCTCAGTTTTTACAACTTTTACTTTTGTTTCAGTCTTTTCTACTTTAACTTTAGTGACTTTGGTTTTGGCCTCTTTGGCAACTTCAGTTGCAGCAGTTTCAGCGTTAGCAGTCTCAGCTTTAGCAGCTTCAACTTTTACAACTTTTGGTTTTTCTTTCTTTTCGACTGTGGCCTCTACTTTCACTTCAGCTTTGGCGGTTTTTGCCCCATTGCCATTGACTTTGCCATTGCCGTTAACTTTTTTATCAGTGGCAGCTTTGCCATTGGCCTTTTTCTCCTCAACAGCCACTACTTTCTCTTCAACAACCACAACCTTTTCTTCAGCCACAGCCGCTTTGCCGTTACCATTGGCTTTGCCATTGGCCTTTTTCTCCTCAACAGTCACTACTCTCTCTTCAACAACCACAACCTTTTCTTCAGCCACTTTGGCCTTGCCATTTTCTTTTTTTTCAACAGTGGTGGGAGCCTCAGTTGCTTTCCCATTGCCATTGGCTTTGCCATTGGGCTTACCATTGCCATTAGCTTTCTTCTCCTCAGGTCCCTTACCATTGCCATTGGTTTTGGTTTCGCCGTTTTTGCCATTGCCATTTACTTTCACCTCACCATTGACTTTTTTCTCTTCTGCCCCTTTGCCATTACCATTGACTTTCTTCTCAGCCCCGTTTTTGGGAGCTGCTGTAGCAGCAACGGCGGCTGTGGTTGGTTTGATTTTTGACAGGAGGATATCAATGGCGGTGGGCTTTGCCTTGGTGGGTTTAGCTGCAGCAGAAGCAGGAGCTGCCTCCACTTTGGCTTGTTTGGTAGGTTTGACTGGGGAGGCAGATGCTTTTGCTGGTTTAGTCACAGCTGGCTTGAACTTTTCTGCGGTAGCCTTTGATGGGGCAGGCTTCCCGAGGGCAGGTTTAGCTTTAGCTGGAGCAGTTTTGGGTTTACTGGCCTCGCCATTACTAGCTTTGCTACCCTATTACGTGTGTTGATTAGATGTGATATGTATTTTGTATGGGTGTGGGTGTTGTGAGATGGAAAGAGACAGCGAGAGAGACAAACAGACAGATAGACAGACAAACAGAGAGACAAACCAGGGATGGGAGGGGTTGAAAGCAAAGGGGATGGACAGATGGAGAGAGAAAGACAAAGATTGATGTTTTGAGACACAATGAAGCTTGGATGACTGGTTGAGACTCCTCTGGCATTACTGGATATAGCCTCATGTAACGCAGTTCTACACTAAGAACAATCGTACCCAAAAGGTGTTACAGCTACACCTGCATCATAAGAAGAAATAATATACCATTTTGCCAGACAACAAAGTAACTATTTAGGCCGTTTTCTCCAGTAATGCCAACCTCCATATTAAAAAAGCAGCAACTTTGTGCTCATGGTTTGCAGGGGCACTGGGTGGTGGGTGGAAGGGTCGAGTAGGGGTGGGTGGGGGGGTATGCGGGGGGGTGGTTTGGCTGCTCAGGTAAAGCCAGCACTACTCAATATATTGGTCATGAGAGGAGACCACATTGAGCTTTCCAACTGTGCACAGAGAGGACAGTGAGAGGGACATGCTAGAGATCTTACATGAGATCCTACATGAGATCACACAAAGCATGTCATAAGATGGAGTGAGATGTCGACGATGGAGGATAAGAATTACATCCCATTGCCAGACACATGCATGACATGCTTAGACTACTGTAAGTGTCAGATATTATTAGGAAACACTATAGTATTCTAAGTACCAGTAGTGCACTATAAGTATGAGTTCATATTATACATAAACTTAATTTTAGCGGGTGAATAGTTTCTGTTGTTATGGTAGACACATGTGAAGAGACTCTACTCGATTCTGTTTAGAAAAACAACCATTAATACCCCATGCTGGTAGACACGTACTAAAAAAAAGAGATTCGATTTATAACCGATTTTCAAACACACAGGAGAGACATAGGACACACAAGGATGCAGATGCAATCTGATCAAAAGACAGGCAAACATACTAGTACACAATGAGTTGTTTAAGACAGACAGTATAAACATCAAGACAGACATATCATGTGAATAAAGCGTAATCACACAAAAAATGTCAATTCATGCAGATGTCATTCACTCGATCTATCAATTAGACATGAGTACAAATCAGACATGCAAACCTATCTCTTTAGCAGTTGGTCAGACCCAGTGGGAAATATCCGGATCTGTTTGTTTGTATTCATGTTAGTGTTTTTGTGAGTGTGTGTGGGAAAGGAGTTTTTTGCGTGTCTGTGTGAGGGAGAATAACTGCACGTTGTGGAGTGTGTGTATGAAAAGGTAATGGGTGAGGGAAGGTATGGCAGTACACTATAGTGAATAACCCCCAGTGCCCCTGTAAATTAAATACTTATACACAGTTACACAAATACATTCAAACATATATACAACACATAAACAATAAATGACTGACAACATGTAAAATAAATTCCAGACAACGGGAAATTCAACACTGACGAATCGTGACGACGATGGGACGGGGACGGATGAAGGCGACAGGGCCGCAAACGTGTTAAGTACAAAACGGGAGGAGAGAAAAGAGAAGCTGAATGGACGAGAAGTCTAGAGACTAACTGAAAATTATGCTTTTGAAAAAGTACTGAGACCTGGAGGTACTGAGAGAGACAAAGCACTAAGAATACTATTGCCACACCACTTAAGAAACAAATCAGATCATAACAGCAAATCTAATCCATTCCTCTCTTTCTCACTCCTCTCCCCCCTTTGGTTCTTTTACTCCCTCTTTACCTGTTCGGCAGGGGGCCCCGTATGAGGGAAGGGGGAGGACGATGGGAAGGGGGTGCCGGTTGTTTCCTCGTAATAAAAGGGGTATTCATAGTCATCCCGCTCTTCATCAAAGTACTGAGAGAAATGGGGGGGGGGTGAAGAAAGAGAGTGGAGCCAGTGGAATGTGTGAGAGGAAAGGTAGCGAGCGTTTGAATGTAAAAGAGAAGGAGAGAAAGAAAGAGGGGGGTAAAACGACAGAGAGTTCAAAATTCGAGAAAATAAAGCAGTGAGAGTTTGAGCTATTCACAAAGAGCTAGTATGTCATAATGCATGGGTCCTCCATTGCATATGCTGATGACAGACTTAGCACCTTTGTGAATCAGTCAAAAAGCACAAGGAAAGATAAACACATTTTGTTCATTTATGAGCACACCTGGAAACAAATCATAATATCCTCCCTTAAATAAGACTGTCCCACCGGAGATCACAACACTATATCAGGAAAAGGAACACTAATTAAAATGGGGTTTCATATTATGGGAGATGATGTTAAGTTTGATTTCTATTTCTATGTGTATCTATTTGTTATGTAATGTGGTAATATGGAGATAAATATAGAATGATGCCCAAGGATGGATATTAAATGATTTCCAATAAAGTATAAAAATAAAATGTCAAATAAAGCATGACGGTCAGGTAAGGACAGACCCTTGTGTCATCATCACAGCCCATCTGAGAGACAGCAGAGAGAGGCCACATGCTAGCCGCATGTCTTAATGCACCACTGCTCTCCTGTTCTTCAGGTCTGCTGTGCTGAAGAGATTGCTCATAAAATGAAACTAGAGAGACAAACTGATACAAACAGTGTTTGTGAGGACAGAGACAAACTTTGACCTTTGATGAGATGTAGATGACCAAGCAGAAGCCCGAGTTTATTATTAGAATGGGGAACACTGTGGAATTAGTCGTCGTGGTTGCGGTAACAGGAAAAAGAAGGTACTGCAATGCAACTTTGAGACAAACGTTTTGGGGGTAAATCTAGCAGCCGTGTCATATTGTGTAATTTACTTTAGCTGTCAGATGATCTAGGCATGTCCCTGGTGAGTCACAGTGAATGTCGGTATTTAGTCTGAAGAGAAAGGTGGAGGCAACAACAGTACACTGTATCCAGTGACTTAGTCAGTGCCGACCTCTCACATGTGCATTTAGCCATTATCAGACATTTCCACCAAGACACCAGACTCTGTAATGGATGTGGCCTTGATCTGGTCCTGATCTGCATCCAGATCCACCCAGTCCTCACCAGATCCACCCAATCCTCACCAGATCAGTGTCAAATCCCTTTCAGAGTCACCTGCTGTCTCAGCATCCATAGTAACAACAAAAGCCAAGAGACCAAATTTGGTTATACTACGCTACTCAAGAAACACTGTAGCATTTCGCTTCCCATCATTCTGAAGCCAATGAGAATTAAATCATTTCTACCTAGAACCCTCAATGGTGCTCTTTCACTGATCCTAAAGGGTTCTTTAGTCAGCTGTAGAGCATTTCTAGGAACATTTGAGGGTTCTCGGTAGATCTTTTCAGAGCCCTTCTCTGAGGACAAAGTAGGAGGCTGAGCACACTGGCATTGCAGAAAGCCAGCCAAACAAACACACACTGTGACTCCTGAGGGAGTGTGTTGGCCAGCCGGTATGGCATCATTGTTTCTGTGGATTTTGTGAATTTTGTCTATATGTAGAGTGTGTTGTGTGTATCCCAGCGTGTGGTGGGGTGCTACTCACGGGAGGGTTGGGGTCCTGTGACTGGATCCTTGGCAGAGGGGAATCACAGTCTGGGCTGTAGTGCTCACAGAAGTCAAACGCAGCCTGAGAGTTAGATGCAATCAGCAGCTGCTGAATATCTCCCTAAAAGAGAAGACAATGGAGGCACCTTTAAGACTCAGCCAGCTGTTGTTAATATGAGAGCAGTTATCTCATTTTGAGGTGAACCAGTTTTAAGGGTATGGGTGAGGTTAAGAAAAAGTTGTGTGTATGGGATGCCTTCACAAGAGATCTTGCTTTAATATGGACTCCAAAAGGCAGATTATGATTCGTGTGTTGCTGGATTATATTTGTGGAGAGATAGCATTCATTTGGTTATATGTATTGAAGATTGTACCACACAGTTCATTAACAGACATTCCAGCTGAGAGGGCCTACCATTTTCACACCCTTTTCATCAAGCTGCACCTCTACTATCTCTCACACTATCCCACAAACCCTCTAACCATGACCTCAATCTGACCTGGAAGACCTCATCCAGCAAGCGAGAACCGAACACGGTGATGCCCTTGGTGTCAATCACGGGGTTGTTGCTACGGGGCAGGGTCTTGGTCAGACGCTTCTTACAATCCAAGAGCAGGGTGACGGTCTTCTTCTGCACGGAGATGGCAATGCGGTGCCACCTGCAGGCAGGGAGGAGGTAGGGCACAATGGTGTCAACATGATACACGGGTCCAGAAGGGTGCCTGTCAGGATGTGTGTGTGTGTGTGTGTGTGTGTGTGTGTGTGTGTGTGTGTGTGTGTGTGTGTGTGTGTGTGTGTGTGTGTGTGTGTGTGTGTGTTTGTGTGTGTGTGTGTGTGTGTGTGTGTGTGTGTGTGTGTGAGTGTGTGTGTGTGTGTGTGTGTGTGTGTGTGTGTGTGTGTGTGTGTGTGTGTGTGTGTGTGTGTGTGTCTCTAAGGTTGTGCATATGTATATACTGTTGTAAACGGGAGATAAGCGGGATAACGGCCTCCGAGCTGTGCAGTTCTACAAAGTGAATGAACTTCGCGGAGCAACAGTTCTTTGCCCCGCAGCGTCCATTAACTTTGTAGAACTGCACAGCTCGTCGACCGTTATCCCTTACATGTGCACATCATGAATGCATTACATTATGTTACATTATGTATAACGAGAAGGGAAAAGGTTGGATTCTTTAAAATAGAGACTTGATCCACCAAGCTCATTGTGGACACACCTTGGAAAGACACACGTTAAATAGCAGAGACAACACAGTAGCAGGATAGCACAGTTCACAATATTAGCCAGTGAGAGTGAGGGCAATGGTTAGGTAGCAAAGGTCCAGACTTTAATAAATAGCACAAACACAAAATGCCAATAATATAATAAATGCATTGTAGCCTGAAATTAAAGCCGATAGTGAAACACATAGTGTATGCAACAATGTAATATTGTAATATTGACAATATAATGATCATATATTTATGTATGTGTATATCATTTTCAAATGGTCAATAATGTAATAACCTGACCTTAATGATAAACCATTAAAGTGTTGGTTTGTCAATATCAAAGTCTAGACCCTTACAGTGGGGACAGTCAGCTGGGTAAGGGAGGCGGGCAGGGGGCGGGGGAGGTTACTGACTTGCCGTCGGCCAAGTTGACACCCCTGAAGAGCGGGTAGTCCTCGGGGGCGGGCTTGCGGTTCTGGTCCTCGTACAGGAAGACAGGGGAGCGTCCCAGCTCCAGGCCCAACTGCTGCACGCCCTGCTCACTGTAGACGGACAGTAGGAAGGCCTGCAGGCCAGCCTTGGCCTTCACCAGAGTCATGATGGAGAAATTCTCTGGGAACGGACCTGCAGGAGCACAAACACGGAGGAGAACGGGAAGGAGAGAGGGGGGAGAGAGGGGGGGAGAGAGGGGGAGGGAAAGCGAGAGAGGGAGAAACAGGGCCAGTGGGATTGGGAGTGTGGGAGTGAAGCGCACAAGATGAATGGGAAGTGCAAGGGATGTAGGAAGGAGAGAGAAGAGAGAGAGAGAGAGTTAAAAATGAAGACAGAGGAGAATGATGCAATCAGAGTCAGAGATGGAGAGATGAAGACGGAGAGAATAGAAAAAGAAACATCAAGGGAGAAGGGAAACAGCATTTTTGCCATAAAAGGATAAAGAAGCAATGAAGCCAAGATGAAGGCGGAGGCATGCCAAACAACAGTGAATAAGAGAGGAGAGGAGAGGAGAGGAGAGGAGAAGAGAGGAGAGGAGAGGAGAGGAGAGGAGAGGAGAGGAGAAGAGAGGAGAGGAAGCAAAGTCAGAGTGAATAAGAAAGTTATTTTCATGGTATGGATCATTGAACAACATCAGAATACTTGTCCTAACAGGTATTATATCACAAGTGTCATAATGATAGCTTAGGCACAGACTAAATCAGCTGAATTTGTAGCTCTGGGTTCCTTTAAATAAGCATGTATGGTCAAGTTATATGCTCATTGCAGAGAGTTTCATGTTTGACATTTCTTGGCCTTCGTGCCGCACACTTGTTCCTTAGCTTTTTAATTATATGCTACGATTTCAAAGAATTTCCAGCAACATCACTGTCTTGCCATAGGCCCAGAGGATAATTGCAGAACAAAGAAAACAGAGTAAAGAAATGTGGAGTCACCGTAAAACCACCAAGAGACCAAAAAACTACAAAAGCAAAACATACAACATGAGAAAAATATTCTGAAATGGAATCTGCAGGAGCAAAAACTATTCTGTGTGTTTTTAGGAAACAGTTGCTGGGAATAGCTTGACGGTACAGTGCGCATCACAAAAACAGGCCGCAAATGTACACCAGATGATAAATGTAATTAATGTTCTGATATACTTTTGTCTTGCATGTCGTAACTGAATGACTGCACAAATGGTGTCAATAAAAAATTGATTAAAAAAAAAAAAAAAAAACAGGCCGCAAACTAAATCAGTATTTTGTATTATTTTCAGGCATCTTGGATGGCCATCCCGCCAAGCCAGGAGCGGTACCTGAGAAGAGCTGACTGGTGGGGACGGAGATCTGGGCCTTCTTGGTGATACGGTAGGCATGGTCAGAGGTGCCGGGACGGCGGGACGTGCAGAAGCCTGGAACCTTCTGCACCCCCTCAGGGAGAGAGGGCAGCTGCAGCACCTTCAACACGTCCACTGGATCTGGGGGAGACCGGGAGGAGGGAGAGGAAAACAGATATAGGGGGGGGGGGGGGGGGGGGGGGGAGAGGAGCAGATAGAAATGTATAGATGTAGAGAGACAGAGAGAAACAGAAAGAAAATAATTAGTTTCAATTTTAAAATCTGATTCATATTTATGACATTACCAAAGCACAATCCAATGAACTACTTCTATGATAGCATTGTTTTAGAATTCAGAATGAATCAATCAAGGGCAATGTTTTTCAACAATAAGGTGTCAGCAAGGGATAAAATATGGCTTGCAAGCTCTGCTTTCATGTTCCCAGGGTGTTTTGTGGAATTTTTCAAGGAAATTCACTAGAATGTGATACAATTACAGACAGCATTCCAAAACCCCCCTTGAATTTTTGACAATTCTAAAATAGTTGTGAACTGTTCCGGAATTGTTTAACTAGCTTCATCTGTTTGGCACATCAGAACTACCAGCAGACCCTTTTGAAGTGCTTCAGTTTTAACCCTTTAGTTGCCTTTAGTTGGACGTCACTGAAGATGAGGAAGAATAAAATAACTGCAGCGAGATCACAGAGTTATTTAAATGAGTTATGATTGTCTTGCCTCAAACTGGTTTACAAAATGTAATGGTACTAAATCATCTGAAGGTTAAATTATGTGGTTATGCATTGGGTTTCCAAGCAACCGCAAATAGACTAAATCGGTTAGATTTTAATTTAGCGGTTAGTTTCCTCTGTGTCCTCGCCAGCTTCCCAACCACATTCAGAAAAACAGATGTAATCTCTCATTCAGTTTGGTCATTCAAGTCATTTAACTGCCATGTACAGTAGACTCTGAACACAAATAACAAGGAGGAAATATTATTGGTCTGTCATCATCTTGAACTCACTTGAACTGAATTCCAGAACCCATGTGTTGAACCCTTTTTCCAACAATGAGCCATAGATAATGATTATAAGTCAACATATAGTAAATGGTCTCGGAGGACAGTCATTCTAATGCCACAAAGGGATTTTCATTGCCATGGACTGTTAGTAACAACCTGAAAGAGCAAAGAGAGAGAGGGAGGGAAGGAGGGATGGAGGAGGGGGGAGAGAAAAGGAGGTATAGGGAACATAAGGAAAGGAGGAAATCCCAATGGAGAACTTTAATTCAACGCACCATTGAGATCCACACACAAGAACTGAGGAGAGAGAGAGACTGAGTAGAAGAAATGTAGAGAGAGAGAGAGAGAGACTGAGAGAGAGAATGAAAGAGAGAAAGAGAGAGAATGAAACAGTGGTGGAGATGGCAGCTACTGTATCATATTGCCAAGCAGGATGAAAACACACAATGTGAGCCTCTGTTTAAAGAGCCACAGTCACACACATACACACATACAACCATACACACACACACACACACACACACACACACACATATATATACACAGCTGCTCCCAGGGTCTTCCTGTCCAGAGGAGGCCCAAAAAATATGTTGACAAAAACACCACCTCAGGTTACACACACCCACACAAACACACATTCTCTCATTATCTTACACACACACACACACACACAAACGCACACTATCTCATTCTCTTACCCACACACAAACGCACAAACGCACTGGTATGTATATTTAGGAGGCTCAAAAAAATTAAAAAGGACACGGCAGGAAAGGCGGATGAATGGAGCAAGAGGCCCCTGCGCTTTTCTCCAGTGCCACCCTGCTAAGTATTCACACATGCCCCAGGACCACCCCACTCCCCACCAGGCCTCAGGTGACACCGGAGGACCTCTGGTAACAGTAGATGAATAACAGATCTCTCAGCCCCCGCCACTTCAGTCATCATTAGATGCTAACAGCAACTCCTTCATTGGCCATTTCCTCAGTTTAAGACATACAGTAAAGTATTTGTTTTCAATGGGACATACAGAGGGCCTGGTGCAAGAATGCAGGCATCATGAATGGGGTGGTTTGGGTACGATGGAGAATCCTGAAGTTTTATGTGTTTTTCTAACTTACAAATAGCAGATGTTCAAATGTATAATGTAAGACTGCACTGAGTACAGAACACTGGTGAGAACAGTGCTACAGCTGTGACCATACCGGTATTTATCCACTAGAGGGGGTAATATCAAAAGTACTATGCTGATTAAAGTGTAAAGAGTGAGGGCTGATTGTCCAATCAACATTCCCTTGCCATTAATGTTGTTGATGCTCATCCTGAAGAATACCCTGAATACACTGGGGAATGCGAATGCAAATACAAAAATCACACATACTACATAAACATTAATAACATCAGTGTCATGATCTGTATGTGTGCATACCGTGTAGGTGTGTGTGTGTGACCTGAACCTCACACCACTAGATACTGGGCACCCTGGAAAAGAAATGCCTGAACAAACAAAGCACTGCAACTCAAACATGCGGAAAGCACACAGGGCGACGGCAAACAAATGCCCTTTGAGTGGCCTAAACACACACACATCACAACACAACAAAACACAAGCAAAGAAACACACAGATCACCGGTGGGAACGATTAGGCTCCCCTCACACAAACCTGGTAGGACTCCGAGGCATCAGAATGTTTGCCATCCACTGTAAACACCAAACAGTGAACAAGGAAGAGATGTTCCTGCGGATGCCCCCTCTCCCCCTCCAACCCTTCCCCTCTCGTCGACCCCTGCTCTCCTCTCGCTCTCTCTGTCTCTTACTTTCTTCCCTTCATACTTGTGCACCGGTGTCAAATACCAGAGAGATACACCATCTGACACCTTGACCTCTACACTTTCACCTTTCTACTGACACAAATGTGTTATTGTGTGTGTGTGAGAGAGAGACAGAGAGCAAGAGATGCAGACAGACACACTGAGAGAAAGAGAGAGAGAGAGAGAAATAGAGAGGGAGAGAGAGATGCAGACAGACACACTGAGAGAAAGAGAGAGAGAGAGAAATAGAGAGGGAGGGAGAGATGCAGACAGACACACGGAAAGAAAGAAAAAGAGAGAGCGAGAGAGGGCAGTGAACACAGAAGAGCAAAGAGCAGAGACAGAAATAGACAAGTAACAATAAATGAAAGATTAATATGGCCATAAAACAACACAAGATGACAGTCAACATTGAAGAAGAGGAAGTGGAAGAAGAAGAAGAGGAAGAAGAAGAGAGTGGGATTGAACAGATGTGAGCAGACAGAGAGGGCCCGTGCTCTCCATTTCCTCCATCTCCACGTGTCTCTCTCCACAGACGACCGCAGTAGTTAGGCGTGTATGCACAGCACTGAGTCGAGCCTATAATTTGCATCATCATTCTCTATATTTATGATGTATGTATAATGCTCCACTTTTGCACATAGAAAAGCTATCATAACCTCAACAACTATAATGAAGGGGTATTAAAAACCCTGGATTTAAAAAGTATTTTATATGAAAGCAATGCACATCTTGTAACTGTGACAAGGATTTCCAGAAAACATACTTTTTCGGCCAATTTTCAGTTATAACTTTTTAAACAACTAAACTAATCTGGTTTTGATTGCAAACATCTCTAAGCAGATACATAAATCTCCCTGTGAATCCATTATGTTCCTCAATGGTTGGTAATGTGTTGGACGCAGAATGCTGATTTTCAAAATGTCTGTCATATATCCACTCTCCCTCCAGTGTGAGAACTGTACTAAACATATGCATAAACTTAAACGGAGATGAATTCAACAAATCACAAGAGAGACTCATTAAAAAAAAAATGTAAGTTCACTTCCAAAACCTTTCCAAATAAGACAGCAGACCTTTCTGTCAAAATCAGAATGCACTGGATTTTAATCGACATTTGTACCCGTATTCTCTCTGCCAAGACTAGTGCCAACATATGCCCAGCATGTGGTTGGGCATGACTCAAGCTGGCCAGCTGGGGAGGGTGTACACTCCAACCACAATGGCTTCTAAAGGAGCACTGTGAACGGCAAAAGAAATATAAAGCTTAAATGGTGCCCCCTCAGCTACATACAGAGTCCTGTAAATACACCAAGTTAACGTCCTGCGGCTTATCCGCTACACTGGAGATTCAACCCAAAGCGTCAAGCCTTAACAATTTCCCCAGTCTTCTCCAGGCCCTTCTCCACAATAAAAGCTGTCCAGTGTACATAAATATCTCAAGCCAAACTATATGAAATGTGTAGGTAGTTAAGTCGAGTAGCTCTAAAAATGTTTAAGTGTTTAAAGGCTCTTTAGTGAGGACATCGGGAACTACAGATGGCAACTTTAAAGATTCTCAGAAACACCATTTAGGTGCTCTTTGTAGACAAGTGAAGGGTTCTTGTGTCAGGGAAGACCAAAGAAGCTTGTTCTCTGGTATATGAGTTCATAAAAAGTTCCTCTATACTTGTTATCCAAGATTAACCACCCACTAGTCAGAATGGTTTGAGAATTTAGCGTGATTGAGCACTCTCTAAAAAAAAAGACGTAAAATAAAAACGTGATTGATGTGTGTCTGAGTGGGAGTGAGGAATCAGCAGAGAAATTAAAGGAGAGGTGTGAAGTGAAAAACAGAGAGAAGAGAAAGGGTGTAATCATCATTGCCTTCAGGAGACACCCCTTTGGAGGAGAGGAAAATCCCCTGTGGTGAAATTACCCATACTTTCATGGAGAAGTACCTTGAACACTGACATGAATGTTCTGGAGGACTATGATTTACAAAGTGTATTATCATCCCAGACAGGCAATGGGTAAGGGGCCCCCAATCTTAACCTTTATTCTGTACTCAAACTGCCATTTGAACATTACTCTGTCTGGATTAAAATAAGCAGGGTGTCTAGGAGATGCTGGTGAACTCACCTTAAGGCCACTGAGCTAGTGACCTGAGCCACGTTAGCTAAGCAAAAAATGAAACCCCTGAAGAGCGATCATGTTTTTTCCGCCACAAAATGTGGAACATCATAGCATCCTATTTCTGTAAGACACTTCAGAGGCGGACTGTGATGCACGCACATTTTGACCATGTGCAGCAGCCATGCATCGAGTCTGGAGAAGACATCAACTAGTCTATTTAAACATAAACGCACTGGGATGCCACAAACTCCCAGCTCCACTTCCCGCTTCCTAAATAAGTATGCACTGGTAGGAGCTGAAGGGCAGTGTACATGGTCACTCGCTAACTCCAGTCCAAGAGGCCAATGCAGTAACATAAAATCTCTCAGAGTATGCAGATGCCAAAAAACTCAATGCTGCTCTCTGCAGGGCTGTGTGTCATGTGCACACTTCTCCACAAAGTGGCAGTATTGAGGCCATCTGAAATGCTTGCAGATTATGTGACCTCACACGCCGATAGATGGGTAATTCATGTTTTAAGTGTGGTCGTGATCTTGTGGGGGCAGCCATGACAACAGATTTACTGCAGTCGTCTGGTCTGCAGGCATACAACTCAGGTCAGATGGAGGTTATGAGTATATGGACGCGCACACACACACACACACACACACACACACACACACACACACACACACACACACACACACACACACACACACACACACATACACACACACACACACACACACAGCTGAGTGGTTGTCTGCCATTCAACTAGGAATGAGACCTTCTGGATCAAGCAGCAATGTACTGTGGCCTGGACAGGGCAGTGAGGCTAAACAATCATGCACAGAGTTTACCTGAGCAAGTGATTAGAGTAAGCTTAACTACTGACAGGGAGGAAATGAGAAAAGGAGGAGGGAGGAGAGGGACCCAAAATAGAGGAATGGGCCTACTTCCATATGACTGGGTGGCGGGAGGTAAACGGCAACAATGAACAAAAGAACGGCTTGAAAAAGCAGTGGCAGTGAACAGACGTTATGAAGGGAAAATTGAAGTAATGGCAGGTGACACGCTGTTGAGGAAGAGAGGCACAGTGGACACCCTCACGTGCACACCCGCTGTCGAGTATCCCGGGCATTTCCTCCACACACAGTGCCTCCATTCACTCCCTGGTGAGGGAGCAAGGGAAAGAAGGGGTAAGGGAGCGGGAGAGGGAGTGGGTATGTTTTGCTTAGCGCACCCCAGACAGGCTGTTCTTTGAGAGCAATCACTTTGAAATGAGTCTAAGGAACATCCATGTTAAACAAATATCCCCCACCTTCACTCTTCCATCACAAAAACCTTCTTTCATTTTCATACCATCCACTCTCTCCTTTTCTTTGACATTTTATAAAATTATAATACAAGACGTATTATTTCATATAATTTCATGGACGTGAATGGACTTTTCAAATACATAGACTGAGTAGAATCAGTGCAGGGTGTCAGTAATAGCAGGTTTGCGCCTCAGGTGATCGCTCCTGAGGCAGGTTGAGTGGACGCGCGTGCACGCACGCACGCACGCAGTTTCTTAACCAAAGGGCTTTGTAGCGAGCGCAAGAGGGGGCGTGAGGGAGGGCTCTAGGTGCTACGCGGGGAGAGAAATGTTTCAAATAGTTCAATGCAGCTCGATATTCGATTTCAGTCTCACATCTGCAGCTTGATGCGCTGCTTTTTAAACTAAGGTGTCAAACCCACACACACAGGGGGGCATTCAGCGGCACAGACTGAAAAAAATCCCTCGGGTCTCCACTCGCGCATTTGCACAAACATGACTGTACAGAGCACACACACAGGTAACACTAATGCATTCACTGCCCGTCTGTCTCCCTGGGACCCACTCTCACAGTAGCTCGCCGCTGTATAATAACCTATTCATAAAACGCGAAAATGTTCAGACTTCCTCCAAAATACACACGGGAGTCGGACTAGGGAAAGCGCAATCGCTTCTGCAATCTGAAATCGGACCTCGAGCCAAGGACCACAGAACTCAGCGCACAAATTGCTTAAAAAAACCTCACGCAAACCGCCACCAGCTTAACACACAGAAACCAACCCAGCTCTCAGTCATTAATGTCTTCATAAAGACCCGTTGATTCTCAAATTACTTCTATACTTCAATAGAAGTATTTAGTTGTTCGAAAAGGTTACACACATCCAACGTAATGTCATCCGAATGTCATCTAAAACTGAAATAAACGGATTTCAGATTAAAAATGGATCTGCATCTGAAAGAGGTTATCGTATCCTGAAATCCATGAAAAAACTGCTGTCGTTCTCCGCTACTAACGCTATATCATACTTCTTGTCAAATCAGGTGCAAACGCGGATTGGATTATGTGGATAATGCAAACACATTCCCAAATATCGTTTGAGAACATGTTGCAAAAAAATGTCCTCATGAAATTCCAATAAAAGGTGTATCACCTGCTTAATTGATACTGAATCTGAAACGTCTCAATTTGCTTAACAACTATGGTAGTAAAATAGGTAGATACATTGTGAGGCAAGTAACAGGTAACCAATTCAGAAATCATAAAGTGTTTCAAGCTATTCCGTGGACACCGTCTCAGCCTCTGTCCGGTGATTCCACTTTCTGTCTGTAAGGGGCAGGAGGCTGGATAACGATCAATCTGCGACAACACTGATGCCAACTCACTATGGACAAGCCTTGATGAAAACCTTGGCAGTAAAATGCACCGTCCTACCCTATGGCCCCGTCTGGGATAACACATCAGTGGTGCGCAACGTTGCCATAGCACACCTTCAGATTAGATCCAGTGAAATGTAAAAAGGGATAAAAAGTCCTCGGTAAACGCTATAAAAAGTAACGTAAATTCCAAGCCATTGTAAAGACAATATGAAATAAACTGTAGCTGTCACATTTCATGTGAGGGCAGCCAGTAGGTAGACTGACACCTGTCAAGGAAGCACTTTAATCAACATTAATAACCTAAAATACCAGACTTTGACCTACATGTTACAGAGAAAGCTCGCAAAGCAAAGGTTTAGATTTCGTCAAACAAACTCTCCTTGAAATCAAGCTACATGCAGACACTGGTGTGCGTAAAAGCGCAAATAACAACCGCATACATTTACTGACACATAACAGGTGCATTCTCACTAGACAGATTTAAACGCAAAATGAGTCTATACTAATAACAAGAATTACCTTTAAATCCAAGTTTACGAAAAAGAAGAGCGATCTTACCTGCTTGTGCCAAAGGCGTTTGGAACAAGGCGAGAGCCAAAGTCACCAAGGCGAGCGAGAGATCCATGCTCCACGGTCTCCGCTTCTTCCGAAACAGGCATTCTCCAATATCCATAGTGAGGGGTTTCAGACGGATTGCTTGTACTACAAGGCAGGACAGTTTTGAATTAGAGATACCTTCTCCCACAGAAAGTCAGTCGTTAGACTGATCTTTCTGTGAGGCGAAAATGATAAAGGTACGCCTGAAGAGATGCCTTGGATCTCACACCCACCTTGTCTTGAAAAAGTTACCTATCTACCTATCCTATGTACAAAAACTTAAATACTAATAGGGGTTCGGGAAATAAATATTTTGTTTTTGACTTGATTCCCTAACGCTAAAGCCCCATTGAGCCAGCAGAGTTGATATGAGTGCCCAAAGCGGAGAGAGCAGAGAGAGACTTGAAATCACTCTCTCCCTTTCTCTCTCTTTCTCTCTCCCCCTTCCAACTTTCTCCCACGAAAAGTGAGGGAGCGTGTGTGTGTGTGGAGAGAGAGAGAGTGAATGAGAGAGTCACGGTGGAGGAAGAGGGAGGGAGAGTTTGTACGTGAATACGCCCGTGGTACACGTAGGCTACGTGTGCAAATGAGCTAAAGGTGCGGACAAAGATATAGAAAGGGGTCTTTATGGAAAGCTATCAAAAGATGACCTTAGCGACCCTGGCATGCATATACTCACTGCATTTCAAGGAATTCCTGTAGTTTTTGTTTGAAACTAAGATCGGGGTGTCTGAACATGTCAGATTTTTGTTTGGCTGTCATACCTTTTGAAATTATTCTACTTCCAGTTCATGTCTCTGTCTTTGAGGTGCTCGTATGGCAAGCTCACTCTGGACTTTTTGCTACATGCGATTGTCTGTCTATAATAACGTTTCCGTATTTATCCCTGATAAGACAGTTGAACCGTGTGGGGCCGGTGGGTCCTAGGAATTCTAGAAGAATGTACCGCAGCCAATCAAGTGAAGGAATGCATTCTCCGTTAACCATACCGTGAAACCACGCCCACACAGACCTCTCAACTTTGCTTAGTCCACCAGGCGTCCTGATTGGCCAATCCCACGTGGCGTAAATGCCAGGTGCAATAACCTGGAAGGTAAATAACGGATTTGTATTTATTGTTAATGCAAGATGTTAAGCATTGTGAAATAATGATTTGTTGAGGCTGTAACAGCTCTCAGATCTTCTTCAAAAACCTGTGGAACGTCTTAATTTCATGCTATTCAATCTAGAAAAGGTAAAAGCACCATAACCTGCAGAATAGAGAGTTAGAATAGAATTGCACATATATAGAATTTCCACATCATAATCACCTTCAACAACATTTACATCTATCTGTTTCTTATAAAAACTAGTTCAATCATGAATTCAGATTTAATGGTGTCAGCCCAGTTTTTGTTGTGGAATGCTTGGTTGGTTTTAGTTAAGCAAGAATAAAAATAATTAACGCAGGAAGGAGGGTTAACCATGCATTCACATTTTGTCCTGCAAATACTGAGAACTGTGTGGAGAGCATGGAGATCATGATTCCATGATTTTTCTTCATATTGTCATTTTTCTCCATTGCATTGTTTTACAATACTCACAGAATAAGTCTCTTCTGTTTTAAATTGGTCTAGGAGATGTGTTTATTTTTTTATTTATTTTTCATTTCATTACATTATCTCATTAAAGTATTAACCACTGTTTTCAGTTTCCCCCAGTCGTTCTCCAACTCCAAGTAATTTTGGTGCATCTTAAGTATCTTGCCAACTGTGTGCATTTCAGTGCAGTTGGGCACTGTATAGCTGGCATTAGGCCACTGTCTTTGAATGTCATGGCACACTCCGGCAGGCAATAATTAAGCGTAATTACTTTGATGTCCATTCCCTCTCGCTCTCCCTCAGTCCCTCTCATTTCTCCCTATTTTTGTCCTTGATTCGGGCAGAAAAATAGGCCTACCTAGCATGCGGTATATTTCCCCCCTTTGCTTTCAGTCTCTACCATACATAGATGCAGTAGCCTACAATTGCAATTGCTTTAAGCAACTGAGACCTTCACTTATGCCCATCTGACTGCTACTGTTCAAAAGTGAGCATTTCAACAATCCTCTAACTACAGGGACGAATGTCCTTTCATAAGATTCTAAGAAAAGGTTAAGTCACCAAATCTGAATGAATTGCTGCCAAATGCCAAATGCCATATGCAAAGTATTAAGACATGGTTCTATTCAGTATGAAAAGTGCTTCAACTGGACCTTAGTACCAAAAATAGCAACGGTATGTAGAGCCAAAAAGAGAAAAGACAAGGTGGTCATCCAAGGTGGACCACTTGGGTATGTTTTGCTTTCAGATGGTAAACAAAAACTAAATTCGAGACAATGGGTTTAGAGGGTTTATTTTAACATTTCAACAACACTCATTCCTCCCTGGGTCAAGAGCCTTATGCCCTGAGAAAGACTTTAGTGGTGTACCCGCAAACGGACAATAGAGGGATAGAGAGGGCTAGAGAGAGACAGACAGAATGGAAGAAATATAGATAAAGAGATGTTGCATGTGCTTGTGCTTCCCCGGGCTTGGTGCCCTGTTCGGCCAGACCCTGTTTCCATATTAAAACATAATCACAGTCTATGTTTACCCTGCGGTATACCCAGTAGCACACAGCGAGAGAAACAGAGAGAAACAGACAGAGATAGAAACAGCGAGTGGACATATCCCTTGAAAAGGGGATGTAATTCATTGATAAATGGGCAAATTATTACAGTCATCCTCAACTTTTGTTGTGATAACTATATACATTAAGATATAAATTGGACATATTTGGATATAAACATCTTTGAACATCTTTATCTCTTCATAGGCCAGGCCTGGATAAGCTGGTGGTTGGTAACATCATCATAGGGCAACTACCAGCAATGATGGCAAATCACATTGGTAACCCATGTGCCAGTGAAGATCCAGCTTACAAGATCCTCCTCAGGTCCCACACGAAAATAGAACCTTAACACAGAGCTCTGGCTATTCCTCAAAACCTTTTATGAGGCCCTGAAAAACACATCATGAGCAAGTCGTGGAATCTGGACTCAAGGCTCTTCCTCGAGAAATGCACCAGTCGGCACTCGTGGTTCCGTGTCATCCCAGACACTAACCTCCGACCACCTACAGAAGCATCATGAAACATCACATCTGCTGAAATTAATAAAGCCTACTAATTAGTCCGTGCTAATTTGAGGGTGGGCAAGACAAGCTCAAGGCCTGTGGTTCCTCTCAGCCAAAGGTGGCCAACCACACGAACGGGTCTTTAAACATACAAGTGCGAGTGACATGTATACAAACAGCGATGCTGTCAGTCAGTGAGTGTTGTCTACTGATAGGCTTGTCCTATGTGCCAATACAGGGCACTTTCCAGAAGGGGGGGCCCAGAGAGAGAGAGAGAGAGAGAGAGAGAGAGAAGAAGAGAGAGAGAGAGAGGAGAGAGACCCAAGAGGGGTGCACAGACAGACAGAGCAAGTGCTCGTGGGTAGGCCAGCTATTTTCAAACTGGGACCTTGTAATTACAATGAAATGACCAGATTATATTGCAGACTTCCTTGAGAAGTCTGTATTTTACTGGGCTGGGCGGCAAACCACGCACACACACACCCTTGGCACAGGCAACACACTGAAATAGATCAGAAAAAGGGGGAGGAGGAAAAACAGATAATGTGTGCATATGTGAATGTGTGTGTGTGCATTAAAATATGGCAAGTGCATCGAGGACGAACATCATTGCGCACTTGATATAGCACCAGGAAAAGAAAATTGAAGCAGATAGATCTAAAGACGGGAGGTGAGGGATAGAGCGATAGAGAGAGAATGAAAAAGAGAGATAAAGAGAGAGAGTGGGTCAATGACCCTGGACTGGGGCCCTGGACACACCCAACTAACCACATACCTCAAAATAGGCACAAGGAGAGGAGGGTTGGGGGGGGGGTTGAAGAAAGAAAACACCCACATGAGTGGCGCATTGAGAGGGCCATAGTGAGTGAAAAAGAGTAAGAGTGTGTTTGTGTGTGTGTGTGTTTGTGTGTGTGTGTGTGTGTGTGTGTGTGTGTGTGTGTGTGTGTGTGTGTGTGTGTCTGTGAGAGACAGTCTGTTTGTGTGTGTGTCTGTGTGTTTGTGTGAGAGTGGGTGTGTTGATCTATGTGTGGGGTGACTGCTCACAACCTCCCAAGGTTTGCATGCCAGCTTGTGTATGACCACTGACTATGTGTGTGTGTGTGTGTGTGTGTGTGTGTGCGTGTGTGTGTGTGTGTGGTGTGTTGTGTATATGTGTGAGAGAGGGAGTCTGTGTTTGTTTCCATGCCAGTGTATCTGCTTAGTGCTGCAATTTATTGCACCACCCAAATGCGTGTTTGTCCAACTGTGGGTCAGCTGTGTGTATGTGTCACAGTGCTTGTGTATAGTCAGAATCTATGTCTTTATGTGTGTGTGGATGTGTGTGTGCATGGCACTGAGGGCATGTGACCATGACTAGGTATGTGTGCCTGTGAGTGGTTGTACTTTAACACCCTGACGTGTGTGTTTTTAAAAAAAGGACCAAATTGTATTTTTGTGGCTGTTTCTTCTGACAGTTTGGTGCGGTACATTTAGCTTTCTAGCTAGACTCTGCTCCAGACCATTTAGCACCATCAGCTACCATTAAGGCTTAAGGATCATTACTGTGGAAAGCCTTTCATCACCGCTAAACACTATAGTACATTCCTACAGAAAGGCCACCGATGGAGGTTTAGATGAAATACAGACAATTGGGTGTCATTCGTTTACCTCTATTTCCCTGCTATCTATTCATAGAAATTGATTAAATAAAAAAGGAAGAGAGAGAGTGATTATTCAAGGACAATAAAACGGATGAGCAGGAAGTGAGAGAGCGAAATGGAAGGGAAAGATGAAAGCAAATATAGACCCATTGAAAGTCAAGGAAAGGAGAGCGAGTGAGTGAGAGAGAAAGAGAGGGGCGCTTAGGATGGACTGCATTTAGGTGAGGGCAAGGGAAAGAAGCAGAGTAGGAGGAGAGGAGAAGCGAGGAGGAGAGAGGAGGAGAGAGAAGGAGAGAGGAGGAGAGAGCGCACAGAGCTGTGGAAAGGTACAGAGAGGAAAAATCATAGGAATGAATAGGAGCCGGAGGGTGGGGGCTCTAAGGCATGCCGAAGGAGGGGGCATGAATGAGGGCCATTGACGGAGGGAGTGAACGAGGGATCAAACAGTATTTGCACAGGGAGATTCCAGAAAAAAAGAGAGAGAAAGAGGGAGGTGGGGGGAGGAACTCAAAAAGGAGGAGGAGGTGGAGAACAAGGGTGGGGGCCCCACAGGTCTGACCTGCTGACTAAGGTGTGGGGTGGAAGCTTGGGGACCCTGATGAGTGACAGAGCTAGAGAGAGAAAAAAAGAGGGAGGGAGAGAAATGAGACAGACACATAATTCCATGACTGGACAGTACACATCTCTATGGTAGGAATAACCACAGCAAATATATGAGGGGGAGGAGCAGAGAAGGGAGAAGTCATCTCTTTAAATCACAGTCACTGAATGCCCTACTGGGCAAAAACAATTCATCTATTTATATCACAGTCACTGAATACCCTAATGGGCAACCACAATTCTCAAATGGAATTAAGCTCCGGCATGCAGTGGATGGACCGCGTGTGTAACTTCTCTGTGCACCATGCGGCCCTGACCAGGATTCGAACCCTGGCCCGTACAGCTACCAGTCTATAAAGCTGTCATTGGGACAACCTAGTTAACTTAACTGTCCATTCACCCTTAATAGCAACAGACATCTGCCAATTACACTCCAGGGGCCGTATTCACAAAGCATTTTATCTTACCACTAAGAGTGCTCCTAACTCGCGCTAAAACATTTTACGTAGGAGTAATTTCTTAAAAGTGATTCACAACGCCTCTGAGACCTACTCATACTAAGGATAATACAAACTCCTAAGCTTAAGATAAAAGCACCGTTGCTATGGATGACGTCGATTCTCATGCACGAGTTTAGAAGGGGTGAGGACGGTGATTGGTTGTTGACAGGCTCTCTCATTAAAAACTCATTTGTGACGTCCCTCTAACAATCCCACTATATCAACTGAAAATAAGAGAATAAGCTAGGCTTCAAATTAAGTCATATTAAATAGTTATGGACAGTGCAGTTAGCAGAATGCACACGCATGATGACAAGTTTGTGCATCCAACGGGAATGACACTTTGCACGTTAAGAGAAAAAGAAAGCGATCAATATAAAATATGGCAATTGCATGTAATCAAGGCAGTAATAATTAAAGCACCCAGCAAACTGTTAGGCTATTATATTTCCAGCCCTTGACCACTTCAAATATCAGCACATACGGCCCTTCAAGCGAAACGAACGTGAAACGTAGCCTAAGCGAAAGCCTACTGGTCCCAGGACCAATAGCCACTGTCACCCCAGCGGCATCCAGCTGGTAAGTTCTCAAAAACCTGCTGCAGACCGCTCTCCGTTGAAATGCACGAGTCATCGGTACATCCAGGCCACGGTGGGCGAAAACGTCCTCATCTTTTGATGGGGCAATTATTGTAATGTGTGTCCCGTCACTGGACATTCCTGCGATCGCCATGGAATTTATTTTGATCTTGTGTAATTGGCGATTGTCCAAAGGCAACTGGATAAACTGTTGGATGATGTGGGGTCTACAGTGGGTTGATAGTTTGATGAATTAAACGGCTGACTGATGATTCCCAGTGTCGTCATTTGCGTTTTCCGCGAAGCCAAATAGGCTATCTTTATGTTTCCAAACATTTCACTTCGGGACACATCGTTGTTTAAAGGCGTCATTGCATCCCGCGCTAATTCTACGACAATATTAATACCTTCACTGTTTAAGCAATGTCTTTTATCAATTCCAAGTCGGCTGCAGCCATCTTACGATTTTTTGTCAATAAGTCTTAGTGACTTAGGACTCCTCATGAGGAGTTTTAAGCTGTCTTAGACTTAGGTGCTACTTTTAGGGATAAAATACTTTGTGAATTGCTCTTAGTAAAAAAAAATAGGAGTCCTAAATTTAAGACTGACACGCCCATTATTTTTAGGAGTTTCTCCTAAATTCGCCACTTATGAGCTACTTTTAGCCCTAAGATTCTTTGTGAATACGGCCCCAGGGCCTCTCCTAGTGGATGAACAGTTCAACTTACAGTGCCAGTAGTTGCCCCAAGATTCAAACCCTGGCAAGATGGCCAAGAGTTTCACAGCCAACAAAGCCTTCCGCAGCCCCTTATAAACACAAGCATTTCTTTACATGTTTCCTATGAGTCACTTGTGTTTGCGTAGGCTGATGCGTTGTATGAATTCTATCAACTCAATGAAATGTCACTAAGCTCCCACACTCTATAAAGAGTTTATAGCAAGGCCACGCCGGAACCCTGCTGTGAGACCTCATGCTTTTCAGATTGTACGCACTCATTTATATGTTCTTTGAACTGCGCTGAACTAGAGAAGAACTTTATTGAGAATAAAGCCACACATCTCAAGCAAGCTCCTACAGCACACAGCTGCAACAATCAGCCAGTAATATCACTGCAGCCAGCATGTGAAGCACAGAACAACCCCTTTAGTTGTACGTGGACAGCAAATGCAAACGCATGATGTCTAATCCTCAGCCAATCATCACCTCTGTGACACGAAGAGATGAGGGCCAGATACAAGGACAAAAAAGCAAGTGCTTGCACAAAGACAGCAAGTGCGTCAACACAGTCGAAATTAACGAAGACAGCGTGCGCCTCAACACGGTTGAAACAACAAATATTAACGGATGGAAGTTGAGCCCCAGCCAAACATGACCTCCAGCCACAGAGGAGAGAGGCCAGCGAGTAGGAGGTAACTGGCTGAGTGGAGACCCAGCGGAGACCCAGCAGAGCACTGTGAGGACCAGGCTGCACATGACCCTTGCGGATACGAGAGGGTAAACCCAGACGCCGGCTCCATTCATGTTCAGTGAGAAAGGGCATGGCGCGCACCGTCACACCGATGCCAAAATGACCCGTGCGACCCCTCACTCTGTCCACTGGGGCGCATAGCTGACCGAGGCTATTGTGACGGGGCCGCCGTCGTATCCATTCATCTCCTGGTGATGACAAACGCCTGCTCCCGACTGAGGGGAAGATCGTCAGCGCCAATCCTGGCATACCAATGGAATTTGGAGTAAAATGCTGTGCTGTCTACATCTGATGTTTTATTGCCGCTATGCAACAGTAGGAGGGCCCTGTGGTCAAATAAAAGCATACACCTCTCAACAGGCATGCATGATTTATGAGAAGATTACTCCCAATTTACCAATTATTCCCTTTGCTAGAGTGATTTGGTCTTGCCACAAGTTTTAGTTCTTTGCCCTGCATGTGTGGCTGATGGTCTGTGCTCCAGACAGCAGACAACTACCTCAGAAGAGCACAAACCACAACCAATTAGGATTTCGTTTTCTTAGCCAAGTTATTCATGGAATTAACAACAAATAGTAAGAGTTAATATGTGGGCCACTGCAACCACCTTACAGGCTATGGTTACACAGAACCTCATTGCACCTACCTACTGATATGGGTATTTGTTCCTACCCAGCAAATGCTGATATGGGTATTTGTTCCTACCCAGCAAATGCTGATTAGGGTTTTTGTGGTGTCACAGCCTACCTAGTTGCACTGTAGTAATAATGGTATATGGAATGATACTATAATGGTATATGGAAAGCCACATTTTTCTACCATATCCTACCAGTGTCCTGTCACCAAATCAAAGAAATTAAAAGCAGGTAAGTGTGGTAGCTGATGGCATACGCCTTCCAGTGCACAACCACTCCTACAGCCTGAGACAGCGCAGCTCCGATAGCGGGAACGAGCGAACGAGCGAGTAAGGGTTCCCGCCTGTCAGAACAGAGCTAAACACCTTGGCCCGAGGTGTCTGTCCACACGGCCCATCCCAGCTGGCCACTGCTGGCCGGAATAATGCACCTTTGTGGCTCCCAGTCCTTCCAGAGACGCCCTGGATAGGTGGGTGGGTGGGGTAGGGTGGGGAAGCACCACAATGGAACTGGTCAATCTGGAATGCGCTTTGGGGAGAGAGCAAGGAGGGAAAGGGGAATGTACCACTGGGGTGATGAGGAAGGGGGGGTCGTGGTGGGAGTGGGTTGGGATAGGCCGAGGGGGGGGGGGGGGGGGCAGGCAGAACAGAGGGGCCTTTTGTGAAGAGGTAGGAAAGGGGGCAGAGACGGGCCGTGCCGTACAGTAGGGGCCTGGAGGGAGAGGTGGGCGAGGAGGAAGAGGAAGAGGAGGGGGGAGGAAGAGTGCTGCTGAAGCCTCGTCCTCAGAAGACGTCCTCCTATGAGCCTAGGCTGCCTACAAGTTTGGGCCCTGTCCACGAGTTAAGAAGTTAAGAAACATGATACTCCCGCAAGGATACCGATATCAAACACACACAGCTCTGGTTTCATAGCAGACCTCTGGCCCTCAGGCGTTTGAAAAAAAAAAGAAGAAAAAAAACATACAGATTCAAATTATGTAGAAGGAACAGAGAACATCTCGACATACCGTGTGCAGACACTGTCGTGCACCAAAAGCCATAAGCACATAATTACAACATACACCCTATCATGACAGGCCCTATGCGGTATATATATGTTCATGGAGCCAACTGAAGCAACATTTTGAGGTCCCTCAAAACCAAACTGACAGAGAGAACTCATAACTAAGAATAAGCCACATGTAGGGAACACAAACATCATGTAGACGCAACATAAAGAACATCTATAGGTTTGGGTTGGTATGGGTTGTATGATATAGATACAACTGGTGATAGCTTAATGGGCCTACCAGCCAATACACACTCCCTTGTAAGATGAATTATAAGTTTGTGCGTTTGATGCGTTTCTCTCATCCCAAGAGAAAATATCTGACTTTAAGACCAAGCTCAAAGCTCGCTTCTGAAGTCAGTCCAGTGCTGACAAGAACAACGGGCAAAAGAATATAAATATAAAGCAAACAACAAGAGGAACATAAACAGCTGTGCAGCTCAATCAAAGTATTTATCGCAGTGGGATACGTTGTCTTTGAGGACTGTTTCCCCTCCAAACGCAGACAGAAAGGGAGACATCACTCTGCAGCCCAAACATGCAGCAACGGGGCTGGGATCTAGTTAATCAGGTCAGTGGCAGCACACAAACCATAACAAACCAGTGTATTAAGGGAACATTTGAAGCCAAGCAATTCGCCCCTATCTCTCGTCCCTGGAAGATCATCAAAGAACTTTCGGCCATTTCTGCCTGCTCACGTCCGGTTTGCTCCCTTACGTGTTGGGCCTGGTAGGACTCACTGTAGGACAAATAAACCTTCTAACGACACGCACTGCGTGGTCGCTCCCTTTCCCTCTCTTCCTTCCTGTTTCTCTTCCCTTCTGGCTCCCATTTCCTCCTGCTGACACATGGCACGCCACCAGCTCACGAAGGTAAATGAAATCCCCTTGGGAGAAAGTGGAGTCAAGCTATATGTAACCGTGGTAATAAACAACAATTTTAGTGTTAGGGGTTGGTTAATTAGGTTCATTCTCCGAGTCAACATCTGGACGTGTGGTGTGTGTGTGGTGACATAACAGGTTCATGAGCATCTTCTTCAAATAATGACCTCAGGAAGTAAGACACACAGTTAGAGGAGTTAAGCCCTTTTAAACCAGCTATTTGTAAAAGCAAAGTTTAAACAACGAATCATACTGCCTATGTGAGAGATAAGTATCTGCACACAGGCGAGGTGTAAACAGTGTCATCTTCTTAACATGTTCATTAAGATGCTACATTATCCCAACCACCACTTTCTCTGCCTTTTTTCTGTCCTTTCTGACCTGCCCAGGAGGCCGACAGCCAAAGGTTTCTTGTATGCATCTCTAGAAACTATTTACGTTCAGAGTGCAGTGGAGGCTGAGTAAAACAGAGTGGGGGACCAAATCAGTTCAGTTGACTGTCGTGATGTTTTTTTGAATGACGACATATTGAATTGTGAGATTGCTGACGCATCATATTGAACTACATCACATGCCAAGAATTAAACAGTTATTAGTAATATAAATGCAAATTGATAGCATTTATAAGCAAGACAATTAAAAAGTATGTTGTTTTAATAGTCCACTATATGTCACTGACAAGTTCTTGATTATTTCATATTAAGACTTTATTATTGCTAAGGTGTTTACCAAAGCTTATCAAAGTATAAATACAGGCCAACAACAAAAATAACAATAATGTGACACAACATGTTTATCTCTGACACAAGAGTTAAAATTAAATAGATTAGAAGTCTACTGTACTACAACTCTCATGACAAATAACCAAAACAAATCATCAAATATGTAATACTCTGTGTGAACAACCTCTTAAGCAAAGCATTCAGACAGACTGACTGAATTGTATTGTATTGAGTTTCCAGTCATGCTGAACACCTGAAAGTGATTTAAGAACATTTTCTAAATTTATAATATTTTGAAATGTTGCATCTCTTAAATGTTCAGGAATTCTTCCTCGAGTCAGCACCATGAAATCATATGTTTTGTCTGGGGTTGAATCTGGCCACAAGGAGAAAAGTACTCAGTGTGCATTTCCCTTCAGAGAAAAATCTGAAATTTTAGCACGAGAATTATATGTTTCGGGCAGAGTCCAATTCTTGTTTCCCACTGCACTCCGCTATGTACTTAGAGGCTTCCATTCTTGCAAAGTATACTTCTCAGAATACATACGCTTCATACAAAAAGCGGGCTGCAGCTCATAATGAAACAAAGAGACATGCAAATTCTTACTGCCATCCACAATGAGGCATGTAGAGCATCTAACTAGCAGCACTAACAACAGGCACCAGAAGTCTCCCATAAGTGCCAGCCCATGCCAATGACTGAAATAGACACAACCCCTTTTTTATTCTGTAATGACCATGGTGTTACATCTAAGCAGAGGCCAAGAGTATGACATTATTTGGAACATACACACATATTCAAAGTGTAGAGCTATTATGGAGACATGAGCACGTTTGCAGTTTGGTTATTTATTTGCACAAACCAACCTGTTTGGAATCAGGAAAACCATTTCCCCAGACAACTTCATCTATGGTCCATTTAATTCGGGGTGAAAGTAAATATTATGCGCTGGCTCAAACATAGAGCAGGCACTGCCTATTCCAGGACTTTCTATGGGCACGGTGGCTGTGTGACAGTCCCTCTCCCCTTGGTAGTGATTTGGTATTCCAAGTAATAGAGTATGAGAGATCCTCAACAACCTTGTCGAACCAGAGAGAACTTCAGACAGATGGACTTTGATGTTGCACATGACAACATGAACGTGAGGTGTAATGGTGTCTGTCAATTAAAATAACGTATGAAAAAAAAAAAAAATTCACGTCAGGGATATGAAGAATACCCAGAACACAGAACAGACTCTTTATTAAAAATGTACTTTGCGGCCTTCCATTTTACAGTGGCAAAGTGTCAATTTTATCAACCACTGAGGCAAGCTTCACAGATATTCTTACACTAGTTTCACCCTTTGTTGTTGGGCTTTCTGATGGTTTCTTCTGGACTGAAATACTCAGATGGATGTATCTCACAGGAGCAGCTTCTTACATGGGTAAAATGGCATCCCAATCCTATGACATTTCTAAGACCTTAAATCAAAATAAGAAATGCCCCTCAAGACCTACACTTGAAATGATTTCCCAATGGCCATGTCAGTCTGAAAATGACTGGAAAGTCCCCTCCAGTGGCAAACAAGTGGCTATGGAGGACTGCTAACCACCACCTTCCCTTTACAAGACAGATGGACATGAAATAGCTGTCACCGAATGGACATCCACCCTTCCCACTGAACTGCCTCTGTCTATTGTTGGAGAGAAATGGCCCCTCAGAAGGCCATCTCATAACAGTTTTGTGAATCTCTGTCTTTGTCTGTGTGGATAGCCACTAGTTTTCAATGGCAGTAATGTTTAATTGCACCTGATAAGTTGAGGAAAGTAAATTTCGTTATTGTCTAAGTCCTATACTATCTCTGGTAAAGTGGCTACTCTCCATTCCCTAACCAAAGCGATATCAATGAGGATTCTATATAGCGACAGGTTCAATCTGATTGCACTGCTAGGTACTGAGGTATTTGAAGAGAGGGGTGAGGAGAGGAAGAAAGATAGAAAGAGTGAGTGAGGGAGAGGGAGAGAGAGAGAGATAATAATGACAAAAATAGTACAGGGTAGGGAAGAGGAAGGGGTTTTAAACTGAGGTCAATCAACCAATGGTCAAGTGTGAGTAGCATGAGAGGTCTCAGAAAACTAAGACACAGAAGGGAATGACAAAAAGAGAGATATAGAGACATAAGTAAAGAGGAAAAATGTTCTGGTTTAACAATACCCTGTTAAAGGCACCCAGTGCAACTTTCGAGGCTTAAAAATAAACATTCAATTTCTAGTCTTTTTTACACGTAGTAAGTTTCAATAACTCCCTACCATTACATACCGACATTCAAGCAGCAAAGATGAGACGTCGTTGTGTGGTGAGAACTGATAGAAAATCGATAACAACAACAATCGTCGCCATTTTCTTTATTTTTTGTAACCTACAATAAATAAAGCAGGCTTCCAGTCAATGGAAAAAATTGCTTCTCCCCACCGGCGATTGTTCTCACCACACAACGACGTCTCAGCTTTGCTCCTTGAATGTCGATATTTAATGGTATGGAGTTATTGAAACGTACTACGTGTAAAAAAAAGACTAGAAATTGAATGTTTATTTTTCATTGAATGTTTACATCAAGTTGCACTGGGTGCCTTTAAGGTGGATGTTTCTATAATCATCTCATCTAATCTAAACCTTCTTATGTTACATTAAGGTTAACTGTAAGTATGCACTGCAACACAGATGCATTCTTCTTGGGGAACCAACCTCACGAAGAAACCAATATTCTCCACAGTGTAGCGGGAATCAAATAATTCGGGGGGCAAGGGGCAACAAAACTGTGATTAAGCTAGGCTATATCTCAGATGAAAACCGGAAGATGAACTTACGAGGAAAAGGGACAAGAGAAAGAATGAGTAGTCCTAGAGGCTACTGGGACAATTTCTGAAAATACATCTGTGAAAAAATACAAGATTTTGAATGTAGACTGGTGAAGACTGACCACTAGAGGATATAACAAACTTAAACTAAAGTAAAAAATACATTTTGTTGATATGGTTGGCTTTCAGTTTTCGTGCACGAGCACAAACGTTCTTTTTCAGTGTCAACTTGTACCAAAACAGAGAGGCCTTTGTAACTGCTCTCTCTAGTGGTAGATATCGTAACACCAGGCGCATCTTCTACAAAGCGCTAGTGTTCCCGAGCGTTTGGTGGACATTTAGGATAAGGGGTTGGACTGAAGTTCTCAGACTTTCAGAATTTGTAGCACCTTTTGTACTGGGTCTTTTACCTGCTCTGGAGAAAACATACACGTATTTGGAGCACGTTGATAGATCAATTTCAGAATAACGAGATTTTAGAGTAACAGCATTACGAACAAGATGCACGCCCTTTCCCCACAATCCAAAATGACTAGTTGCTGACGATTCTGGATTTAAATCCAGTCAACTGTTACATTGTTTATAGAAGAACAGAAGTTAGGCTATTCCTCTTAATTTCTATATGTATAAAGGTGTTCTAAGTTCAAGGTACGCAAGCTACTCTCAGTTAGGCCTACATAGACCAGTAATTTCCCCATTCAAAGTAAGGCCACTATACATAGTACAAGGTAGCCCACGTAAACGCAACACTCCCTAAATGCCACTTATAATTTCACCCTGTAAAAAAAAAACATACACTCGTCCAAGACCTATACGGAGGTGTCCACTCAGAGCATATGGTTGAGAAAATAGAGGGAGGAGAAAGAGGTGGAGGGAGAAAGAACCGGACTTGCGGATACACATAACCCTCAGTTTACCGTGGGGCAGGCGTGATCAAACACCGGGGTACGGTGTACCGTGTACGTCCGACTGTATTCCCACCCATGCTTTCCTAAGCGCGTGTGTGCCAGTACTCCCTCTCGTGGGTACCTCGGAGAAAGCAAGCCTGATCGCTCACCCAGGGCCCGGGGGTCCTGCTGGACTGAACACCGTACCAACCTACAGGCCCACAAGGGGGACCTCAATTGGCTAAATGCAGCCATTTCTGAGGGAAGCTTCTTTTTCAGAAGGAATTAAATTAGTTTGTTTGTAGATTCAAGTAGGCCTATGGCACATTTAAATTGAATTTAAACTTAAAGACTGAAATATTGTAGCCTACTCGTATGCAAGATAGGACAGGATATTTTCAAGCTCAGGCCATTTCTCCCTGAAGTACCCATAATAGTCAAAATGGGAAAATACCATGAGAATAGAATCGCGCACAATATGGAAATATGTAAACATGTGTGCTAATTGTAATTCATTTTAAGATGTAAAACATGAAATAAAATACTGTTTTAAACAACAGCACAATTCAAACTCCAAGAAGGCCTAATCACAGGTGAAAAAGCAGAACACTCCAAAACTGGGTACTGTATTAAAATCTTTACTCAGACAAGATACATCAAACAGAAACAGTTTCAGAATTAATGACAAAAAAAGATAAATCAATTCTTTTCACGTTCTTTCCCCAAAACACACAAAAATATTCAATCATTTCCACATTTATGCTGGAGTCCGAGAGATATACGAAGTGGACAAAAAAAAAAAAGAGAAACAGAAAAAGGAGCGATTCTCCCACTGGACTTAAGGGATTCTTGCGTATGTTTAATACTCCTGGATACACACCGATGTGAAAGCACGGGCAGTGGAAGCCGCCAGACAGACAGAGAAGCAGTGTGGTTTTTTTTTTTCCTTTTGGATTTTTTTTGTGAGTCAAAAGAGAAGAAAAATCACTATGCCTACAGTAAAACCAAAAAAAACAAAAAAAAAGTTTTTTTCTTTTTCAATTAACATTAAACTATCAATACCTGCTCAAGTTTCAGTCCCACCCTTCGCCAATAAAGGGTATCGATCTTTGTCTCTGAAAAGATAAACCACGCCCATTGTGGGGGGGGGGGGGGGCTCTTCTGCCCCGCCCCTCTCAAGTTCATTCATGGCGAGGGGACACCCTCAGAGATGTGGCTCTCCAGTGCGCCTATGGGCTCTGAATAGAATTATTCATATAGTTTTCTTTTCTTCTTTTGAGACAAGAGTCCAACACCCTCTGGGCATAGTGCATCCCGTCGCTGGTGCACGTAAACACACTCACACACTTTTTTTTTTTTTTTGTTTGTTTTGTTTTGTTTTTGACAGACACAGTCAAGACAGGTAGGATCCCGACCGCCACCTAAAAATGCTTCACCTTGGCATGGGTGGTGTGGGTCCGCAATGTCGTGCATATTCTCACAGGCCAGGGGGCCCAACTCTTCTGGCATTCTGCAGAGAGGAACAAAAAGAAAAGGAAGAAAAACACAAAACGAAAACAAAAAAAAGCACCCAGGGTATTGGAGCTCTCTTTCACCTGAATCTCCATAACCTCTGACCTCTCTCTATCTCGCTCTGCATTATGCAGCTTCACATCTACAGAGTGTGTGGACGTGACTCAGCTGCAGAGCCTGGCCCTCAGATACAAGCAAGCTTATGGTTTGACCCTTCCCACTCCTCCTAGGAAAAAAAAAAATGTCTTCACCTGTTTTGGCAGTGTTGTTGTCCTGTAAGGTAAACGAGAGAGTTGGGTAGGATAGAAAAAAAATTTAAACAAAACAAAACGAGTGGGATTTTTTGTTCGTTGGGTGCTCTGGCTCCATAAATAAGCATAGCGTCACATTAACGAGCCTGGCGTTGCTGACTGATCTTTTGAATTCTTTTTTTTTTTTTTTGAAACATGATTAAAAACGTATAAATATCAAGATGTATGCGTACGCGGAAGAGGGGGTGAGGCTGGATGACAAGTCTCTGTGCATAGACCTCAAGCTCGAGGATACCTCGCAGTCCTCGCGGCGCAACATCACCCACCCACCAACAGGGGGCACCACAATAAAGTAGGGGAGGCTGGTCTGAGCAGACGTCATCAACTGGTGAGCGTCTCTTCTTCCTGTCCTTTTACCAAACGAAAACCGCCCTCCCCAAGTGCCACCCCCAAAACACCTACGCTCAACATACGTCGTACAAACTGGTTCTACACAGATAAAAGCACACTAATTACTGGAAAAAACACACTCATGACAGAGTACCCACTGGTAAAAACTAATAACAAATCAATCAAACAAACAAACATACAAAAATACATACATACAAACAAACAAACAAACAAACTCACAAGCAAAAAATAAAGAGCCTTTACCAGTTCATAAAATCTCTCCTGTAACTTCAGATGGATGTCAAGGTAGCTTCCCCATCACACACACTAAGGGTAATGCTAAATTGAGTTTACTGTGACAACAGGAAAGGACAACACCTGTTTCAGGACCTCCCTCTCACTGAGTATGATGGTGCCCAACCTGCCCCAAGCACAACTTCCAACCCGGATTTACCCCATGTTAACCAGTGGTGTGCCATACAACAGTGGGGTAGTTTTTTCATTGAATGAGAATTCCTGGAACACAGATCACCCGGGGAGCGCCTGGGGACATCACACAAGTCGAGATACTAAAGCGCGCGCGATGCAAGAGTAAGTTGCTGCCGGCCTCCCCTATACATTCACAGCCTCAGACTACCAGACAAACCTACTTCAAAGCCCAACCACACACCAGCACAAATGCCTCTTTTCGCCTGTGAATTACAACATTGGGGCATTTGCCATCAAAGCTTTAGAACTGCAAAACACCAACCTAGCTAATGCACGTAATGAAATTCCTCTTGCATTCAATAACTAAAGGACCAGCAAGACCTCCCCACACACCTTTCCAGTGATAAGACGTAGGCCTTTGACTATTTTTAAGTAGAAGTTGTGATTACCATGGCAACAGCCTGAGTCTGACTGTTTACTTGCATACATTATGAAAGTGTGTGAGCGTGTGTTAGTGCGTGCAAGTGTGTAATCATAATACACGTTTTCCTACTTGTTTCTGGAGTTAGCACCAAAACAACCCCATGACTAACCTTTTTCTTCTCCATCAACGTTCAGCTTTGACATATCTTTGAACTACCTGGATACAACCATTTTGCCTTTCGGCGATCTAGCCTGTGCTATAAAAAAGCACCAGCACTCCAAGACGGGTCTGTAAAATCTGTGAGGGGAGTCAACTGATTTGACGGAGCTGGTCTCCGACTACCGTCTTTATATCTCAACCACTTAAGAACTTAAAGCACAAAAGCCAGTCGTTTGTGTTTCCATTTGTTTGCATATATTGTAACTTTATACCTATTTACTGTATTTGGTGCAAAACAACGTGCACTATTATGTTTGTGAATATTGTCTAGTCCTACTGCATAGACAGTGGTTGCTGATGGTCTTGCCTTACTGTGATGGGAACAGGTTTAAGAGATCACCCAACCCAGGTATGATGACAACTGACGGAATATACCACGGCTGCGCCAGAGAAAGAAACACCACTGGCCTCTATCCTACAGGCTGAGGACGAAGTGGAGTTAGTTCTCAGGATATGCTGGCTATGCAACAAGGCGAGGGGCTGCAAGCTGTCGTAGATGCTAACCTGGCACAGCGCTTACATAGGGTCACACGTAAGGGCCACTCAAGAGAAATGCACCCATCGAAATGGAATGTTTCGAGCAACCAAATGTGTTCCGCAATACAACTCCGTCCCACGTGGCAGCCAGTCTGCTCTGTCCTGGAACAGTAAGTTAGAATTTGTTCTAAAACGACAAATGTACGAATCTGTTTTAGCATGCAGCCAAGAATGTCTCCATATGTGAGGAGCTTGGTTCCTCTACAGTTTGTGTTGCAACAGTAAAGTCTTCACGGAGGAATTTCTCTTCTGTCAATGAGTTAACACAAAACCGAGTATGATGCGACGCGTCACAGATTCACAGAAGAAATGGCAGTTTGGGGATAACAGTGTCAAAGGTCAGGAGCATGGGTTCTCTATTAGGTGCATCTGTTTCCTGTGGATTGAGCACATAATTGTTGTTGTTGTTGGTGGTGGAAACAAACACAACGTGTGTGGAGAACTGTACATTGTTATGGGAGACAAAGCTTACACATAGTGCGAGGAAGACACATGGCTCTCGGTAAGAAGGCTCAATTAAGAAAAAAACTAACAAACAAACAAAAACAGAACAAGAGTTATCCCTCCCAATCCTGCCTTTAAAAATAATCCTAAATAGCACCCCATGTCCAAACACTCAAGTCAAAAACCCTAGCTTTGCGTTTTGTATGGGGCCAACCAAAGCGCAACCCTGAATCTTTTTCACTGCCTTTAAAAACAGGTTTTGCCTCATTTCATGAGTACAGTACTTAGAAAATATTCATTCAAAGTTAAAGCCTGAACATTGCGTGCACGCAGCGATCACGTTCTGGTCAAATCCAGATTCGAGAGCGGCCGGGGCGGGCCTGTCAGCGTCAGATGTGCCCCAGCCAATAGGAGTTCAAAGGGGGAGGGGGTCACGTGATAGTCCAATGATAATTGCATGCCCCATTGAGAGCAGGGCTTTGGGGGTTACCCCAAAAGGCCGACAAACCGTCCAGAAAGGAAAGAAAGAAAGAAAATTGGTGACTTTTTATTTGTTTGCTTGTGTAACACACAGAAGCTACAGGAGGCCGGATTTGTCCAGCAATCTCCTCACAGTTAATCTAAAGTTTGTGGAACTATTGGTAAATTCTTGAAAATAATTAAAATAAAGAATTTTTATTTCTGTGTGTATTAACTTCACATACTATTTCATAGTTCAGGAGGAAACCAAAGTGATATATATATATTTTTTTTTTACAGCTTATTCTCTTTTTTGACAGTGGTGGGTCTTTCTCTAGGGTTATACCAATTTAGGGGAGAAAAGAGAGAGAGAGGAGAGAAAGAAAGAGACCGATGACAAAGGGATGCAGAGAGGAAGGATAGAAGAAAGAGAGGAGGGGAAGAGGATGTGAGCGGAACTCTTTTAACCAGCGGCCTCGTTGAGGTCCACGGGCGGGCAGGTTGCCAGGCAGCCCTGGTGAGAGGGAGGAAGGTGCCGGGCCAGGCCAGCTTAAGTGAGCTGGTGGGGAGCCTCCAGCATCTCCATCAGGAAGGTGTCGATGGGGGTGTCACCAATCAGCTTAAAGAAGAACAGGTGCTCCAGACACTTCAGACCAATTGAGCGCAGGGCTGGCAGTCGGAGGAGGAGCTTAGCAAACCTGAGGAGGACAGGGAGCTCACTTAAGTCTGACAAATTAAATGAGACGGGTCAAGTGAGTGAGTCAAAGTACACTGACTAGGTCTGCAGGGAAATGTGTGTGTTTGTGTGCCTCAGTGTGGTGGTCTGTCAGTATGACAGTGCAGACTGTGGCATCAGAACACAAACAATTTACACGAGAAAAGAGGCCAAAACACACATCTCATTGCTAAAACCCCGATTATATGACAATAACAAGATTCTATGGTGAGAATTCAAAACCTTACTAGTATTACCTGTTCTAGGATTAGGCAGTAAGTATCAGCCAAGGAGTAATTATGTTACGCAATACTGAACATATACAATACTGAACTGCTAAGTGGGTGTGAGGTCCTTACCTGCCCTGCTGCTCAGGGTATCTCTGTTTACAGTAGGCCTCCAGGGACGCATACACTTTCTCTCTCAGCAACTCTACTTCACTGGGGTTGGACAAGCCTTTAGCATCTGAGTACACACACGTACAACACACAAACAAACAACCAACCAAACAAACAAACAGACAAACAAACACATTTGTAAGAAGTTAAAACAATGGCTCTGACAGACCACAGATAAAATCTAGTTTCAAACCTCATCGTGAACTTTGAAGGTGCGTGATTTTACACAAACAATACACATTATTTGCTTACTGAAGAGAATTTAATAAAATAAAAGCCAATGTTTGTGCATGATTGTACACAAAGCGGCCCTCATGGTAAGGTCTCACATGCAAAGGATGTATTCTGTGTCAAACAGATATATAGGCCCTGTTCACACAAGGCATTAACATGCGTTCTTGGGAGATCTGATCACAAGTGGCCAGCTCTGAGTTCAGGTGTGAATGCACTCAAGAAGTATGGAGGACACACTGAGATCAGATTGCTCAGACCACATTCGGAGGTAGTCTAGCATATGGCGCACATTGAAGTGTCTTGGACCACATCCAAAGACTGACAAGCAAACTCACCTCCTTTCCTTCCCCCCTAGGCAGGAATTAATGAATCAGAGAATCACAACACTAGCCTTTATTTAAAAAAATATATAAATAAATAAATAAATAGAAGCATAGCATTTTGGGCCCCGGGTATGTGCTTTTTAGTACATTTTCTGGTTATGTTAAGGATATTTTTCCATATCATTATGAAAAAGATTAGAATAAAAGAATTTTAAAGTGAGGGGGCAGAGCAAATAAAGTGGGGGAGGCAATGCCCCTTCGGTTTCTGCAAACAGAAATGATGTATGTGTTAATTTGCATAGAGTGGCAAAGTGAGTTCTGATCACAAGTGGGTCACTCGAGACACGCGTGCTGGTGTGAACTGACATTCTTAGAGCTGCCCACTTCTGATCGTACCACCAAAGACACACGTTTATGCCAGGTCTGAAGAGACTCATTAAATCATTAAACATCAGACGCATGGGATGGGGATAAGTCACCTGGGTTGAAGAGGATGATTGCACGCAGGCAGCCCAGCTCGGTCTTGTCCATCTGCATGTCACGCATCTTACTCACCAGCTCCGTGAGCACCCTGAGGCGCCGACCAGGAGGAAGAGGGAGGGAGGGAGGGAGGGAGGGGGTTAGGGAGGGAAGGAAGGGGACAGAGAAAGGAGGAGAGGAGCAGGAGAGAGGAGGCCAGGGTTAGCGGGATGTCATCTTTCACCTGCGACACTTTCAACACACAACATTCGGCCCGGGCACACAGCAGTCTCCTCACATTGTCTGTTATCTTCCTTGACCTGTCTTTTCTCACTCATCTCGCCCACAGGCAAGTCTAGAACCACAGTAAGCTTAGATATGAACTAGAAGGAAGGAATTATGCATACTCAATATTGCATGCTCAATAAACAGCAATCTTGCCGTAACAACCAACATTAACCACAAACCCCAAAACAACATACACAGATCCGTAGCTTACAGTTTTGGAAGTGACAAACATCCAATAAAGAACAAGCCTGCTATACTGGTAAAGGAGAGGATGATTTCATTCAATTATATCCCATGCACGTTGTGACAGCCTACCAGGAGCATATGATTATCACATTTCATCTCACTAAGAATGTCTCACCTGACTGGAAAATAAAAGTAATCGTTCCAAATTTCCTTCAGGTCTCTTTATAGGAAGAGCTAACATTAACCAATAGTCTCTATTCAACCTCTATCTGTGAATGCACACGTTTCAAAGGATGTTTAACCTGCTAACCCCTTGTTTTAGTGAACACATTGTGGAAACGGCAGTGACACCCGGCGCCAAACACACACACACACACACACACACACACACACACACACACACATACACACACACACGTAGACACACAGAAAAGCTCTCTCTGTACTTCACTCAAACAAGTTTCTGTCACCATAATATCTTTGTGGGTCAAGAAAAGGCTGTGCTTGGTTTATGTCGTCGTACGGTGATGTGTCATTACCTGTCGAATATGGCCCGAACCTCAGCATTGTGCGCATTCTCCCTGTGTATTCAATCACAATGTGTTATTACAATGCCATTACACAGTTACATTGTTTTGACAATGGTTGCCACTAGAGATTTAAGACTCCCTGTGCACTGTTTTTGGTTCTGGTTTATTTTTTTTAGAGGCCTGATTGTGAGGGGTAACAAGCTACAGGCTCTTGTTTGTGGTGGGGGGGGGGGGGGGAGAGGGGGCAGAGGAGGGGAGGACAAAAAAGCATGAAGCGTGTTGGTATGATTTAGTTTCATGAGGGTGGTAACAGGCCTATGATGAAACAAGTTTTAAATAAATCACCCTCGTTAAGATTTGCCTCTACACAAATAGCATGGACAAGTATGGATGTTAAAAATCAGAATGGATCACAGATTTGCACAGTGAACATTTTAAATCAAGGCATTGATCAACAGGACCTGGGGGCATTAAAGTTCAAGGGGAAATAGTATTCGCCCTGGAATGTCACCTAGGGACTTGGTTAAATGGCTAAAAGTGACACAGGGTCAGGTCAGGGTCGCTGGAATAGGACATAAACAGCTTTTAAAAGCAGCATTTTAATCTAATCAGCACAATTTGGTTAAAGGTCATTTGAGAAAGCATGAGCCAATGAGAGCAGAGCAGGAAGCAGAGACATGATAGGTTGTTGTAATTGTGCATCAACGCAAGGACAAACATCCATCAAGAGCAAATCAGTAGAAGAGAATTTGAAAATATGATCTGGTTGTTTTTAGGTCAATTCAGTTTTAAATGACCGCAAAACTGTCCAGAAAAAAGTTCTACGGATCTTTCAAATTGTTTTGCACAAAATATACTGTACAGGAGCACGAGACAAATGTATGAGTAAAAAAATTTGCAAACAACAACATCACAATGAGACTAACTGAAAACCGTCTCTGGAAACAACAGCCTGCAACCAGTTATTCCCAGACTTGGTTGGGTGGTAAAGGGAGTCTTGCAACCAACCCCCCAGAGATAATGCTCTTTAGTTAATAACAATGTAATTGCTGTGTAATAAACAGCGAATTAACACAGTGATTATCCGCTGTGCACTAACAGATGCCATCAATACTGGACACCTGTTACTGTAAGGACTATGACAGTCAGAGCGTGTGTAAGTGGATTTGCCTGACTGACGCCTGATCTCTGTGTGTGTGTGAGTGTGTGTGTGTGTCTCTCTCTTTGTGTGTGTGTGCGTGCTAGAATGTTTTTTGTGTTTGTGTGTGCGAGTGCAGCATTAGTTCCCTGTATTCTGACATGCACTGACAGTCTACCATTAGACAGAGAGCTGCAGTGGCATCAGTCTTAGCCTAGATAAAGACCCAGACACAAGCCTGCAGAGACTGTTGGCAGAGGACCTCTTCCGTCGTCCAACCCCCCACCCCCAATCCATAACACCACAGCCCACTCGCTCATCAGCACCTTCAGGTGGCGGAGAAGGGCATTACATCATCTCAGTCATACAATAAAACTGATTCTAGACAAGTCTTTTGAATTACTTTTACATAGTTCACATTTTGGCCTAATTGATTACATTTACACATAAAAACATATTTTTAGGATACTGCATATCAATTATTTTCTGCAGTTTAGAAAGCATCTTTACATTAGAACTCTAAACCAACTTATTTGTTTAACAAACTCAAATCAGCACACATATGTGCCATACATTGTTGTTTTAAAACAGCATTGTAAAATAAGGCTGGTGTTTTGTGAGCCTGAGTGAGTAAACATGTAGTTACATAGCTGTGTGTGTGTGTGTGTGTGTGTGTGTATGTATGTATGTATGTGTGTGTGTGTGTGTGTGTATGTATGTATGTATGTATGTATGTATGTATGTATGTATGTATGTATGTATGTATGTATGTATGTATGTATGTATGTATGTATGTATGTATGTATGTATGTATGTATGTATGTATGTATGTATGTATGTATGTATGTATGTATGAATGAATGTATGCGTGTGTGCGTATGTCTCTGTTTGTCTCTGTGCGTGCATATGTGTGTGTTTCTGTATGTATGCGTCTGTGAGTATGTGTGTGTGCGTATGTGTGTGTGTTACCTGTCGAAGATGGCCCCTACGCCAGCGCTGTGGGCACTGTTCCTGTGCACGTGGAGGCCCGTGGCCAGCAGGATGCCGTCCTTCACAGAGATGGAGCGGTGAGAGAAGGAGGCAATCAGGAGCTCGTTCCAACCTGATGGAGAGGAAAGAGTCAGAACAAGGAAGTAAAATAAAGAGAGAAAGAGGGAGTGAAAGAAAGAGAGAGACAGAGAAAAAGAGGGAGTGAAAGAAAGAGAGAGGAGAAGAGGGAATAAGAGAAAGACAGAGAGAGAGAGAGAGAGAGAGAGAGAGAGAGAGAGATAGAGAGAAAGGGGATTGTCAGAAGGAGACAGACAGACAGAGGGAGGGGCAGAGAGGGTGAGAGAAAGGTTCAGAAGAAAGATGAATTGACAGATGGGGGTAAGAGACAGAGAGGAAATAAAGTACTCAAACTGAGGCAGTGATGAGATCAAAGGCACAAAAGTGTCTGAGGCCTCTGCACTACAAACACACAGGAGGCTAGGGTTGGGCGATTTCTCTTTATTTGGCAGAAGACGACGTTTACATTGAAACATCGTGATGGACGATGATATCGTCTCGTCGGGGGGGGGGGGGGGGGGGGGGGGGCGGTTGTACTCAGGCTTTTAGCTAGGCATGCGTCCGAGGGTCTTTCGGACGCACTGTTCTAAAATAATAAAACATTGGACGCACTACTTTAAGGCAGACGCCCTACAGACGCCCTGAGTTTTTCATCCCCTGCTTTTCCGGTAATAATATTTCTATCACAAAAGAAAATAATAACATTGAAATGAACAGATAGTTCACGTAGCATTAAACAGACACGTCTAATGCGTGAACGTTAACGTTAACGGCAGTGTTGCCAGGTCCGCAGTTTTCCCGCGGGCTACTTTTGAAGTGTAGCGGGTTGAATTTTTTTTCCCGCTGGTTCAGGTAAACCTAATCCTAACCTAATTTATACCCAAATCCTACCAACGTGACTTCAGAACAGCACGTAAACACATGGACATGGGACAAGCTGAAATTATTTTAATTCAGTAAATACATAGCATATTGTAACGTGCCGGCATAGTCGCCCCATAATGCCGTGCGGCGGGCGCATACTTTCTGTTTGTAATGCACAGAGCTCAACAATGCATGTCGTTGTTCTGTGTTGGGACTCAGTGATTCTTGAGACCTGGGACAAAATATGTCCGTGACATAAATCACAGTTTTTTTATCTTAAAATGTACGTAATATATTTTAAAAGCCTCACCAAACTCATCAACAGGACAAGGGTAGCACAACAAAGTGTGTTTTGTTGTTGTCTAACATTTAGTTTTTATTCTTAATGATATGATATGTGACCAGTACCTACAAAAACCCATGTCCGAAAGCAGGTCACATCACACTGAAGTGCTTTAAAAAGTCTGAAAAGTGATATAAAATTGAACTTTATCTATATCATATCTAAATAACATAGTATTTATTTCACAAACATTAAAAAAAATAATTTTGAAACATTTTGAATGTACTTTCTGGTCAGTTGAACATGTGTCCAGAGTTTTCGTCAACACCATCAGACTTTTTTAAATTGGGAAAAAAATCAGGAATAATTTAGGGCAGCTTTAACTCAAAAGACACCTTTCCTTCCTCCTTGGTCTTCCTGGTGACATGAGAAAATTTGAGTTCTGGTAAGTTTTTAATAATACTTTGTTTTTCATATCTATTTACTAATATGCACACGTCACAACCATAGCGTATCAACTCCAAAATGGCTAAAGAGTCAACATTAGAGTAAAATGTTCTGCAATCTAGTGTTTATTTATATAGATTGGCTGGACCATGATCAACAGATGATAAACAAGATGGCTCCTGTGAGAATCTTGTGTGATATAAGGAGAAATGTACTTTTTTTGTCAACACCATCAGACATCAACACCATCAAAACACCATCAAACACCATCAACATTTGTGTCTGATGGAGTTGACTTTCTCTGATGGTGTTGACTAAGGCCATTTTAGTGTCCATTTTAATCATTTTAATGCTGTTTATGCCAAAAATATCACTTCCTATGGATTTTTATTGCTATTTCAGTTTCATGTGTCGAATTAAATCTAGTTTAGATATAGAGTGTCAACTCCTTCAGATATAGTATTTTATAATTTAAAAAAAAATGGTATCTGTTTCATTCCTTGGAGGATATTTGTTCAAAGACTAACACATTTCCAATGTAGATGTGTATTTTTAATGCTTAAAAATGTCTCTGTTAAATCTGAAGGTTAAAGACAAATGTAATTCGTGGTATGATTTCAATTCTACTCATTTAACATTGACTTCTTTGGCTCTAAACTTTTGTTTTTAATGATTTAAAGACCTGTGTACATTATAAGGGGAACTGGGAAAACTAATGAGTACAAAAATTTCTGATAAGATCATTTAAAATAATTTCCATAAGTCTATTTATGTTTATGATGGTGTTGACAAAAATCAAGTGCTGACCCAGCAAACATTCAATTAACATAAAAAATCTACTACTGGGAGGTTGAACCAAAACATGTTTGGATAGACAAAACTTAATTTGACAGAAATGTAATCATATATTTTGGAAGTTATCCAAATATTTTTTGGGAAAATCAAAACCTGTTTTGTCCCTTATCTCAAGAATAACTGGACTGCATTTACACAGGTGTGTGACGGAACACAGTCTGTTCGAGATAACTTGTAACAGGGCATAAACCCCGTGCCATTTTGAAATTGTGTTGCGTTTCGTGTAGAGCAATAAAAAGCCATATTACGCATCCGTGATTTGTAACACTATTTACACATGTATGAACTGTAAGTAGCCTACATGATTTAAATAAAGTGAAGCAACACGATGAGGTGTTTCAGTTGAAATAAGCTATTGCATTAACTACTACAGTAAATGCATATGAAGTAAAAACAGTACATTCATGTTGTCCAGGCACGACAATAATATGTCAAAACTCCGTCGCGGGGGAGGGGGCAGCGCGCGCTCCACCGCGTTGGGTTTAATGACAAAATGGACCCCCCCTAAAAAAATCCTAGCTAAAAGCCTGGTTGTACTACTCATGACTCAATAATAATACTATTAATAACCAACATTAAATATATAATAATAATCTACTAACAACGGCAATGTAATGGTAATACGTTTAAAACTATAGGCTATATTTTGTTTTACTAATGCCCTCTTGCGCTTTGGCGCGCTGCACGTTATAAAAAGCTGCCGTTCCATTCCTTTTGGATCTTCGGTTAAAAGCGTCCGTTTTATTCTGTTAGAGAGGCTCATTTCATTTCAACTGTTCAACTGAAATTCAACAGCTGGTAACCTACCATGACGCAGGAGTTGGTTGGAAAGAAGGGCACCACTTTGCCTATTTGGAATTTCTTTGGTTTTGAGCGTGGGCTGCCAAAAGATTTAAATAAATGTGTCTGTAAGATTTGCGCAACTGTGGTCCGTGCCAAAGATGGACAGACAACAAATCTACGCGATCACCTGCGTGTTCACCATCCTGAAGAATATGCAACGATCAACGTGTCCGTGCGCTCAGGGAAGTATCTCTACATATGCGCTACCAGCACGCCTTCAGAGAGAGTTTTCAGCACTGCGGGTAGTGTGGTCACCCCAATCTGCAGCTTATTAAAGCCAGACAAGGTCAATATGTTGTTTTTTTTGGCCAGAAACATTGACATGTAAATAATTTGGAAATAATAAGGCTGCACTCGTGTCGGCCCTGTAAACCTTTTAAGTTATTACAGTTTAGCGCGTTTTGGTAGGCTTACATGTAAGTCATGCTTTATGTTTGTTTGTTTTATTATTTTCTTGCTCTTAGCCTATATATTTTGTGAAGTGCATGACGAATTATTTGAACGCTTTTGCAGTAAAAAAGGTAAATGCCATTGTGTTTCTATTTGTTGTTCAACTTTTAATAAACGTGTTTATATCAACACCTTCGTGTCTATTCTATTTTGTAGCCATTGCACTGAAGTTAATGCTTTCGCTAAAGTTGAACGTCATATTTCTGTTGACAATGAGCAAGTTTCCCGACGCAGGAGCAGGCTTAGTTAACGTGAATAACATGAAATGTTTGACGTGGGAAAAACGAAGAAAAGCTGTAACCTAGACTGGGGGGGCGTGGCATCACGATGGTTACCATCCATCGTGATGGTGGGTCAAAAATGACGATGGACGGCACAACCCTACAGGAGGCCTCTGCAGTTTTGGGCGCCATCTTGTGTTTCTTGTGTTCCTTTGCACCACCGCACAGTCTGAAGCCAGCTACTCTCTCTAAAGCACTGCGGTCTCATCTTGCTTCAGCAGATGCGACATACCCCTCATTAAGATACAAACCCTCTACAACTTCCTAAAACTCAGCATTAGAATCCTAAACACAAAAGGAATCTTGCAATCTTGCAAGGCATATAACCCAATTTGTAGGAGAGCCTAAAAGGTTGTCCTTGCGTGTTGAATGAGGGGGACATAAAGCAAGGTATATTCGGAAACCCAGTAGACTAGATAAGAAACAGCTCAGTGATAACATATAGTGTATCTATGCATAGACAACTGCCAACTGCCCAAAGATTTTTAAGACCTATGTAAACAAAGGGGAGGGTGGTGGTGTGACTGAATGAGTGACTTTACCGGCACGTAGGAGGATGACCTGGTCGTCCAGGGCCAGTTCGGAGAAGTGGGGGATCCTCTTGGCCCACTCCACCAGCGTGAAGAGCTGCTTGTCAGCCGCCTGGCAGATATTGGTGACGGGGTCATTGGGCTAAGGGGAGGAGACAGCAGGGCATTACACGTGCATCACATGCTTACTTAGATTATAAAGATGTACATTTCTAAACTGACCTAACCATTATTGAATTGAGATACTATAATATATGCTAGTGATACGATACTATGATACAATAGCAAACACTGCCAAAGCGTTAGAGATTATAGAAAAAGAGTATAACACAAACCCTGCTCTAATAATGTAAACCCTCCACGTGGACAAAACGTGAAAATTAAGTGAATCTACAACTAATAACTGCGAGTTCCAAAGGAAAAGCGGTCATGTAGGTGAGAAACAGGAGGTGTGGTGTGGTGTGTGTGTGTGTGTGTGTGTGTGTGTGTACACGCGCATGCAGACACACTTACAGAACTGCCCCCAGAACTCCCGTCGGCATGCAGTTCAGTCTTCTGTTCGACAGCCATCTCGGCCTCCAGAATCTTCTCCACGGGCATCTCTTCGTTGGCGATAGTGGTGGACTCCACATCTCCTGCTTCACGCTCCTTATTCCTCTGACGCTCCTCCTGTACTGCTGCACCATTTCACGGAAAGCAGGAGCAATGGAGAGAGAGAGAGAGTGAGAGAGAGAGAGCGAGAGCGAGAACGAAAAGGGGGGGGGGGGGGAAGTGCGATAGAAAAAAGGGAACGCAAAGGGATGAAAGCGAGCGAAAGAGCCAGGGGAAGAAGTGGGGAGGAGAAGAAGTGGGAGGATGAAGTGTTGAGAGAGAGAGAAGGGAGGCAAACGAGAGGAGGGGAATGACACCAATGAGGAGGGAATTGAGCGACGGAAAATAAAGTTCGAGAAGAGAGAAAAGACATGAAAGGGCAGAGAACGAGAGAGAAACCACACAGAAAGACAAAAGAAATACAGATACATGTGCCTCCTGGTTAGTTCTTAACACCCTTGAGCATGCCTCTTAAACTACCTATCCAATACTCATGAGCAGATATGGAACAGGAACACAAGTCAACATTTACCAATATTGAGGGATGTCTTCTTTTCTGTATATGGTCCATTTCAGACCATCAGAACTAATGGTATTGTATTGTTTACATTCTCAGTTTGTATCACATGTATCACACTCACTGACACACAAACACGTAAACACTCACAGCTCGCATACACACCCATACACACACAAAACCTTCCCTCCCCCCCATTCTGCTTACATCGCTGCCGTTCATCTTGGACCACTAAAGAAGGAGAGGGAGGGAGAAAGAGAACGAGAGGAAACAAAAAGAGGGAGAGAGGAGGGAAAGGGGTTAGTGTTTACAAGGCTCTCCCTCCCTCTCTCCACTCCTTACCTCACTTATTCTATCAGTCCCCTTAATGCTTAGCAAACACTGGACCCCCCCCCCCAACAGAATTATTTATAAATATATAAAAGCACGTCACAGAAACAGAATACAGTTATCAAAGCCGTAGGGGCATGCACAGAGTGTTCTGGGAGCCAGTGGCAAAGGCTGCCGCATGTGTGGAAGACTATCTGTGCACATCCCTAGAACCTTCTAATCAAACTTAACTGGTAGCATTTATCTTTGTAGTCATTAATGTACACATATTTTACTTCTTTGGCAGTTGTTCAGTCCTCAGATCGTCTATGATTAGAGTCTAACGTACAGGAAAAGGCAGGTCCCTTGTACTAGAGTACTGAGGAGTAAAGTGACAGAGACCATTGCAGCCAGCTGTCAAAGGGATCCAACTAGACAAACATTTAAACAGTGAGGTGTGCCCGCTCTCTTTCTCTCCTCCCTCGGAACACAATGGCTGAAGGGAGTGTGTGTGTGTGTGTGTGTGTGTGTGTGTGTGCGTGTGCGTGTGCGTGTGTGTGTGTGTGTGTGTGCGTGTGTGTGTGTGTGTGTGTGTGTGTGTGTGCGTGTGTGTGTGTGTGCGTGCGTGTGTGTGTGTGTGCGTGTGTGTGTGTGTGTCGCTGGGAGGGAACGAACAACAGCACATACCATGTTTTTTTCCAGGTGAAATTGAAGCTTGTAAATGAGTGCATATGAATATGAATCTGTTTTGTAGTAGCTTTGCAGTTAGTGTTATGTGTTTGTGTGTGTTTTTAAATTAATTTATGCTCATCTTCAAACAGATGTGAACTAGCCTCTGGCGTGTGGAAATGTGGATCAGAACAAGCAGGGGAACGTACCACATTTCCCATTAGGTATCATCCTGTTTTATGTAAGCTCAGAAAAGCTTGACTTCAAACCATCTTTGGTATCCAAACTGTGTCATCAGTCTCTGTGTATTGATCTTAACTACTCTACAGGGAGTAGGGGAAAGGGTATGTGTATGTGTATCAGAGCCGATGAGCAGTGTATGGATCAGAGTCGGCACGCAGAGCTCCATCCCTCCTCTGATCACAAGGGATAAACTTATGTGTGTGTGTGTGTGTGTGTGTTTGTTTGTGTGTGTGTTTGTGTTTGTGTGTGTGTCTCTGTGTCTGTGTCTATGCTCACCAGGTGAGCAGTCCATACCTTCTCTCTTCATGCCCATGGCAAGGCACTTCTGGTAGCGGCAGTACTGGCAGCGGTTGCGCTGGCGCTTGTCCACCATGCAGTCCTTGTTGTCGCGGCAGGTGTAGCTCAGGTCTTTCCTCACTGTGCGCTTGAAGAAGCCTTTGCAGCCCTCGCAGCTGTACACGCCATAGTGCTTACCTGGAAAGAGACCGAGAGAAGGAGATAGAGATACAGATGGACAGAGACATGAGGGGGGGACAGAAAAGGAGAGGGAGAGGCATGAGGAAAATAAGATAATAATGAATAATTCTTCAGATAATTAAATAGGCAAGCTATGGAGTGGTGAGCATTTGGCAAACTCACAGACAGACAGGCACACACACACACAGACACACACAGCAGGGGCTCACCGGAGGAGCGATCTCCACAGATGGCACACAGGCGCTTCTGGGACAGCATGGGCCCCCCGGGGCTGTTGGCTGACAGAGACTTGAGACCGAAGGGGGGCTTAACATCGTCTGAGCTGCTGACCGCGTGCAGGCCTGACATGGACACTGTGGAGTTAATCTGGGGAGGGTGGAGAGCAACGGAGAATAGAAGAGATGGGTCGGGGGAAGGGAGTGAAAAAACAAACAAACACAGAAGCGGATAGAAAGGTGATGAATGAGGAGAGAGCGAGGGAGGGGGGAAAAAAGAGATGCAGACAGTGAAAAAGAGAGACCATTTTTTTTTAAAGATTTTAAAGATTTGGGATAGAAAACATACCAAATAACTGGAGCGGTAAGAATAACATAATCAAATCTAGTATGTGGTCTAAAAACATGTGCAACCATAGCTACCACTGACATCACTGCGGCAAATCATAGACCACAGATTTTAAGGGCCGTCATGCAATCCCTGTTCGTGAAGTAGGGCAGTTATTGAGGCAAGCAGGAAATAAATTGATTGCCCATATTGTTTTTTTGTGTCATTATTACTGTTCTCCAGTTCATTGGCACAGAAAACAGTCCAGGTCTCTGCAGAAGCAAACATCTGATTACAAACAGTGCGGTAACATCCATCACCCCGTTAAAGCAGGTTAAGTCTCAATAATGCTATGATTTCCTGATTGGTTTATGGAGGTTAGAGAAGGCAGCCATTGCAAAGACAGACAAGAGAGACAGATACCCCTTTTACACCAAGGCAGCTCCAGGGCTGGTTCAGAGCTGGAGCTCAATCTCGAAACCAGTTCTTTGCGTTTCAACAGCCAAAGAACCGACTCTGGACCTGGAACTCTTTGCTGGAACCGGTTATGTCAGGGGCTCAGGGCAGGATTATCGTGACCAACAAGACCAACTAAAACTTTGCGACTGCAATTTAAAAAAAGGATCAGAGCTGTTTACCGAGCTACACAGTTTTTACATCAATGTTATGAACTAGCTGGCTATATTACCCAAGCAAGCAGAGCTACTAATTTCTCACTTTAATATTGCGTCCATAACATTGATGTTATGTTCGACGTTCATAACATTGATGTGAGAAATTAGTAGTTATGCTTGATTGGGTAAAGTATGCGGACCAACAGCTAGCATTCAGCACTCGTGCTGCTGGAAAAGCGGAAACGGACACATACATACGGTGACATAACGACGTGGCTATATTCCGACTCCGACACTACCTGCTCTAGCACCTGCCCAGAACTAGCACCTAGTTGGCGTTGGTGGAAAAAGGGTAAGAGAGAGAGAAAAAGAGGGAGAGAGGACTATCTCACCTCTGAACTTCTTGTATAGATACTCATCTGTGAACGCAGAAAGAAAAGGATGAGGTGGAAGGCAGAGAAAGAGGGACAGAAGGGAGGGAGAGAAGAGGTAATGGGATGGTTCAGGGCAACTTAGACACCTACATACACTCAATTAAGTTACCATAAATATTATTTTTACTTTTATCTCTTCAACAACAAAAACTCTGCTACAGACACTAGAGCGTCTTGAAGAAAAGCTACATGAAGTCAATTAAACATTCTTTGCATATTATGTATATGCTTGGTGTTATCAACACCCTCATATATCACATCTATTATAAGGGTGTTTCATCCTAACTGTATCATCATGTGTTATGCCTGACTGGAACGAAATTTCAAATATGACCTTTTCATATTAGTTTAGCAGTTAAAAATTAACAGTTTTCGAGGGAAACCTGAAGTCAACTCCGCAAAACTTTGCCACCCCAAGAATTGGGCCTACTTCAAACAAGCATGTAACAGATGTGTTGCTATCAACATCTTGAAAATTACCTCCTTACTTCTTGAGCATGGACTCCTTACAGTTTGGATCAGTTGCAGAGTTGGTAAATCCTCACACATCTAGTCTGATTGACAAAGCTTTGCCCAATTTCTACACAAGCAAAGCTGGGACACAGGCGGCCATTTCGTCACCCTTGCCTCCAGGCCCAACGTTGACAGTAAATAAAGTTATTTATTTTGAGTTTTGGAAAAGAGTTTCTCTGGAAGTGATTGTGTCAATATTGGGACGACACAGAGAGCCTTAAACTCTTGTAAAGAACTTTGGTAACCTCTTCTTTGAATATACTGCACATTAACACTTTCCTAGATAACTGGCTGCATCTGACCTCAACAAATCAATAGCCTGTAAATCAATCACTCTATTAAGGAGTGAAATAAAATCAATTAGCACATATGCTCACTGCTGCTTTGCCTCCACAATAAACTACATATATGATTTTACATATTTTCTACAGCCTTCCTACAGAGCATGTCATCAATAAATTAAGTAATTACATCATTATGTGATACTCTGTTAACATAGTTATTGTTGTAAGGCTTTGACAGTTAAGTGATTTAGAAAAGATACTACTTTACAAATAGATATCTATTCATGTGGTAAATGTAATTTACAGCCTAAAGCCAGTGTCTAAAAGGCTCCTGAAATAAATCCATCCTGGCTGAAAAACAACAAATTGGATCTAAGAATAATCAAGATATGATCCTACGTTTTCACCGCCTTGCTAAAAAATTAGGACAACTGAACCAAATGCATGTTATTCTCAAGTTTTTAATCTTCAGTTGCAATTGAAAACCTAGTAATACTGGCACAAGTTTTTTTTTCTGATGATTATTTGCTCTTAATGAAATAATCACACTGGATATTTTAATGTGAGTTGCATTTTTTTTTGTGCTCCTAAATCCAAATGCGTATTGTAGTAAGTGCTGTGAAGCAGAGAAATAAACTAGCCAGTGTAAGCATCATTACCTACCTAACACTGCTGCAATGGGGCTAAAACATCCATAAATATCCAGGTCAGAGGACAGGCAAGATGGTGGTCCACTTGTGCCTGAGGACGTACTCACAACATGGGCTAGCATACCCTTAAAACGTACTCCATCACTAGTCAAGCAGTGATTTACCAACAGAATTCAGTACATATCTATAAAATGTCCTCCTCTGTTGGCCACTCCTTAGTTTTGGATTACTTTTCAAGGACCACCAGAGGTCCCACTGCCAGAACATGTCGTACCTGAAACAGCCTTTCACACCCAGATAACCATGGATTAAGAATGGGTATAAATAGACCCACCTTGAAATGAGGCAAGAGGTCAAAACCCCATGTCAAGACCAGGGCTAGACCAGTGTTGCTAACCTCGAACTCTCTAATTAAAAGGGCGCCATGAGGTTGCAGCAGTACATTCTAGAAGCCTGAGAGGGAGCATGTGATAGTCCTCAAGGACTAGGACTGAATGGATCTAAACCACTGAAAAAGTGTTTTAGGGGATGCAACAATGCATTCTTCTTTTTTAAAAGCATGTTGTTGCTACTGTTACAAGGCAAAAGGGCTTGAAAGAGAAACAAGAAGTCCTTTAAATTGTTCTGCTACCTCAATAGTGCTGGCAATGACAACACTTGGTTATAGATTCCATTCCCCTAAGGCCAATACATTTTGGAGGCATCAGAAAAGATTAATACAAATGTAGTTGGCAATAGCACTATCTGGATGGATGAAGCAAAAACTCCTGGTCTAATGCCTAAGGTCTATGTTGAACAGGACGCCAACAAGTTTCAATAACTTGAAACTAACTACTAAACTTACATGATGCACACACTAAACTATGTATCATTGTAAAATTACACGGCCCTGCAAATCAAACAAGCATTTCACTGGCAGTCAAGGTGAATCCAAAGATTCAAAACAAATCGTTCTAAAAAGGGTCTATGAGTAGTGGAGAGTTGACACCGATTGGTATGGAGAGAGGTGGGAGGGGGATTGATGGTGCGGGGAGAGAAGAGACTCACCTGGGGGCTACTGATGGGACCGTAGCCTACAGAGGGTGTGCCTGGGATGCACGGCGAGCCCATAGAGGAGCTTATGACAGAGAAAGGTGAGCCCATGCTGCTGATCGGGCTGTTCACCGCGGAGGTGATGGGCGGCAGAGACGTCATGGCAGCAGCTGAGGAAGCCAATGGGGGCGAGCGTTGCCCAGGGGGCGGAGACGACACAGACGAGCTGTCAGGGCTGCGGGAATCTAAAGAGGGCAGAGATGTGGAGTAGGGGGAGGGGCGGGGAAATGTTGCGTAAAGAGGGCAAGACAGATGAAGGCAAAGGGGAGTGCAGAGAAGGAAGGAAAGAACACAGGACAGGGAGAAGGGTTGAGAGGGGGATGAGGAAAGAGGAATATGCAGAGGGATGATCCATAATGAAAAGTAACATAAATGAGGAACAGAACACAGCAGAGAACGACAGGAACACAGTACAACATGCACTCACCAGAACTACTGGCTGACCTCAAAGGTTACAGATGAGGCATGAGTACACTGGTGATTCATCATCAGAATAACAAACCAGCTATACTTACACACTGTACTGTACATTACACTGTCCCATAACTGAAAACACATAGCACTTTAGGCTCCAATGACATAAATAGGTTGCTGTGAGCTTTTAAGATTATTACGATCACTAGCAAAGGATGACGATTGGGTTTATGACTGTTACAATTGGGCAATTACACGTCCAACAAGATTGTCTTTGCACAAAACTTAACCGACAACAAAATAGCGACAGTCCATTTAAGGCAAGTCAATATTGCAAAAGTTTTCTATCCAGTCAGGCACTCTACCGACTGTTGCAATCAGCTATCAGACTATAGACTTTGATGACACTAAAATTACTGATGCCGAGTCTTTCTTATTCTAATTCATCTCCAACGGCAATAGCTGCGTAGTGTTATAACTAATGTAATATACCATGATTACGACGTCTGGGTGAAAACTGCATCACCATCACAATGGACTGTTCTTTGATAAACAAAGGCCATAAAGACTTAAATCTCTTTGAAGTTTGGCAATAAAACTCGCAGACTGTGGTCTTTTATGGCTGCTAACTGTACTCCTCAACTTTTGATAAGCTAGGTCATCATGGGAGGTTTGATCGCCACAGTTTGGTTAAAAAAAGTTTACCACTGAGCACAGTAAAAAAAAAACATAAGTAAATTAAGCGACCTTAGCTTAGATCTGCAAGAATCAAGGACAGTTGTGATTACCATGTTAACTGAATTATCTAGCCGGTAACACTGACTGGTAAACCAGATAAAACGATGGGTCATTATGGCTTATAAAAATCTGGACGAAGACTTAACGCTTTCGTGCAGACGAATTCATTTTTTACGTTAGCACCTTACCTCTACTGTCGCCCATGACGAACTCCGATATCTCAAGCCGCTTCGTTACTTTGCTGGGAGCCCAATTGACGTGCTTCTTGCCCACCCAAGCACTGAACTCAAGACCGCGGACTTAGGCCCGGGCCGCTGGGGTCTGCTCAATCAGTAATCCTACTGAAATTTGATAAAATATGAAAAATACGTGAGCTGTTTTTGCACTGCACAGGATTAAACCATAGCACTACAATAAAACGTCATAAAATGCATTCAATATTTCTTTACTAAAACCATGAGCAGAAAATATTGTCGAGTGAATGTTATTGTGCTGTAAGTTATACTTCGCCAAAGGCTTGCAAGCTAGCTCAGATATCGCTAGCAAGCTAGCTAATACTTTAGTGTTGACGTTAGCTCCGTTTGCGACAAATAATTGTAGCCTCAATCCATTAGGCCAGCTAAACAGACACAACATATATCAAGTAAATCTTAACAAACCCAATACTTTCCTGGCGGTCAATTATAGCGCAAATTAACACTATTTCATATTAGGCCTAAGCTAGGAAGGTGATTAGCAGTCTAAAAGCAAAAACCCTATCGAGAAGGTTAGCTAGCTTAACAAGCTAGAGACAACAACAGACGGAAACATCGCACTCGCAAGCAACTCGAAAGCCACATAATGTATCATACCGTTCTAAATACAACAACTATGTACCAACATTGAAACACAGTTGCAAACATACTGACGTTATATTTCCAATGTTGCAGTCAATTTCCAAAAATATGAAATGTAAGGCCTGAAATACTCCTCTCCCACCTCCTCTATGCCCCCAGCGCTGGCTTCGTCGTCAATCCTTCCTCTCTGTAAAGGAAACTGTATTTACATGAGGTGCTTTAGAAACTGACGACATCTTGGCTCCCGCAGAGAGGCACTCTAGAGCCAAAATGAATGAATAACCATTCAGATGATTAGATAGAAGAAATGTCTCTGTTGTAGGCTAACGTTTCTTTTGTCTTCTGATGAAGGAATCCTTTAGCTATGTGAGTCCCATTATTTTGGGGGGTATAAGTTGTTAGGAAATACAGTTGTAAGACATGTAAGATGAAAGAATCACAACGTACAACGTAGGCATGTCCACACTGCAATTTGTGCAATTTGTTTTTCCTCGGTGAATGGACGGGAGCTTTTTACATGAAGTGGGGTATATTTTTCCCAAGTATTTTCTGATTTGTATTTAATTGGACGATGCATGAAGTTAAAATAACACACATCTCTGAAGCCCAAGAATGTAGGATTATTGATTCAATTCAGTAAAATTCATCCACATTAATTATTTGAGCACAATATTTGGCAACCAGCTGACATGCAGGTTAGTAAGTTATTCAAGTAAGGGTCTATTCAGACAGAAAAAAGATGGTGTCAGTTGTTTAGTTGTGTCGTTTAGAGTTTTTCCACTCAAGAGAACTTTGCTGCCATCATCAGGCCAAGACCTGCACTTTAATTATTCCATGCGAGGCGACCAGACCTGTATTAAAGCAACACTACACAACAATTTGCTACTTTCTGAGGTTTGATTTTACAAGCAAAGTTGTGCGGATTCCTTCAAATTAATTTAGGTAGTATATGGTCATAACCTCTAGTTATCGAGGATAAACACTGTCGAGTTCTGTTTTCCGGGCAAGAACACCCCACAAAAATAAAGAAAATATCGCCAAGACACCAGTCAGCATGTCATCAAGCTTTTAGCAACGGGACTGTTTGTGGTGTTGTCAAGATATTAGGTAGTAGCTCACTGCTTTTAGACCAAATCTCCTTAATGCTGTTTTTTTTTTTAACACGAACTAGATCATACGCTAACCAAATATTAAAATAATAATTAAATTAGGTGTTGCATGGCTCATTTAATTTCAAGTTGAACAAAAAAAAAATCGGAGTTATGAAATGTGAGCTCCCTTTGGTATGCTTGTGCTAACTTAAATCCAGTATGCAGCAATCACCCTTATAGCCCACTTTCAGCCCAGATTTTGGTTTGCCTTTTGACAACTGGGAACGACCTAATCTAATATTAGATCTGGCATGGAGAAATGTAGGCTGAGGATATGAACATAATGATAATAGACATTAAGTAAGTAGGCCTACTTGTGTATTAAATGTGGAATACCGAACAGAGGTTGGGCTTGTTAAACCATTGATCACAGAGTATTTAACTATTTGAGCAGTGACTGAATGGCTGAGGCATTTTAGCAAGCTTTTAGAAACAGAAAACCGGTAACCGATATTCATAGCTATAATACCACCAATCTCTCTGTATTAAATAAGCTGTCAATGAGAACAAGAACACAAGGACACCATGGTGACAAACTACTCCATATGAGCGACACACAGTAGCTGAGATACAGGGCCAATCCCAGAGCTACGCTCAAACTATTTGGTCTTTGACCTATCAGGATTCTGATGAAACGATAACAGTTTTTGACCATGTACACTAAAAAATATGCTGGATGGAAAGACAAATCGAGGACAACAGAGTATCTTTATTCAATAAAGCCTACAAAACATTTGACATGCATGGGAGTGTGTTTGTCCTGAACGGAAGGCCACGAGAGTCAAGACAATCAGTTTGGCATTTGAGAGAAGAGCCTAACTAAATAACATATTTTTGTACAGAGTATTGTTGCCTCTTCAAAACATTATCTAAAGAATCAGTCAATATTTAAATATTAAATATTTTATTTATTTGCTTCAAAGAACATAAGCAAAGGAGACGGATGATAAATCACTCTTTTCTGCATTTCTGTAGAGTATAATTCCGTATATTAATAAACACAAAACAAACCAGGTGTTTATGATCGGTTAACATCCATTAAGGTCCTTTGTATGTACTGCGTACTGAATGGACTGCAAAAGGGCCTTTCAGAAGCGAGTCTGGGATAACTGCCGGAGAATTCTTGTCATGAATAAAGACAAGCCTGAGATGGTCACAGAGGGGTGTATATATGTGTGGTTAATATGACCGGATGGCAGGAGGGATGGCGGCACAGTCCTCCATATTCAATGTGTCATCAATTACAGGCCTGTACTTCAAGGTGACCTGAGGAAGGAAAAAGACACACACACACACACACACACACACACACACACACACACACATTCAACAACTACATTAAACAAATGTTTTCAATGAAATCAACATTATGTCCTAGTCATACATTAATCAACATTATATCCTAGTCATACATTAATGAGCATTATATCCAAGTCAGAGAAGGCTGTTACACTGGTCCTTCAAGTTACTTTGAAATGTAAAATCACAGGGCGTGTTAACTGACTGGCGTATTTGCTCTTAAGGCCGAATTATGCTCTGTTTTAGACGTAACGCGTAAGCACGTAAGATACACAACCCCCCCTTGCGCGGTAAAATACCCCCCCTTACGTGCTTAAGTGAGTCGCCCAAAATTCCTGACTATGCGACTAAAACACTACGGCCCTACACAGCTCGCAAAGGCTGTGATTGGCCGGCTACCACAGCCTTTCACACAGAGTCTCACGTTTCCGGGTTAATAGCATACAGTCTTTTTTAGACCCAGACATTTTTTTAAATCATGAATACCCTGCAGACCGTCTCACAAGCCTTTTCTTATGGATTAGGAACAAACATAAAAGAAGAGGTCCGAAGACATGAACTCCTTTACAAATCCTCTTTAAACACTTATAAGGACGCTCAAATTACCGCGAATATCCCATTCTCACCCGCGATTGTTTGGAGAGAATGTGGTCATTCACGAACAAATAGGTACTTTCATAATCATTTTCCGCCACTTGTGAGTCATGGTGACATCTTTCATTGAGTTCATATTGACGTGAATCCATCAATTGCACCAGTGAGTTTGATAGAATGAGCCCGGTCTGCTCATACAAAAGTTAACCGTTATCTTGTGGCCAGCACCATTGTAGTTACAAGCATTGACAACATGATGAGATTCTCTCGCCGTTTACCACCTCATCTTTGAATAATGTAATGTCGTTTTAAAGCCTGTCACAGTCATTAAAAGATGTCAATAAACGAACTTTTGCGTCATGTGCTGTATTTTTCGCCACTGGTACTGGTACGCCAGTTGTATTTTGTGTAACACATGTATTCATAACATCAAGCCTTTCGCCCACTACACTTTCATGCTCCGGTAAGTTTGTTCTTTGTCCTGCTGCAATACATAGGCTTACTTAAATCAAAAAAAAATCTACAGTTCTGGCGTCAATTTGCTTTGCAACACGCAACATGGCTCACGCCTTGCAACACGGCTCTACGTCTAAAACGAACCTTAAATCAAAACTTGTCTAAAACAAGTTCCTTGTGTAAATTACGTGCTTACGCCTCTGCGTCTAAAACGACCCTAAATTGGCCTTTAGAACAGAAAGTTCTTGCACTGACATTCAGTACGAAAGTCTATCTGTGGTGGTGCCTTGGTTGCAATTGATCTTAGTTATATGGGCTCATAAAATTTGACTACTGTCAGGATAATCAAAGTAAAGTAATTATTTAAAAACACGTATTATTAAAGCAATGCTTCACCTTCCACACAATCAGACTTGTGTTTGTTTTCCTTTTTGAATTAAACAACAGTGTGGATCTTTTCTTTTGTGGACATACTGTGTAGTTAATTCTATTCATTACTATTTGACACCAACATTATTTTTGCACACTGTTAAGCAACCCTTACATGAGAGAAAACAATGGGATGAAGCTTTAGTAAAATGTGACTTTCTGGGTGAACAATAATTTTGACTGTTTTTCTGCTATTTATCCCAGCATGAACTTGTCCTTATTAGAATTTAAGCTCAACAACGTGGTCTTATGGGGCCTTACAGAAAATAGTGCACTTCCACAATTCTTTTGTCTTCCTGCAGGCTCTTTATGTAAAATGAGCAGACAGAAGGTTAACGTGTCCTGTAATTGGGTGTGCCAGAATGCACTGAAACAGCATCCACAACTGGTAATTTGCCACCAGTGTACAGACCACTGGGAAATTGTACGTACGTACTAAATACAGCATTTCAGGCAACCACACATACAAGCTTCCAATATTCAGCTGTAACATTACATCTTGCTTTGTTCTCTCAGTACGCCTACCTTTCCTGTCTCTGGGTCCACAAAGGATAGTGTGTGTTTCCTCCAGTGGTCGTCATAGGGTATCTTTTCCTGTCCCTGAAGGGGCTTGGCGTAGTCATACTCATCCACACGGTCCTAAACCAGAAGAGGTCCTCAGCATTAATGCCATTAATACACAGATAAGCAGTCTATCCCAGTACTTTTGAGGCCCTTTCTGATACTTTTTCCAAGTATTCAAAGCACAATGTTAATACAAATAGCTAAATATATCAAAAAGATGAGGCGAATCGTTACAGAAAATGATCGGTCAGTGTGGTGACTGCAAGGCTTTGGTGATAATAAACACTTCCAGAGGGCCTTGATCAAGAGTGTCGGTAGTGTGGTTAAATTCAGCGCAGATCAATTGCTTTACTTCATGAGCCAAACTGGATGACCACCAGCGTAGGACAGCGGACGGGCCTGAATGCCGTCGACAGCACAATGGCAGAGCAGCGACCCACCTTGAAGTCCTCTCTGGCGTGGGCCCCTCGGCTTTCCTTGCGGGCCTCGGCGCCAGTGATGGTCTGCACGGCGTTCAGCATCAGGTTCTGCAGCTCCAGAGTCTCCACCAGATCTGTGTTCCACACAATGCCTAGGCGAAAAGAACATCATATGTTGTATTCTACTGTAAAGCATAGTTTACATTAGATTACAATTTATCTGATTTTATTGTGTAATCGTAATATTATATTTTTGTTCTTTATTGCCTTCCTGTACAGTCGACAGCTGACAGGGAAAGAAACCAACCTCGGTCAAAGGTCTTGATGTCCTTCATGGTTTGGTAGATGCCGTCCATTTTCTCACACCCCTCCTTCAGCACATCACCAGTACGGAAGACAGCAGCATGGGCCTGCATGGTCTGTGGACATGGAGGTAGAGATATAGAAAGAGAGGGAGAGAGGGAAAGAAAGAGAGAGAGAGATTACGGCCAGGTGCCAGCAAAGGTCATCTAGGACATGACCCCACAAAGTACATGCAACAGCATCGGAAACTGCAAGGTTAATGCTTGGTAATCTCATGTGGATAATCTTGTGTCCTGTCCACTTTACTAGACATCAGCAGTAACTCGGGTGCTATGCATATGTGAGCAACTAAGCGATAGGATTTTCTGATTTGGCATGCTCTGACTGAATTTATAGTACTTAAGATGTCAACCTGGGCAATATTTAAGAATGATCACCACTCATCCACTTCCATTCAACGTTCCGGAGTCACACAACACATGAAACGCCAGTGGTCAATGTCATCGAACAGGTTCAACATGCTGTCCTAAGGAAATCACAAACCTTCTGCATATTCATCCTGATCTCAGAGGTCCTGATGTCTCCGTTGGCAAACCGGATTTTGTCCAGGTTGGCCACGGACTCCTCGCCAGCCTCCGCCTTCAGTGGGGGCAGTTTCTCACCTACGGGCACAGAGGGAACACCACCACAGTCATCAAGGGTGTGATAATAGATAACACCTTTGCCAGACAGAATTGTATGGCATCACCAGTTTATACGGATTTCTGTTAGCTCTGGTAATCTTCAGTGTTATGACGGTGTTACCTGGTGTGTTTTCTTCGGCGATAGTGAGGGCGCAAGCGCGACCAAACACCACCAGGTCCAGTAGAGAGTTGGCGCCCAGTCGGTTGGCACCGTGGACAGATGCACATCCAGCCTCGCCGCAAGCGTACAGCCCAGGCACAATCTGGTCCTGGCCGTCTTTGTAGATGATAGCCTGGTAAGTTCAGAAAGAAACATTACCAAAAGGTACACTCCTGAGGAGGTCAGCAAACACAACAGGAAGAGATGGAAGATAACAAGAAACTAACTATGTACCTGTCCCTTGTAGTTAGTTGGGATGCCACCCATGTTGTAGTGCACAGTGGGCAGCACAGGGATGGGGTCTTTGGTGACGTCGACGCCAGCGAAGATCATGGCAGTCTCGGAGATGCCGGGCAGACGGGTGGCCAGCTGCTGGGGCGGCAGGTGGTGCAGCTGCAGGTGGACGTGGTCCTTCTCTGGACCCACACCCCTACGGAGGAGGAGAGACACACAATGGATTGGACTTGAAATTTCATCTGTTTCAATTGTTTTGATGTGTGCTGGAAGTCCATGCAGGCTGTGGCCTAAAACCTGTTGTTCTCACCTAAGGTTCTCACATTTGTTTCGGAATTTGTTGTAGTGCAGCTGTGTGTGGCCCTTAAAGCCACCACATAGTCTGCCACAAATCATTACAGTGAAGGTCTTTTCTATATAAAGAAGCAGCTGCTGAGTCATGCATCTGTTGGTGTGTATGTGTGTATATGTACATAGTTGTGTTTACGTTAGAGATGCGCGGTTGGCGGTTGCACCCGCGGACTCCGCGGTTAAACCGCGGATCGGGCGGGTGACGTGACAAAAAAATAATATTTTAATTAAATTCGGGCGGGTGGCGGTTTACCCAACGAAATTCAAAATATCTACACATTGTTAAATGTCGTTACCTACATCCAAGCACATTTTTAAATAATCAAATTTTCATCAGGCAGTAAATTGGCCTAGTTCCGTGTATGCATACAAAGCAAACAAAGGAAGCAAAAAAGTTCAAATTAAGTGACGATCCCTATCATGTCGCGTCTCTTTGCAACGCCGTAAACCTGCAAGCTATGAGTCAGCTGTCAGTATTGGAAGAAGCCTTAACGTGTCGTAGATGAAACTGCCTGGGTTATTTTGTTTCGTTAGGCTATTAGTTATATTTTAAAACAGCCAGTCATTGTAGCCTACCACTCGTGGAATAAGGAATTTCAAAGAGATGATGGAGTGATTTGACTCAGAAGTGACATTGGGCATTGGCAGCGCGAGATGTTCAGAACAAGTTACACTTCTAGCTCAGTAACATCACCAGCTAAGAAAGAAGGTAAGAAAAATAGTCGGAAAACTTTGATTTGCAAGGCAAGCAGGCAAGTGTTGGGGTTGTTACAGTATAAAGCCTACAATGCGGTGAAATTTCGGAATTGGCTAACAGACTCGGCGTTTCCTTCTAAACTAAAAACAAGGCTATATTACCGTATTAAAATGGTGTACCAAATTGCGTTTTATTACAATGATAAAAAAGTGTAGGCCTACTAGCCTATGGTAAGGTCAGGTTTGCCGATGTGCTTGGCTATTTTAAAGTTTCTCCCCGTGCATCGATCGGAGACAGACGTCACTTCACTGATAATATTCTGGGAATAGGCTACAACATAGCCAATAGGCTTTCATACTAGGGGCTTTATCCTTTAAATATCTTTGCGGCATTGGATCAGTCTCCTTTCAAGAACAGGCAAGAACTTTCTAGCCTCGCGTCAGCAGCGCCTATACCTAAAAACAACAGGCGGATGGCGGGCGGGTGCGGTTTTGAAAATTGGTCAAAAAAATTGGTGCGGATGAGTAGCGGACGGATCATGCGTTTTGTGATGCGGTTGCGGATGAAATAATAGCATCTCTAGTTTACGTGTATGGGGTGTCACTTTGGCAAGATGACTGGGATGTCAACTAAGGATAACGCATGTAAAATAACTACGTTGACATTTGGACATGGTGTTTGGCGTTCAACCACAGAACACAGTGTTCCCAGAAAGTCTCATGTCAACGATCATCACCTGACCTATGACAATAAATCAGCTTTCCTTCAAGACTCAGTAACAACAGTTGCTACACTTGAACACAACGCTGGGTTGTACCTTCCCTCACGGATCTCAATTGTCATGGAGCGGGACACTACATCTCGGGATGCCAGGTCCTTGGCATTTGGTGCATAGCGCTCCATGAATCGCTCGCCCTCGCTGTTGATGAGGATTCCACCTTCTCCACGGCAACCCTCTGTGATCAAGCAACCGGCTCCATAGATACCTTGAGGGGTAACGTAATATAATAAGCCGCGCAAGACCAGACTCGCTACAGGTTGGCTGAGGACACCAAGTAATATATTTATTGCGTATTTTACACTATATTCATCACATACACGTGGCAGTAACATTTAATACTCTTTGACAGGGAAGTGAGACATAAATGGATAGATTATCATACCAGGAACAGTGACAAGACAATGGCAGAAAGATATATTGTTTTAACTAGTGGCTTGCATATTACCACAATGTACAGCATGACTACATTTTACTACAGGTACACCGAGTTTACAGTGATCCATTCCCTCGCTGTGGCTTAAACCTCCTTCTTACTACGATAATCTAGGTTTAGTCATTCATCCAAAGCAACTTTTGTACGGGCCTGTGTCCACCAAACACTTTTTCATCAGCATTTCAGCTTCCAGGTGAATTCATCTGCATTATTCAGCATTTTAATGGATAAAACCCCATTACTTTGGCATTACTCAACCAGTAGTCCTAGTTTTCTGGAGTGCAACTCACCTGTGGGGTGGAACTGCACAAACTCCAGATCCTGGCAGGGCAGCCCGGCACGTGTCACCATGGCGTTTCCGTCTCCAGTGCTGGTGTGGGCTGAGGTGCAGCTGAAGTATGCACGGCCATAACCACTGCAGGGGAGGACACAGGTCAGTAAAAGAGCTAGCAAAGAGACAACACATATACCATCTTCAATTTTACAGTGTGCATGCTTTCACTGACTTACACCATTTCATATTGATCATTTTAGAGTAATTTTATAACTTTGGCAATTAATAGTCATTTAGTGATTAATTGTTATTTAGTAATGTACCTTATTTAGATTTATTTTATTCTATTGTAATATTACTTTAGGTATATATTGTATGCACTCTTGTGGTTCATGGTAAAGGCTGCTCCTACCCAGTGGCGATGACTGTGTTCTTGGATCTGAAGCGGTGGATGGAGCCATCCTCCATGCACAGGGCGATCACCCCTCTGCACTCCCCATCCTCCATCAGCAAGTCCAGGGCAAAGTATTCCACAAAGTAGCTGGTGTCATACCTCAGAGACTGGAAGAAAACAAGCACACGTAAACACCACATGCTTACAGAGCCTGAGGAAAATCAACTGATTTCTGCCTCGCAGTCCAAATGTACCAGATTGTTCTTTCAATCATTAAAACACAAAATAAGCTAAATAATAATCTAAATCAACCCATCAAAGTTTTACGCTGAGGTTATACATGCAAGTATCAAAGTTTGAAAATGGGACAGAAGTACAGGGTAATGAGGTAGCATCTTACCCGTCCATAAAGAGTGTGCAGGAGGGAGTGACCTGTTCTGTCAGCCACACAGCAGCATCTGTGGGCCTGACCTCCTTTGCCAAACTTCAGACTCTGACCACCAAAAGCACGCTGGTAAATCTTGCCGTCGTCTGTGCGACTGAAGGGCATTCCGAAGTTCTCCAGCTGCAAGGAGGATTAGAGTGTGTTAGAGCACAGTGAGTGCCAGTAAAAAAAAAAAAACACCCAATAGAGATAGTAGGTAAAAACAACCCAGATCAGAAACAGTTAAAACGGCCCAGTGGACGTGAACGGAATGTGAAGCCACAATTTAGTACATTTAGTACATTCTTGGAAAAGTTGAGGGAGGGCTCCAAAAATAGTACTAACTGCTCAGTATGAACAGTGATGAATGGACAAAAGTTATGCAAGACATCTCAGAGGTGAAGTTTTAGGGCCCTGCTCAGTTGCAAAAGAAAGTCAGTCGACAAGTCAGTAGATCACACAACAAGGTAGGGCCCTATTTGATTTAGTCAGGGGGTAATGGCAAACCAACATAACTTTAAGGATGTCCTAATGATTTGAAATCTGGGACACTCCGATCAAGGTTAAGATTAGGTCTGTAAACCCCACTGTTAACGATGCTGCACTTAGTGGGAGGGGTGAATCGGACCCCAAATCTGTCCAAAATCGTCTAGCGTAAAGCTAGCATAAGCTACGCAAAATGTGAAAGAGACACACACACACACTTCGAATTCCACCTCTGCATTTGGCCCATCCAGGGAAGTGACACACACACAGTGAAGTGAAGTTACACTAACCCTGAGCAGTGAGCTGCCTTTGAAGGCGCCCGGGGAGCAGTGATCGGGGTTAGGTGCCTTGCTCAAGGGCACTTCAGCCGTGGATGTGGGCATTGGAGAGCAGTGGTCTACCACTTCCCCCGCCCACATTTTTCCTACTGGTCAGGGATCGAACCGGCCACCCTACGGTTTCCAGCCCGAAACCCTAACCAGTAGGCCACGGCTGCCCTACATCCTATTCAAAACAGAACCACGTACTGTATCATTTACAAAACTGCTTTAGACACAGTAGCCAATTTTGTGCATGTAGATGTTTACAGCAAATACTCCTCTCACCTCAACCACAGCGGCTGGGGCCTGCTCAGTCATGTAGTGGATGGCATCCTGGTCGCCAAGCCAATCAGATCCCTTCACAGTGTCATAAAAGTGCCACCTCCAATCATCGCCCTCCATGTTGCCAAGTGCAGCGTTGATTCCTCCCTAGAAGTACACAGAACAGCTTTAGGTTGATTCAGTCAGTAAAGGTCTTCAAGAATTTGCTAGACAAGCACAAAACCAGCTCAGACATGGCTGTGGTATATGTACACACTATACACAACAAAGTCTAGGTGCTGCAGGTGCTGCAGAGATTACATAACTTTAGTTTCCTTGGTGTCTGCAACAGGGTAACCTTTGGATTCTTTTGTGAATGAATTGTGCGCAGTCAGCGAATTGACAAGCACTAACACAGTGATTGTGCAATTAATCCTTACAGTATATATATATAGAAAACAACAGACAGAAACCAGTTGTAGAATCTGGTATACCATTTCGCATAAATGTACATACTCTGAACATACTCCAGATACAAGTTCACAAATTACCGGAAATAACAATGACAATTTAATATCTTACTATCTTACTCTACAATGAGTCTTTTGACTTTGACTTTTGTACCTGTGCAGCAACAGTGTGAGACCTGGTAGGGAAGAGCTTTGTGACGCAAGCTGTGTTGAAGCCAGCCTCTGACAATCCAAAGGCAGCGCGCAAGCCAGCGCCCCCAGCTCCCACCACCACTGCATCAAATTCATGATCCACCACTGGATACTGTGTTGAGATCTGGGGACAAAGACAGGTACGCACATGCACACATGAGACTATTTCTGTCACTCAAGATACATTTGCATAGAATCCAAATGTTTGAGAGGGATCTGAATCTCGCATCTGTTTATCACAAATGTTTGAAAGGAGTCTGAATATCCCAGGGTCACAAAGGTATAGGCTATGCATTTCATTCAATCCCATATAATTTATGACCGCTGCTGCCTGACACAAAATATAATCTGCTTGAACATGCATGATGTAGAGAATATTCCCCTAAATTAAATTTACAGATGCATTCTCTGATAATGACACATTAACATGATACCACATCACAATGTTGTAATGTTAATGTAATTAGGATATGAATTTACCCCAGAGGAAACTTTAGCAGTGTCCCTTTTTCCATTGATGTTGAAGTGGAACTTTCTGGAGTTGGCCTGAGATACTGCTGGAAGCTGTTGATGAAATGCAATGTGTTGTATTAAGAGAGTTAAAAAGTCAACATAATCCCACATAAAAAAAGTCAACATAATCCCAGTCATATATAGCGGACAATATGATGGTTTGTGTAGTGTATTTCATGGCTAGCTAGTGAACATGCAGGAATTCCAGTGCTGACCCTACTTCACGACTGTAATTATGTGCACTGACCGAGGCACTAACTGACAGGGAGAAAGGAAACTCAAATGTCTAGTATGATGTCGTTAGGAGGTCATGTTACATAACTAATGCAGTTCCCTTTGAAACTAGAGAGGACTGATTTAATGAATCTGAAATCACACCAGACCACATAATTAGTCGTAAAATTACAAAATGTCCCACTGCAAAAGAGCCATGCATGCTACGTAGATGACGGCTTATTTAAAGTGTCAAGTCAAAATTCTTAAAAGCAGATCAACAATACTGCATAAAACATTAGCTTACGCTGATCTTACATTACGTCAACACTCAACGTAACGAAGAAGTTATGTGTAAAGACGAGATTGCAGGTGAACCACTGATTATCATATTGGTTATTCGCTAGCTTGCCTAGCTGGCTAGGATGGCTAACATTGTAGTTTCCCTTGACTGACCTTCAGTGGGTGATTGTTTACATGACTAGCTAACAGCTAACTACCCCAAGTACAGCATGTATGTATCAATAAATGTGCAGTGTTGTCAACGAACAATCTTTTCTGCTTCCCACTTCCAATTAAAAGTACACAATCTGTGTACTTAACTCATAACAATTCACCAAAATTAACAGTGAATTTTCATGCTAACTTGTTAGCTGTCATATGGAATGGTTATCTAACCACACTGCATTACTATTACAAAACCGGTCTCTACAAATGCAAAGCATTCGATTCAGAAAACGCATCGCTTGCTCGCTCAAATGAAGGCTAGTTCCAAACATCAACAACTGTACACTTTCAACAACACAACGTTTAGATCTGCAATCGCGCATAACTTACAGCTTTCGTTGATAACACCCTTTTCCCGAGGACACGGGAGGCAGTACACACGGAAGCCATGATGGTTGTGCTGAAAGACAATCTGGTGACGTTACCACGTTCATCTACGATTGGGGTGACGCTGATTATGTAGGAAGATCCCATTCATAACTGTACGGCGGGGCTCGAGATAAGAATACATTTCTAACGAATCTTTTTCTGAAATGCATGGGGTAGGGAGACTATTCTCAACATACTTACATGATGGTACATTATCAGTCATTTGTTATTGTGACAGACAATTACATTGCTATGCATATAGATGTTGACCAAACACCCTTCACACCCCAACTTTTCACAAAACATAAAAGTAGTATGGCTGAAAGAGGAAACAAGATTCGGTAAGAAATGAAAACTGCAACGAGAGGTTTCTGTGAAATATTAAGGTTGCTTTTTCAGGTACGCTTTTATGTGTGCATTCTATAACAAGTTATTTGCCAGTTGTATGTTTTGACGCATAGGAATGCACAATACAATTAATAACCGCATACCATTTATTGTTAATGATAGGCCTACGTCAAAGTTGCAAAGTGATGTCCTTTTGACAGTTCGTGACCACCTTACAGTTGGTTTAAACCACGTTTATACGTCAATGGTTAAACCTTTGGTGAAGCAGGGTTTATTCTCTTGTTTGGCTTCATAGATGTAGATGAACAGTGAGTGACAACAACTTGAACGATGAACGACCCAGACTGGAACCTAAGGCCCGACCAGGGGGCGGGTGGGGGTAACAGCAAGTGGAATTATGCCTTCCTGGTGCCCATGCTGGGCCTCGCTGCATTTCGTAAGTAGCCTACACATGGTCCAAAACAATTTCCCTGGAAATAGTCTGTATCACCAAAGAAATGTGGGCATTCTGTCTGCTAAAAAGTATTTTCGCCAGTTATTTCCAGTGATGGTGGGCAAGTGGTCTGTTGCAATAAAACCCTGCACCAAAAAAATGATAGTGTGGTGCTTTAACACCAGATGATTAAAAAAACATACATACACACCAATTAAAGAGAGCCTCGTCATCCATAAACCTGAAGATATGTAGAGGTAGAAATGCATTCGTGTAACTGTTTTCCCATCATCTGTACAGGATGGATATGGTCCAAAGAGTCAGAGAAAGAGATTCATGAGGCCAGGACCAAGTATGATAAGACCATGAAAGCTATCCAAGAGGACTTGGAGCTGAAGTACCGGCAGTCACTTGCAGAGGACCGTAAGGAGACAGCACAGCTGGAAATGGAGCTAGAGAGAGAACGCAGGCGTGCCCAAGGATTCAAGCAGGCCTTGGCCTCCCAGAGCCAGCAGCTTCTGGAGAAAAGGGAAGGACTGAGGCGCGAGCGCCAGGCCCTGGACCTGGAGAAAGGTCAGGTGCTGCAGTCCGGCGCTGCCGGGGCACTCTTCCACGAGGCCCTGGGGAAGGAGGGACAACGGGATCAGACTGCAATCCAGGCCCTCAGGCAGGTAGAGGAGAAGCTAGTGGAGAGGCAGAGCGCCTTCTGCAGCATCCTGGTGCCCAGGGAGAAGAGGCTGGAGATGGAGAAAGACCTGCTAGTGATGACGGCCCGTGAGCCGGTCCTTGCTCGACTGGGCATGGAGGACAGTCTCAGGGACATCTTTACAAATGACCGCAGGTGCGCAGAGTACCTGAACACAGACAAGCGCAGGAACGGAAGCCTGATGTGGGTCTATCTGAGGTACTGGCAGCTGCAGGTGACTCTCGAGAAACACCAGAGGGCTGAGGCGTCTCTGCTGGCAACACAGCCCACTGAGAAATAACATGGACAGGAGGAAATTGTGACGTAAATTATGTGACAGATTTACACTCATGTGAATAATAAGATAAACATTTTTATCATGCACTGCACATTCCTGATGTATAGTCCTATAATATGTTAATGTGGAAAGATTGTTTTGGGGAAAACCTATTAAATATCTAAATAGAAATACAATCCTTTAGACAAGACAACTCTCCCACTCCCCATTACAATTATTATAACAGTTACAACAATTATTGTAAATAAAATTAGTGTAGTAAAGACATGGCTCATTATTTCTATGGAGTACTCAGTTATAAGTTATGAGAAGGGACCTAAGAAGATTTTTGGTAATTTCTTTGCAAAGACGGGGCCATCCTGGAATTTTTTAAAAAGTCATATTCATCTATGCTTATTATGAAAAAAGACTCCATTCAAAACGGCTCTGTAGTGCTCTTACAGGTAAATAATATCAGGACATTTAAAATAATAACTGATTTCTTTTGGATTTTGGGTCTCAAAAGGACATTTAATTGCAAATGTATGCACATGCAAATTGTACTATTTTCTTGCACTGCAATATATCCCAGATTAATTTCAAAACACTAGCAACCCATTAAGATTGATAGAAGGTAGAAGTATAGTAACAAACATCCTTAATATTATTGTTGGTTTAGAAAGAAGTTTGTCTTCGACAAATAAATACACACACACACTGGCTTAACACTGCTTCGTTTAAAAAAAGAAAACTGAAATTGTAATACAGGTTGTCTGGCTAACTGATCATTTTAAAGACGGTAAGTGCCGCCTCGTCAAATTGTAATATTTTGACAGCATAGCCAGACACAATGAAATAAATGGCTGCATACCATACAGTTTTAAATTATACTTTAAAATTACAACATGACTGTCCATTTGACAGTTCATAACCACCTTAAATAATAATCCTTCCTTGACAAAGGGAGTAGGCCTACCTATTCTTTATTTATACTTCATTTCAGTACAACAGAAATGAACAACTTCAAGATAAAAACAAAAGTGTGTCTTAAAAGCAGATCAGCAATACAGCATAAAACTTTGGCTAGCTCTGATCTAACATTACGTCAACAATCAATGTAACGAGGAAGTTCTATGTAAAGACAAGATTACAGGTAAACCATTGATTATCTATCATATTGGCAATTCGCTAGCTTGCTTAGCTGTCTAGGATAGCTAACAATTTACATTGCTTGTTTTTCCATGATTAAAAAAAGAAAAACATCCCCCCCCTCAGTTTTTTTTTTACAAATCGCACCCTCAAATCAATTCTGTCACGATCTGATTTGGATCCATGTTTTCTCTGTCTCTGTCATGTCTCTTGCTCTCTTGCTCTCCCTCTCTCTCTCTCCCCTGCTTTAGCTGTTTTTGAAAGACATTCACTCTGCAGAAAGGATTATTAAAAGACCCCTTTAAAGAGACTTTGTTGCCTTTGTCTGCGTTCTGTTCCAAACCTGTTTTTCTAGCCCTCAGCCGCTGTGACAGAATAATCCAGTCAGCAATATGGAACCAGAAGACAGTGATCCTGTTAGGGCAGCCGTTGAGGCACAGGGCACTCTTCTAGGGCATTACCAGCAGGAGCTCGCCCAGGTTCACCATAACCTTTCTACCCTGGGAAGTACGCTGCAGGACCTCACCGCCCAACTTCAACGGTTGTAGATCAATCCTCCTGCGTCACCAGCCGCTGCTGCACCAGTTCCTCCAGCACCATCTCCAGTGGCGGTTCTGCATGGAATTACGCCCCGGGCGATATCCCCTCCGAGCGCCCACCCCCCCCCCCCCCCCCCCCCCCCCCCCACCCGAAAAAAAAATCTTACTTTTTCCAATTATAACAATATAAGTCAAAGAAAAAATGAAATGTATCAATTGCACAAATCCTTCAATAGAACATTTGAATAACACACTTCAGATAATTATTGCACACATAATTTACATTAATGTTAGCTAACCAGCCATCTGCAAGTTATGTTGTGCAAGTGCAACGCTTGCTAGTCTAGTGGTGTCAAAAGGAAATCTATGGTATAACCAGCTAGCTATCGACCTGTTAATTATTAAGATTATACTAGTACTCTGTATGCTTTTCAATTGCACAACTCTTTCAATAGAGCATTTAAATAACACACTTTAGATAATCAATGCACACATCATGTGCATTAATGTTAGCTAACACCAGCTCTTTGCAAGTTATGTTGTGCAAGCACTCAACATGCATTATAGTTAGTTGAGTTTGCTAATAGTGGCTAATGGGATTTCGCTAACGCTTGCTAGTCTAGTGGTGTCAAAAGGAAATCTGTGGTCTAACCAGCTAGCTATCGACCTGCTAATTATTAAGATTATACTAGTACTCTGTATGCTGTTACATTATGTAGTTGTGGCTAGCGGGATTTCGCTAACACTTTAGCCTAGTGTCAGATGAATGAACATGTTCATACCCTATGGTCAAATCAGCTAGCTAACGCTAGCTAGCAAACAACTCAGTTGGTGCTCAACATTAGCTGGTTGCCTTACAGTAATAGAGTATTGGTTAAGCTACACTTGATAAAATAAAACACATTTTTACCTTGTCCACTCGAGCATCCTTCAATAGCTTTATCGATAATGTAATAGACTACTCTGTTAAAGATGTATTACATTTCCCTCGGGATGAATAAAGTATCTATCTGACTATCTATCTATCTATACTCTGCTCACTATTACCTTCACCAGTTGGATAAATTGATGCAGTTAGTGGTCTCCTTCCACCAATTAACCTTGCCCTTGGTGACCACATAATCGTTCTGTATTACCTATTTTTATAAGCCATTTCACACAATTCAGAAAAACAAAAAGTATAGGGTAATTATAATGTTTATTGGGAGACCCAGAGCTGAACTGCCCGCCGCCCCCTCTCTCTTTCTCTCTTTCCCCCTTTCACCCAGGATTGCGCTGCACCTTCTTAGCGAGCAGGTGCGCCTGCAGCTGCAGGGGGCGCCAATTTGCCAATTCCTCACGCAGTGATATGACATATAGAAATAGAAAAGCGCTTCGCGGCCCAGATTATTATTACTATTTTTTTTAAGTGCTCGTGCCGCCCCTCACGTGTCATGAAAAAGTGCCGCCCCGGGCGGCTGCCCGGGTCGCCCGTGCCTAAAACCGCCACTGACCATCTCCCTTCAGGGAACCACGCCTGCCACCTCCACAGCCGTATGCAGGTGAGCCTGGTTCCTGCCGCTCCTTCCTGTCACAGTGTTCCCTCGCTATGGAGCTACGGGCTATGGCGTTTCCCACGCAGCGCTCCAGGGTCTCCTATTATGTCACCCTCCTCACCGGCAGAGCACGGGAATGGGCAAAAGCTGTCTGGGACTCTTAACGCCCCCTACTGTTCAAGCATTTAGGATTTCACCAATGAGATGCTCAAGGTTTTTGATCGATCCCCAAGGGGACGAGACGCGGCAAGGGCACTAATGGGTCTAACACAGGGAAATCGTTCTGTTTACGATTTTGCCATTGAGATCCGTACACTGGCAGCCTGTACAGACTGGAATTCTAGTGCTTTGTTTTATGCTTTCTATCATGGTCTCAATAGCAACATCTTGGATGACATCGTCCCCCACGAGTTGCCTAGTAGCCTGGAAGGCCTCATCGATCTGGCCGGCAGAGTGGATAGCCGTCTGCGAGACCGCATCCAGAGTAGAGCTAGAGGACCTTTTGCCAGAACGATGTTGCCTGTGGCGGTCGATGCCCCTCTCCTTGACCCAGAACCCATGCAGATTGGGCGAACTTGCAAGTTCTCTGGGAATCATGTGGAGTCAATTACATTTTTTGCTATGGATAATTCTTATGCATCACTTGTTCTTGGACTTCCTTGGCTACAGCTCCATAACCCCCCCAATAATTGGCAAGACGGCTCCATCCTTTCATGGAGTTCTCACTGCATGGCTACCTGTTTTTCCTCTGCCCATTTTCCGGTATGTGCAAAGATCTCTGACCCTGATAAAGACATTGATGTTTCTAATGTTCCCCCTGAATACCTGGATCTACGCTGTGTTTTAAGCAAGTCTAGAGCTACCCTTTCTTCCCCCTCATCGCCCATATGACTGTTCCATTAATCTTCTCCCTGGCCCATCTCCTCCCAAGGGACACATCTACTCTCTTGCTCCTCTAGAGAGAGAGGCTATGGACAAGTACATTTGAGTCTCTTGCTGCTGGGATAATTCGCCCTTCATCCTCTCCGGCCCGGGGCTGGATTCTTTTTTGTTGTGAAGAAGGATAAGTCCCTAAGACCGTGCATTGATTATCGTGGTCTTAATGAAATCACTGTGAAGAACCGGTATCCCTTTCCACTCATGTCGACTGCTTTTGAGTTGCTGCAGCGTGTTCGGTTCTTCACCAAGCTAGACCTCCATAATGCATACCACTTAGTCACCATCAAAGAAGGGGACAAATGGAAGACCGCGTTTAATACTCCAACTGGTCATTATGAATATTTGGTTCTTCATTTTGGTTTGACAAATGTGCCTGCTGTATTTCAGGCTATTGTGAATGATGTTTTGAGAGATTTTATGAATCGTTTTGCATTTGTTTATTTGGACGACATTCAATTTTTGAACGCCCATCGTTCTCATGTGAGGTGAGTTCTGCAACATCTGCTGGAGAACTTTTCATAAAGGCTGAGAAATGTGATTTTCACCAGAAGTCTGTGGCTTTCTTGGGATTTGTGGTCTCCCCTGGTGTCAGCCAGATGGATCCAGGCGAAGTAGAGGCAGTAACTGGGTGGGCTGTTCTTTCCTTTCCCTCCTACAGCGCTTGGGCTTTGCAAACTTTTATCGCAAGTTTGTTCGCAATTACAGCACTGATGCAGCCCCGCTTATTGCCCTCACATCCACCAAGGTCCGCTTTCTCTGGAACAAGGACGCTGAGAGTGCCTTCTCAACCCTCAAGACCATGTTCACCACAGCTCCAGTGTTGGCCATCCCGAACCATCATCACAGTTCATTGTTGAGGTTGATGCATCAGGCACAGGGGTGGGAGCAGTTCTCTCTCAGAGGTTAGCAAGAGACAAGAGTGCATCCCTGTGCCTACTTTTCACATAGGCTATCTCCGTCAGAACTACGGCATTGGAGATCGGGAATTGCTCAACATAAGATTTGCATTAGAGGAATGGCAGCACTGGCTGGAGGGAACCGAGACCCCTTTTCTCATCTGGACTGATTACAGGTACCTTGAGTATTTGAAGACGGCAAAGCGTCTAAACTCACGTCAGGCTAGGTGGTAACTTTATTTTTCTCAATTTAATTTTGTGCTCTCTTACAGACCGGCCTCAAGGAACGTCAAGCCATATGCTCTCTCCAGACTGTATGCTCCGGTGTCTCAAGAAGCTTCCGACACTTTTCCCCCCCCACTGCCTTGTGGCTACCACACAACTGCATGTGGAGACCCTGGTCCAACGGGCCCTGGCACATTGTGTCCGTACTCAGGTGCTTCAGTGGGGCCACAGTTCACTTCTGGTCTGCCACCCTGGGATCGCTTGGACCCTCTCCAACCTGAAGCAGCGGTTTTGGTGGCCAACCATGAGCAGGGATGTTAAGGGCTTTTTGGCTGCTTGTGATACCTGTGCAGGAGTAAGACCAGTAACCAGCCTACTGCGGGTCCTCTCATACCTCTCCCTATTCCTCACAGGCCTTGGTCGCACATTGCTGTTGATTTTGTAACTGGTCTGCCTCCGTCTTGTGGTAACACTTGTGTCATCATGACCATTGTTGATCGGTTTTCTGAAGCCGCCCTGTTTTGGAAAAAATGTTGCAGGCTTATTGGTGCTTCTCCAAGTTTGTTGTCAGGGTTCTATCCTCAAATTAATAGCCAGTGGTGGAATGTAATGAACCTAGTTACAGTACTTAAATAAATGTTTACGTATGTGTACTTAAAGAATTATAATTATTACCTGTCCAACAGCACACGTGCAAGTTCGCTGTCCCTCTGCAGCCCGATCTTCTCGCTTAGCTTCCTCCATTCGTCAAATGTGTCGCCCAAGAGCATGTTTAAAAATAATAGTGCATACTTTTTACTTTGACTCCACTACATTTTGCAGCTATATCTATACTTTTACTCCGCTACATTTCTACAATATGTGTCGTTACTTGTTACATTTTATGAACACAGTTTCGCCGAAATGTTGCCTACACAAAAATATGGATTGCGTGATGTTTTGGAATTTAAACCAATGTAAGCTCCAATGATAGCAGAATGTGCGTATGGCAGCAGCACTAGTTAGTCTTGCATGTTATACTAAACATTCAACAGACAGCCTGACCAACGGCCTTTTCAACATCCAGAGTCAGCCTCAACTGAGCACTGTTATGAGCCACACTTGGCCTTATTTAAAAGATATGTTCGAGTTCAATGGCCCCAAGAATGATTCGTGGAGATTTTAATTTGTTCAAAGGGAGTTGCTAGCCTTCAAGAATTCAAAATTTAAAGTAGCATATCGAGGTAAGCAGAGTTCTTAATGAGTAAGTTAATGTCCCTGACTTTGAATATTAATTTGGTTACTGACATGATATTATACTGTTATCTAGCGAAATGCATGTTGACATACAGCAATAGCATCAAAATAACATGCTTTTATCTTTGTTATATTTGTAGTGGTAAGATAAAGCTGGTAGGTTAGTCATGTCAAGCTAGCGTGCCTTGTTCTGTCCAGTTTTACAATAACATTTGTTTTTCATGTTCCATGTTTCCATTTTTTACACGTTTACAATTAAATACAATATTTAAAAATATAACAAGTTGTCCTTATTGGTTTGGCTTAATGGAATTAACTTAAGATAAGCATATAATCCGTGGTAGATAACTTGTCATCCGCAGGGGTAGCACAATAAGTACACCAACCTTTCCAATAAACAAATGTTGTTGCTTGTTATTATTACTAGTAGTGACTTCGGTAGAGGCAGTATTACCAGTAGCTATATCAGCATTCTTTATAAAAATGGCAGGGCCCTAGACATTGAGAGACAACCGATTGCGTGAGTACTTTTACTTTTACTTTTAAAATAAATGTAAAAGTAAGTACTTTTTACTTAAGTAGGATAGTTGATGTAGTATTTTTACTTTTACTTCCTAATCTAGACTATCTCTTCCTAATCTAGACTATCTCCGCCATGGGACGCTGCTGTAGTCTCTCCACCTGGTCTACCTGTAGAAACCCTCGGCCAATTGCACCCACCGCCACCGCATTGCCATACACTTACCCACTTACTCACTTACACTTACTCACGTACTCACTTACACTTACTCTACCCCATACCCTATGCTAGCATTTATATACAATATACATTACTGCCACCACTTAAATGTTTCTCTGTCCCTACATCCCTTACCCCTGAAACAGTAACCCTATGGTATACCCACTAAACTGGTCTTGCCTGTATCATGAATTGAATATGAGTTTTATTTTCCTGGGTACTTGTACTTTTACTTAAGTACTAAACTTCAGTACTTCTTCCACCACTGCTCATAGCCAGACAGAGCGCACCAACCAAAAGATGGTGGTGGCACTGCGCTGCATGGTCTCTGAGAATGCTTCCTCTTGGAGACAATGGTTGCCTTGGGTTGAACTACTGTCACGATATGATCTGGATCCATGTTTTTTCTGTCATGTGCCCCATTTCTTGTGTTATCTCTCTCTCTCTCCCTCCCCCGCTTTAGGTTTGCCCTGCCCTTAACTCACTGACTCTTCCAGGTGCCTGGTCTAACTCACCCGTGGCTAATTGGACCTCGTCTCTTTCCTATGCCTGGCCTAAGGGTGGACTCACACGTACGCGTTGGAATGCGTTGAGCCATCAAGGTTGACGGATCCCCATTCACTTTGAATGGGGTGTCATGATCCTTTGTCGAACTGAATTGTGGCTCCGTTCAGTTTGGCAAAGTGAATGGGGATCCGTTAACCCTGATGCATCAACGCATTCCAACGTGTACGTGTGACCGGTGTGTTAACGAATCAACGCATTCAGACGGTAACCGTGTGAGCGCTCTGTAACACACCGGTCACACCTATGCGTTGGAATGCGTTGATGCGTCAGGGTTAACGGATCCCCATTCACTTTGAATGGGGTGACGTCATCCTTTTGCCGTACTGAACGGAGCCCCAATTCAGTTTGGCAAAGGATGAATTGAATGGGGATCCATTAACCCTGACGCATCAACGGATTACAACTCATAGGTGTAACACTGCTGTTGCTAATTGGACCTCGTCTCTTCCCTCTACCTGGCCTAACACTGCTGTTGCTAATAAGACCTTGTTTCTTCCCTGTGCCTGGTCACACACCTGGGTCTAATTGGAACTCACCAGTGCCTGTGTTAAACCGTGCTCTGAAGAGCATTCAGTGCTGGATTATCTCCTCGCTTGCCTGGACCCTGCCTGGAAACCTCTCTTGCCTCGTTTTTCTGTTGCATTCCTCCTGCCTATATGTTAGCCTGGAATTACTTTTGGATTCGGGATTTAACCCTTTGTAGGTTTTCTTGGATTGCTTTGGACTGTGGATCTAGCCCTAGCCTAGCCTGTGAGTTTTTATGTTTCTGTCTTTTGCTTCCTGCCTTGCCTCATTGAGATCCCCATGTTTAATCTTCTGAGCTTTGTTGTTTTTCCTGTTGGATCTCCTGCCTCTGTTGTTTTAAAGACATTTACTCTGCAGAAAGGAATATTAAAAGACCCCTTTAAAGAGACTTTGTTGCCTTTGTCTGCTTTTGGTTCCAAACCTGTTTTACTCGGCCTCAGCCGCCGTGACAAATTATACTGAAACCGGTCTTCTTTACACACCTACTTTTCATAAAACGAAAGAGAAAGCAAGATTCGGTAAATGACAACTACAACGAGAGGTTTCTGTGAAATACTAAGACTGTTTCTCAGGTAGGCTATTATCTATGCATTATAAGTTATCTGCTAGAAATACTTTTTGGTTAAACCTATTGCGTAGACGTTTATATTTTTATTAGTGCTGTCAGTTTAACGCGTTATTAACGGCGTTAACGCGAACCCATTTTAACGCCGTTAATTTTTTTATCGCGCGATTAACGCGGTGTAAAAAAAAACAAAACAAAAAAAAATAAACTTTTAGCCGATTGATTTGTTAATGTATGGCTGCTGTGAGCCACAGGTGTTGGTGCCTGTGCCTGTGCCGATGACACACCTGCTGATTTAGATTGGTTTTAGCCAATTAGAGGTTTTTGTCTAGGCTACTTTAACTCGCCTTTTCTTTTGTTCGGGAGAGTTTTCCTGTTTAATAAGACGTTAGTCTTAGGAGCTCTCACTGACCAGCTAAGATGGTCCTTTTTATGTAGTTGACGGGTTTGTTTGTATGGTGGCTATGCTGCCCATGTATTGTCATTTTGCAACGTTGTAATTATTTATGTAATATGTTCAGTGATCTATAGCCTTATGGGCCTAAGGATGAGGAAATAAAATCACCTCTTTCCAACATCTTCTACATCCTGAGTCCTCCATGAGTTTCCATCTAGCTCTAACCGTGACGGCTATCCAGACCTTTTACAATGGTCATAATAATTTTGGTATTCACACCACTTCATCAGAAATACAAACTTGAATTAAGCATCTTGTATAAGCCATTGTTTATACAGGTCAGTCAGTGGGCAGTGTTTTCGACAACTTTTCCTGTTTCCAATTTCTGATTAAAAGGACACCATCCGTGTACTTAACTCAAACCAATGTACCATAATTGAGAGTGAATTTTCAGACTAACTTGTTAGCAATCTTTGGAATGGTTATCTAACCACACTGCATTCCCATTACAAAACCGGTCTCTACAAATACAAAGCATACGATTCAGAAAACGTATCACTTGCTCGCTTGAATCAATGCCAGCTCCAAACTCTGAAACCGGTCTTCACACACCAACTTGTCACAAAACGAAAGAGTAAGCAAGATTCGGTAAATGACATCTGCAATGAGAGGCTTCATGAAATATTAAGATTGTTTCTCAGGTAGGCTATTGGTAGGCTATTATCTATGCATTGTATGTCAAGTTATCTGAAATTAATACTTTTTGAAGCATAGGGATGCACAATAAAATGAATAACCGCATACCATATTTGGGTAATGATACGCCAAAGTTACAACGTTTTATTCACTTGTTTGACTACAGGGAAGATGAACAACTTGAACAACCCAGACTGGAACATAAGCCCCGACCAGGGGGAAGGTGGGGGTAACAGCAAGTGGAATTATGCCCTCCTGGTGCCCATGCTGGGCCTCGCTGCATTTCGTAAGTACACTAAGTCCAAAACAATTTCCCTGGAAATAGTCTAAATTATCACCAAGCATTGAAGGACATTTGAAGGGCATTCTGTCAGATGAGAAGTAGTTGTGAGAATATTTTTGTATTTGATGAACATGAATTAACTCATAAGTATGAAAAGCCTCACTCAAAAAAGTTGAAAAACAATACCAAACAGGCTGGCTGCTGAGAGGTGGACAGCCTATTTGTAAACGAGATTAATTGACTTTGCCATGAGGATCCTAGGAAATGGGAGTGGTGCCAAACACACAGAAAACGAGAGAGAGAGAAAGTAAGAGAGAGAGAGATAGAGAGAGAAAGAGAGAGAGTTAGAGAATGGGGTTAGTTCTAATTGGCCTTGGAGAACAGCCAAAACACAAGAGAGTCTAGGTTCCATCAAAATGACTGACCAGTTATTCATACAGTGAGATCGAGCTTATCCATGAACCATCTCCTTATTGTGGCTTAATGGCTACAAACGACTTCAGATCTACACATGAGGCCTTTTGACTCTTGATTGTGGAATTTCAAAAAAGTAGCTGGTTTTCGCCACAACATAGTTTCACCTGCTATTTCCAGTGAAGGTGGGAAAGTGGTCTGTTGCAATTAAACCCTCCACCAAAAACATGACAGTGTGGTGCTGTAACACAAGATGATTTTAAAACACCACACATACACACCAATTAAAGAGAGCCTCGTCATCCACAAACCTGAAGATATGTAGAGGTAGAAATGTATTTATTGTAACCGTTTTCCCATCATCTGTACAGGATCGATTTGGTCTAGAGAGATCCGCAAGGAGACAGTACGGCTTGAGATGGAGATAGATATGGAGCGCAGGCGTGCCCAAGGATTAGAGCAGGCCTCGGCCTTCCAGAGACAGCAGTTTCTGAATGAGAAGCAGAAAGCTGTCCTAGGGCAGGTGGAGGAAAAGCTGATGGAGAGGCAGAGCATCTTCTGCAGCTACGTGGTGTCCAGGGATAAGAGGCGGGCGATTGAGAAAGACCTGCTGGTAATGGCTCGTGAGCCTCCCCTTGCTCAACTGGGCATAGATGACGGTCTCAGAAACATCTTTAGAAATGACCACAAGTGTGCAGAGATCCAGAACACAAACAAGCACAGGAACGGAAGTCTGATGTGGGTCTATCTGAAGTTCTGGAAGCAGCAGATGGAACAACAGAAGACTCAGGCGCCTCTGGTGGCTACACAGCCAACTGAGAAATAACATGATCAGGAGGATATTGTGACCTAAATTATGTAATTATGGTTGGATTTTTTGTTAGGATAGCAAGGGTGGCGGGAACCCCAGTGGCCAACTGGCTGTCGACAGCCGCAACACGTGTCGTATGCTGTACCCGGGATCCGTAAAGACTTTTCCTTCACAGTACAACATGTGCTGTCTGTAGCCCAGTTCTATTGATATCTGGAATTTGTATGTGTTTTGTTGTGGTGAGTTATGTTTAGGTATTTTGGCTGGCTTGGTGCATGGGGAATTTTAGTTAAACAAACATAGTAAGGGTGGCAGGATACAATAGTGCACAACTGGCTGGCAACAGGCGCAACACACATGCTGTACCCGGGATCCATAAAGGCCTCCTTCGCAGTACAACACGCGCTGTCTGTAGCCCACTTCTGCTAACACTACAACATGGCCAACAAGAAGAAGTGAATAATGTTGCGACGGGTGATGGGTTTTAGACGCAATTATTCATGACTATAGGATGCACTAAAGAGGAATGTGTTTAGTCTCGATTTGAATATGGAAAGAGTGTCTGCATCTTGGATGGAATCATTTTGATATTTACACCACTATATCAATAAAAACATTCTTAACATTTTTCATATTGTATAAGCCATATTTTGTGTGTACCTGGATTTAATTGATTTGCCCTGCAGAACTAATGTTTTTTACTGTGAGCAGTTCCCTTTTTGGTTTAGTATGTGACCAGTATCTACACATGAACCGCACATGCAAACAAGATTTGAAAAGGAATTCAACTTTGTAATTCTGGTAAATTCCTTTTGGAGGATATATTGCAAGTCACTTCCCTTTAAAAGGTAAGCCTATTAAAGGCAAGAATGTTAAATAGGAAATTGGAGTAGGAGTCCCTTTGACAGTTTCTTAACATTCAAACCAACCACAATTTCTCGTATTAAAGCAGCAATACCGAGTTCTGTTACAAAACTAGTAAGCTAACTACCTAGAAGGCATTGCAAACACCACCAGCACACTGATAGAAGATTGCCAACACACTAACTGCTGTCTTTTGGCAGTTTATCTGGCAATGTGATGCGTGTGAAAGCTCTTCTTCCATTTTTGCAGGGTGTACCAGCCCGTCACACAGAACTACATAGGGCATTTCCTGGATGGCTAGTGGGGAAGATACCAGTCTTAATCTGTCCTTCACATGACCATATGCTATCAAAATGAATTTGATGATGGTACCTAAACTAGTCGCCTATAAAACCATATCTCAAAAAGTGTCAAATTGTTGCAGTGTTACTTTAACATGCAAACCAACCACAATTTCTCGTAGTAAAGTTCAAACATTGCTATAGTGTTTGGTTACTGTACACAGTGCATGCCAAAATTTTGTCATAATAACCTGACAGAAAAATATTGCCATTCATACCACAGTTACATAGCTAATTTCAAAATGACTTGATGATGCTCCCAAGACACATACGGTCAGTTGTGTGTATAAAAAAATGCCAACTTCACAAACTACTCTCTGTTTGGTTTGAATATATATTGTCATTGTGCACGCTAATGTTGTGGCAGTCCACGAGAAGATGATCTGGAAAGAGTTTCTAGCAGGATGTTTGCAACATTTTGTACATCAATTACCAATTTACTCCATAGGGCTCAGTTCAGCTGCAGGGCCTGTAGAGGGCAGCACTGGCATTCATATATTCATTTGTTGAGAGAGGCATTTTCAAGTCAGGGACACTGACGGTTCATGGTCAGAAACTGATAAATGTAAACATTTAAAAAAGAAAAACAAGTTGGAATCACATAGATTTTTATTATTTATTTTCTACATCAGGATTACATTGTTATCTGGTGTGGTTATTAGGAGGTGGACAACTGGACGTTATAGCTTTGCAACTCCATAAGGACATCAAATGGGCTACTGTTTTGGAAGACCAGAGAAGGGCAGGAGGCTGAGAAAGAGACGGTACCATCTCATTAACTAATAGTCCACAGTAATCGTGCGGCCTCAGAGTGTTCCCTTACTCGTCCCATTCAGCGGGTCTTCTCCATCTTCCCCTGCCATACAAACAGCAGCCAATCCCCAGTGCCCTCTCTAAATATTGCAGCAGCTAGTCTTTCTCCATACTGCTGACACCTTTGTAATCTATAAACCCAGGAGGCTGGCTCTAGTTGCACTTGACATTAGTCCCTCATCACCCCTGGGTATCCAAAAAAAAAAGCCCAAGTCATCCTATACACAGTAGCCAGGTTACCGTTGACATGAAACAACCGTTGTCCTGGTACCCGGAGACATGCTTCCTCCCATTTCAGAAATTCAGTGGTCTGCCTCAAGCAGCTGGCTGCAATCAACAGCATTACTTAGGGTTAAATGTATACATTTGTGTACAGATATAGTAGATCTATTTCTAATCATTTACAAGGATATATACATTCAAGATTCGCTGCAGGCAAGACATCTGCACAAAACATATCACTGTCACACTAATAACAGCAATATGTATTTATATGTACACATTATATTTATAAATATATATATTTGCTATAGATGTGTAATTATATATATATATATATATAATTACACACACACACACACACACATATTCATATATGTATATAACATTTCTCCTTTTATCTAACCCAACAGATGAGACAGCTCATCATACTTTCTCGTAGTTGGCTGCAACAATGGAACAACAGAATGACAGTTAGCCAACTAGTATGGTTGAGGCCACCACAAAGTAATTTGCACAACTTCACATTTCTATAGCAACATGATACAGCATAAAGAGAAGGGGGCACAGCCTCAGATCGAACAGGAAGCGAGTATCAGCACAGGAATAGGATGCTATCATCACAGGTGTTCGGAGTATAGTCACTACAGTATGTGCTTCAGGACAGTGTGCTACATGTCATGAAAAGGCTGGTGGGTGAAGGGCCACACCTTGCCTCATGCTACACTTTCACTTTTGTTTTAGTTTGTTTGGTTGCTTTTGCCTCATGGAGCAATTTCCCTTCATATCTTTATTAATTCGAGTGCTTTGGTTTGTGATTGTGCACGAGGTCACTTGAAACGTAGACAATGCCACCTGTAATGGATATTCGTATGGGGTGAGGGGGGCATCATGATTCCAGGTTCTGGGACAGCAGCCCCTACTCGGCAGAGGAACAGAGCAGAAATGATGACATCTGCCCAAACCATCTTGTCCAAAAGGACCAACAGATGATCAGCACTCAAGCAATCCTGAAAACTCCTCGGGACGAGAGAAGCTTCAATTCCCTCGCACTTGGACACGAGTCCCACACACAAAGCAATACACATGGATGGATAGCGAGGGCAGAACACCACAAGGGGCTCTTGCGCTCTTGATGAGTGGGTCTCCGAGGAGCCAGGAGAGGGATGTGTGATTTAGGTCTGGGAGGTTGCTGATATACTCTGGGGCCCAGAAGAGCCTTTTATTTGTACAGAGTCAGGAGGAGCTGCGTGGGAGGCGTGGCCTACTCAAATGACCAGATTTCAATGTCCTGCACAACAAAGTCCTCTTTCTTGGAGAGCATTGGGTTGCCAAATGTCTTGCAGGAATGACTCCGACCACGATAGAGATCGCCGTCCAGCCACAGACCAATTTCACCCCTAAAACACAGAAAGGCATCCAAGTGAGTTTGGAGAAACAAGTCTATATACACACACAGTAAAAAAAATAATAGCCTGATGACAGAATAAGCTACGAGATAGGAGATGTTCCAACTTACCCACCACCTCCAAATGCTAAGGAATCCATGTCTCCTTTCATAAAAAACATGTTGTCCCCAGTCCATTTGAACACCTGAAAAAGGCACATTAAGTCTATTAGCATTAGAGGTAAGCCTCTAATTTCAATATTCTAGACCCTGTAATTCCAAACCTCAGGTCATGAAGATACACTGCCGATGCTTCCTCACCTCAAAGTCTGGACAGAAGGTGAAGAGGAATGTCTCTCCTGTGCCATAGAAGCCATCGCTGACCTTAAAGGGCTCCGAAGCCAAAGCTCCAAAAACCTGCCAACAAGAAAACCATTTATACCACAACTCAGAGTTATGAAGCAAAAACTCAACTGATTTGGTTGGCTTGCAATAGAAATGCTGAGGAACATTTTAATACCTGCCCGTCGTTGTCTTTAATGACCATAAGCACTGGAGAGTCTAATCCCTGCATTATGCGGTAGAGGGTCTTGATGCTCATGCCATTTTTGGACGTACTGAAGGCCAAGGTCCATGGATACCCTATTGTCCGAGGGGGCAGGTTCTTTGCAAGCTGGAGATGGCACATAACAACAGCTTTAGAGGGTACCAAATGTGCAGTATGATTGTTGAATTACTATAAACTACTAGCAAAATGTGTACTAGCAGGAATGTTTGTAAATCTGTGAAATATACAGACAAGGTAAGCCTTGAGTGTGTGGCAGTGGTCTGACTCCAAGTGGAACTGAATTGATTAAATAAAGCTGATAGAATGCTCCAAGAATGGTCAGAAGGATGGATGCAAAAAAAAGCCCTTCTCACCTTCTCAATTTGTTCAGTCTGTAGCAGATCACTCGGGTCACTCAGATTGGGCCGGAACACCTCTGGTTCTGGCTCAGTCTTTGCACTAGGACTATGCTTGGGGTTTACCTCCGCCTTTGTGGTGATCTGTGGACATAGGTCAGAAACCCATTCAGCAGGTGGGCAGTAGTATGGCACATAAGCCCAAGAGTCTCAGGCTGAAGAGGAGAGATAGAAGGAGAGGAAGGGGAAGGGGTTGAAAGCAAACGTCACTCAGCATGGGATGCTATGAGAGCTCAAAGTCTGAGGGCAAGTCTGGGGAGGAAAGGGGAAAACGTCAAATCTACATCAGCGACTTGTCACACTCAGCACGGATGTAGATTGAGAAGTGCTGCGTTTGGGGCCGCACTGCCATGCTGGAGGGTTCTGTTGCTATCCCTGTCTTAAGGATTTTCATCTCTGAAGCGGGTAAAGGGTTTATAGGGGTACAGGGCAAGAGGAGCAGGATAAATGGCAAAGCAAACCAAAGGCAAATATCCAAGAAGCACAGGACATTAAAACATTCCCAGTTCAACGTTTTGATTTTTTTAAAAATATCTGTTAGTTGAATGTGTATCTTGGGAATGTCTTCTATGCTTGTTTGAGATACTGTGCCAGGTTAGATTTTCACTCTTGGATGTTTGCACCATGTCCAAGCTGATGGTTATGGTATTAAGTGTTAGTGCTAAAGACCAGCAGCTTACTATAAAATGTTAGTGGGCAGGAAACGTTTGCAGACGTAGATGGGAAAACCCCTTTCAACCCTGTCAATCAACCCTGCAGTCTATCGTCAGTCCTCTAAATATGCCTAAAAAATAAGACTGGTTATAAAGTCGGCACTGCACTTCATGGCTGTCTCTTCCCAGCTGAGACAGGAAACAGTCCAATAACTGCAGTGCTGAATCTATTCCAGTTCCCTGACCTCTACTGTTAAATGGATAATGTGTCTATCTTACAGTCGCACAGCTTGTAAAGACATGCTTATGCTAACTTTACCATAACACAAAACACAATTTTTTGTCTGTGCCCTGCCTCCCACCCGTGTTAGTTCAATAACCAAAAATAATTTGGATGGCTGGGGGAATGCGCATCAAGGAATGAATGGGGAAGTTGTTTATTTATTTGGTTCTGAAAGAGAAATCAATCGGTGCTCTATTGGCATATCAAACTTCTGGCCAATCTCAGAGTTCCACTGTCTACACAAAGGCCAAAGCAGTCTGCTAATGAGAGAAGCCTGTGCCCCCACCCCCCCAAAACTATTTTATCCACGCTCTTCGGATCACTTTAATTTTCTAACGAGGCCAAATGCAGGCCGAATGTTACCCGAGCGTCATGCCATTAAAAGGATCCAAAAATGTTTTTACACCCAGTGCTCCCATAAACAAGCTATTAAATACGGGCCGTACACTGGCCGCATGTTGAAGATGGGCTCTAGTCACTTCGACATGCCCATCATTAGCAGACTGCGAGGGTCAATGCAGGAGCGCAGTGGAACTGGGCGGGCACCTGTAAGCGCTTGCAGAGCGAACGCAGATCCTCGCTGTTTAGTGCGTCAATCCGCCGGTAGTACTCTGCCACCGACACTACCTGTTACGGAGATAGGAAGAGCAGTGTGATGATACATCTGTCTGCCCTGAGACCATAGTGAGTTAAGGGGCCCTTTGGAGAAGGACAGGCCAGTGTTAGAAAAAAAACAGGTAGAGCCTTCAATCATTTGACACCACAACCAATGTTCCCATCCCTTCAGCAGTACCTCCACTCATTTTTGGAGAGGTGTAGGGTTTTGCTGCGATGGGGGATATATTTTGTGATTAACAGTTAGTAGTAGCTTGCCGTGGTTATACATCCTTAGTAAGTACAGTGATTAAGGCATTAGCATGAAGTTAACCTTTAGGACAGAGCACCAATCAAGCACAGTTATCCAGCAAGGGAACAGAACATGAGGCTTCATTGTTAGAACTCCTTCCCCCATATGGCAACAGTTGTGCCAAGTCATCTGCAGAATCCCATGGAGCTGTCTGGTCAGGACACGGTTCCTCCTCCCTCTCTTGGGAGCAAAAATGGGTAGGGTGACAGCTGGGTCACTCCCCCTGTACTTATGAGCAACAACAGAGAGCTAATGTGGACTAAATCAGTTTAACTTTAATCTAAAGAGATCTCCATGATAAAATGCACTACACAAAGCAGAAAGTAGGCGTGTATGTCCAACCCCAAGAGTTAGGCTTCACCGTGCATACGAAATATTTTTTCCAAATAAAAGATTCTAGATCAATCTTTAAACAACAAGAAAATACCAATGGCTCAATATGTAAGTGAAGATGGTCACCCGCGCACAAAGTTCAAGCATAAACAAACATATCCGAATCTACATTAAATAAATAGCCTACATTAATTAGTTAAGAAATAATAGGCCTACGCTACATCATCTAAAACCTACAAATCGGAAGTTCAACTTGCTATACACCCGTTTTTAGATCCGCCAAGCTTAACATCTTAACAAGCGAATCAATCAATCTTAAAATCAATCATTGCGAATTGTCATGAATGGCGTTTTGGCTGAATTACACAAACTTTTCCAAATAACCGTAATAAAGAATAATTAAGTATAATTTCTGTTTGCTAGGTCCATACTTCATGTAATGTGCTCCTCGTGCGAACGCTGTGATTGCAGAAGATCACCCCAACTCCCGAGGGAAATGCTCGTTCAAACATGCTGAAAGTTGGCGATGCCGCTCCCAGGGGCAGCCCGAGGTGATCAATTCTGACCTGGAACAGTGGCTTACTTGCACAACCTTAGATTTGCATGTAGCTTATAAGTAACACGTTTTTGGGAAAAGTTGCGCCATAATGCCATGCTTCCTGTATCAGATCACGCAAAGATGTATAGCCAAACCCTACATCCAGCGTAAACCACTGATACCGTGCTAAGATACAATATTAAAACACATCAGACTACTTGGACGCAGCCATGAGATAGAAACTCAAGAATGCAAGTATTACCAAGCCAAAGCTGTACTTAGGTGCCAGTTGCGGTCCTTCTTTGATTCTTCTGGAGAAAAACATGGTAATGCAAGGTGGCTCCTTGACATAAATATTATCCTGAGCCAAGTCATCCAGTGGTAGACCACGCTGAACTCGAACAGGCGACACGGACAGAAACGAACCCTGGATTTAAAAGGGCCCGTGCAAGGCGATGTCTGGATCAGTCATGAACCAATAGGAATCCAAGATAAGGGATTACTCATCTCCAATTCGTCGCTTATTCAATGAAGACTACAATTTGCTCACTCGCGACAGCAGAAACAAATCTATTTTCTATCTATGCATCATTCCCGATAAACGTTACATTTCGCAGGCAAGTCCATATACAAGTTTATTTAATTCTATATTAAATGAAAGATATCACTGAGTTTCTTTTACCCAAGGTAAAACTATTTTATCCCATTATTAATATACATATACATACACTATTTATATATATTTTTACACTTAACATTTAAAAACACACGAATACTATAAATGACCCTACCACAACCTATTGATCTAATGATACAAGCTTAACCAATTGTAACATGGAATTTCAAGCCAGAGGGTGATGAATTCAGTCAATATCAAACTTTTTTTAGGCTTATTGTGTAATACCTCAGTTTGGACAAACAGAACAATGTGATGTAATGGGCACTCAACAGTGGATTGCAGAGACAGAAACAGACCAAATTCAATTATGGAGGAAATGTATATGTATGAGTCACTACCAAGTCATGCATCTTCCTCATCCCAAAGCACAGCACTGAGACGTGAAGACATCACTACATACCGTTTGAGTGCATCCTTTCAAGAGAAATTAAGTCTTTATACATAAAAAAAGAACTAAAACAAGATATTTAATTGACACTGACAGACAACAAAAGCGTTCATGCGGTCAAACAAGCATAAATATGTGCATAAACATAGCAGATCATCCATATTTGCAGGCATCCACCCTCACCACAGAGCTTAGTTAAAGCTCTAGCTGCAGTGTAAATCACCGTTTAATGGGTTTGTTGAGGCACAAACAGGCAAATTAGACATCTCCATAATAAATAACCAAACAAGATTAAACCACAGTCAAACTGATATTGATAACACAAATCACACAGTTATATGTAGATATAACACAACACAAATATGCACACATCATACATAAATTGCAAGAAAATTAAATAACAGGCAAGACGATGAGTTGCAAGACACAAGTGACACAGACCGTTAGCAGGCTGTTGACACTGGATAACAGGGGGAGTGGATGGGAGAAGCATGTTTGCATCACTCTTACCTCCCACTCCTTGGCTGTGATGTCAGCCGGCGGCTTTTCCTCGCCGTCTTCTGGTCCAGTGCTTTTTTTCACGACTACGAAGCCTGGCTCGCGGGTCACACCACTCTCACCGTACATGTCAGGGGTCCACTGGACAAAGAATGAGAACAGGTGGTCCGACCTGGAACCAAGAAGGGGACGGAGAGGGTCTCCAGTCAGTCGTATGGGTTCCGAGGAGGGTAAAGAAACAACTTTGTCAGATACAATGTGTGCTTATTGTCATCAAGACTTTAATGGTCGCTGAAATGGGACTGGATCTGATCTGCTATGAATCCACCCACTCATGGTATAGCCTAATGGCCGAGTACATTAATAGTGAACTAGGTGACACTAAGAGACATTTTTGTTCCCAGCATTATTGCAGTGTTGCACCATGCTACAAATCTGTACTCAACACAGACACAGTTGAAAGGGAAGGTCTGGTCTTTAGGACTCAGGTAAGGAACACACAATTCCCTGATGACTCTAAAATCATGTGGTCAAAGAGAGCGGGAGAGAGCGCAGGAGCAAGGAGGCTGGCTCGATCACACACTGTTTGGACCAGTGCCAGCAGCCTGCTGGTTCCCTAGAGCTATACTTGCTAAGTAGCGCTATGAAATGTCCACTACACTGTGTATGGCATGGCCTGACCATTGTAGTGCACTGCACGCACAAACAGGCAAACACACAAACACATCTTCCGGGTGGCCACACAGCTGGGTCAGCCTGCAGCAAAAATCATAATCTGCAATGTCTTCACCAAAAAAGACTGCAGCAAGGGGTCTGTCTGATTTGGCCCATTATATTTAACACATAATATGTACCGGCACGACTACAAAAGAACTAGGCAACATGTTCCCAGAAACTGTGCAGAAATGATTGGTGTTTACATTACTGTCTGAGTGAGGTGACTACTGGAACATGGGGCCAGTGGCTACAATCCATATTTTCACTCCTGTCAAGTTATGGCTAATGAAAGGGAGCTTTGTTCAGAGTGTGCAGTTTCAATGAAAAGAATCTCTTATGCAATTTATCCCCCCCCCACGTTAACATGATGGGACTTCACAGACTGACCCATAATGCAATTACACTGTTATGGCAAATTAAATCGAGATTCACTGTCCTAGAAAAGAAAAAGATAAAAAAGCTGCGTACTGCATACTGCGTCTGTGCCTAATCTACTTTGAGGAGGAACATGTGAAGCCTCTCCACGTCAATCTCAGAGTTCATTAGGAAGCACTAATAAAGAATATTCCAACTGATACGACTCAAAGGAGAAGTCAGAGTCAGTCAGTGAGACATTTCTCCCATGGATTTCTCCCACTGCATGACCCTGGGATGCTTTTGGCTACAGTGCAGCACTCAATGCTGTAATCAGTGAAAAAACACATATTGACAGTTCCTGAATAAACGGCACTAGTATATTATGATCTTTTACTGTTTGATTGCTTCCTCTTCTATGTTTCACTGGGAAGACAGTGTTGCTCTGAGCAGGAATGGCCTTGATATACTTTTCTGTTTCCATCTTGGCTAACGACAGATGGACTAAAGACTATGGCTCTCTGTAAACGTCTGGGTAAATGGGCTAAGCAGGAAGTCTCCAAAAAACTGGCAAGATGAGTGCCCTATTTTTTTTTTGGGGGGGGGGGGGGTGTTCCAAGAGTATGTGTCACCTGACCTTGAGGCCGACTGAAGTGGAGTTGAGTCTGGAGCTTGTGCTACAAACAGCGCACTCACCTCTCAGGCGGGACAGCGAACCAGTACTCATGCTTGCGGTCCCTCTGGGCGTACTGCTGCATGGAGGCGCTGGCGTGGGACAGAAATGTCTTCCGCATGGCCTTGCCCACCCGCAGACACAGGAACTTGTGAGACTGGGCCTTCCCCTTCTCCTTGGCCTCCGAGAGTCCTAGGACAGGAAGCACAGATTGTGTTGGCCCACCAGTGCCAGAAAGACCTGACACGGTACCATATTATGCAATGGCAGAATTGGGGCCCTAAAATAACCACTAAGGAAAACTGCAGTAAGCGTTTGTATAAGCAAATACAGCATGCAAGTACACAGGATGTGGGGCACGCTACAATCCATGTCAATAACAAGATTAAAGAATCATATGATTATATTTTTTGAGCATTGTTACTGTAATACAATTACATTTAAAACCAATATGAAAGTCTTCACTTCAGTAATCTTGAGTGTGCAACTGCAATCTCCACATTTGCCTGCCTCAGAGGAGAATGCATTGAACTCATTAGCCTACGTCTCAGTAATCACTGCTCCAGGATAAACAGCAAATCAATGTCAAGCCCATTCCTCTACCGAAACAAGGCCCCACTGCGAAATTAAGCAGCTTCTCTTAATTTGAACAGACCTTGAGAGCGAATGCATCCCATAATCCCTTTCAGTTTCAGAGGCATAACCCAACCCGTATCTCACAGCATTCATATCAGCACACAATGTAGCTCTTAAAGGAACAGTTTGTATTCAAATGAAAAATCTGTCACTGCCTGTTCATACTCATGTAAACAGTCTCCCATTAAAGTTTTCTGTTTTCAGAGGATTCTAGTAGCAGTTTGAGACAAGAGTGTCATTCTAGAATGAAGGTCAGTTCTGTCTGGGCATTGACATTGACAATGGATAACTAATTTAAATAAAGTCTAATAGATTGGACTGTACCTTTAGCCAAATAGAGGGTTAGAAACCACAAGGTAATGGGAAAATGTTCTACCTTCTTCTGCACCTTGACCTTTATCTGTCCCATCAGGATTGGCTGGTGTGGTCTCGCTGGTGGTAACCTGACTTCTTTCCTTATGCTCACTGCCTGGTTGCAAAGTGTGGCTGTCCCCTCGCTGCCTGAGTTCCTCCTTGCCTCCAGAGGGCGCTAACTCGGTGTCACTTCCTCTCTCCACTTCCGGTCCTGAGGAGGGAAGGTCCGCTGCCACTGTATCTGAGCTCTGCGACTCCGAAGGGGTACGAGAGCCGACACCTATCCCATCACCTGGCGCAACGGGCCCCTTTCCTGGAGCATCCAGTCCTGCAGCAATAGCCCCAGATGAGCTTTTACTGTCCCCAGTGCTGCTGTCTCTCCTGCTGCTCTGCCGTTCCACCGGTGTCCCCTCCTTTGCCCAGGCCCCTCCCGCGCCCTCCCCTGCGGTCCCTGGGGTGGACGGCTCAGCCTGGTTGATGGTCTGCACGGATTCGGAGGAGGCGCCGGAGGACTTGTGGCGTTGCAGCTCGTCGGAGGAGGGCGACAGCTCGGACTCGGTGAAGACGTCCTCGGAGAGAGAGGCCTCTGTGCTGCGCGGCGCCGTGCTGGCGCTGTCGTTGCCTGCATCGTGCAGGCGCTGGGCAACCTCCTCGGCGTTCCCGCGGCCCGTCCGCTTCACATGGCTCACCTCTGGCACCGACGCCTCCAGCTCCAGATCACTGCAGAGTTCAAAACAAAGATAAGACAGTCTGAGCTAATCCCTTCCAGCTCTGATCTATCCCAGCCAGTTTGCCTCAGTTTATTGAAATATTTTATTCTATTAAAATAAATAATATTAGGTTGTGCCCCGATGGCTTTCCGAGGTGCTTCAGAAAACGTATAAAACTAACATCTCCCTAGAAATGAAATATAAAATTGTAATTTTGAATAGTTGGAAGCTCCAAGAAACAAAGGCAATAGTAGTCATCATTTACTAATCTAAAGGGATTTCATCAAAGCCAAAGTGATAATCCGTCAATCAGACTTCTGACAGACTGGAGATCGCAGTTTCAGGTCAGAACTGAGACATGTCCATAGAATGTCAGAACTGTGTCTGTCAGGCCTTAAGCTTGGATATTCTAAATAGCTGGTAAAGCATTTGAAGATTTCAATTAAAAAGGACTTTCTGTGCCATGTCTGGACAAGGATAATTCACTCTTGTGTAACTGGTTCAACCTCACAACCTCCCCTTTGACCTAAATATTCTATTCCCAACAATATTTTTTTCGTCTTGGCTGGAAACTGATTCATTCCATTTCTCAGCCCAGAAGCCAGAAAAATGACTGTGGTAGTGGGACATTATGGGTGGAGATATGGTCCACTTAAACAGCGTTCAGTCCAGGAACAACTTAAACACTACCATGTCCTTTATGTCATGGCTGGATCCACCTTACCGATACTCCCTAGGAATCAGTCCCCTTGGTATATAGCTTATTACATATTCCTACAGGACTAGTTGTACTAAAGCCATAGTTGCTAATAACGACAACGGATAATCAGCCAAGTAACCTTTTCCCCCCTTTATCACTGGTAACAGTTGTGTACAGAAATAGGTGAACTGCTAAATCTAGCACAAAGCACCTCTTCTCATATGACAATGACGTCTTTAACACATGGCCCCTGACGACCAAACCTAAAAAGTCAAACTGAACTCACTGAGGCACAAACTCGCGCATCCTGGTGTCTGTCACTTCGCTACGCATGGCGGCTGACACCAGCTCCTCCAGTGGGCACATGATACCGTACTCCTCACAGCCGCGCTCCTGCACCAGCACGTCCGCCTTGTGCGGGTCAAACATGATGTTGTTGGGTGTCACCAGCAGCACCCCGCTCACTACGCCCTAGTGTGGCGAGAAGAAATGGGGCCAAAGCAGAGGGGAAATGAAAGAGACAAATAAAATAAACTAAGATTGAATAAACACTGTTAGAATGTGGGTGTGGAGTACATAGGGGGCAAGATAATGTAGACCAAGAAATCCAGTCCTTAAAATTTCTTAAAAATACACCCCAACATTCTCTGACACTATGCTTTACTATCAAATAATGTGAATGAATTCAAATTCTTCTACATAGCTGGTAGCTAGCCCTTTAACTCTTTCTAAATCCTTGTGCAAATCTACCCACTACTCCTAAATTATTTGCTTAAAATAACATAAATAATGAACAGGACAGAAATACGAAACACGACAAAATAATATGAGATTCTAAACAATGAGAGAGAGAGAAGTGAAAGAGTGACCCCAGAAAGCTGCCCATATGTAAGAAAAATTAACAATAACCAGAAAGGAACAGAGAAACAGGGGACCTGAAGGGCAGACTGAGCACATGTTGGTAGCAGATCACAGACTGCCTCACCTTGCCATCAGTGATGTACTTGCAGTTGATCTTCAGGAACTTCTCAGTGAGGGCCTCCTCCTCCTCAGAAGTGGATGAGACCACCCGCACAGGCCGTGGCAGCGGGTGGGCGGGCGACGGGGGAACATTCCGGCGGTGCGTCTCAGAGTCCTGCAGGGGAGAGGGAACGGTCAGGAGAGCGTTGAGAGAGAGACGTCTGCGGGCCGTCATGCAGATGCTGACTACCAGCCCGGGGATCATGGCAAACAAAAGGAGCCGACAACCACACAGGTTCACAGCCAGTTAAAAGCGCACAGCTCTATACTACAGAGGCAGTGGCTGCGATAACAACAACAAACCTTTAACAGAGAGAGAGAGAGAGAGAGAGAGAGAGAGAGTCCCAGGTGGGCTCATTGCAATGAAAGGGCCTGACAGGAAGAGGTCCCCAGGGAAAGGGGAGCCTTTCGTAAGCGCTTATCAGCTGAAGCTATAGGATAACCATGTGACCTGCTCTCTGTTCACCTGTCACTGAAAGGAGAGAAATAAGCAACGTGTCTGTTTCGCACAAGCTTTCACCCCTATAGCAGACACGTATAAACACACACTATTTTGCACACACACACACACACACACACACACACACACACACACACACACACACACACACACACACACACACACACACACACACACACACACAGGGTTCCAGTAAGCGACAGCCACTGAGGATGAGCAACTTCTGAACCTCCTCGTCTGGTTTGGTCCAGGTCCAAACCCATCGGTCATCTGTCAGAGCTCTCACTCAAGAGATTACACGCAGCTCGCAGCCCCAAAACTCTTGATGTCCCCACGTCCCTCCAAAAGCCTGCTCTTGGTGTCTCCACAGCATGGATTCAAAGGGGTCAATTTCAAACAAGTAAGGACTGTGAGCAACGTGGAAACGTTAGATGCCTGTGCGTATAAAACACAGGAAACCTTAATGTCCGTTTTACGTGTTTATTTGGTCTTGATGGCGTTGCTAAAATCGCCAGCCTTTAAAATGGCATTTTTACAGCCTGTACCCAAATCTACTTAAGGAGCAATTTGTAAACGCAAAAACACTTACTCCACCTCACTTATTCAACCTACTCCCGAGATCTACTGACCTTCACTGAGCCAATTGCGTAACGCGGTCCAAAACAAATCTGATTTGTGACTGTGCCAAAGCGTCTGCACTCATGACCCGATCCAAAGGGAACCTAATTGGTGGGGTGATGAGATCCAAGGAACAGATCAGTACCCCCCCCTTCCCCATCCCCCGTATCAGACAAAGGCCTCTTTCAGGTGGGGCCTGGTGCTGAGGCGCATAGAGGTGCTGTGTTGAGGGAGATGACCCACAAGCTTTGGGGAAGAAAAGCAAACAGCCCCGAGTTTTCATTACTGGCAACATGAGCAAGAGGGAGAGAGAACTGCTGGCTAATAACGGGCACGCTGTTAACACCAGGGGCCCGGCAGCGAGAAGAAGCTGCATTCCGGTCCCCTAATTGAGTGTCCCTGGTTTTTAATTGCTTGTGTACGGATTCATTCAGCAGCTCTACTTCAAAAACAAAAACAGTTCTGCAAAATAGCTGGGTTAGGGTTGGGGTTGAAGGAGGTCGTGTTCGCTTTCATACATAGTCTAGTGTCAGTAACGGAGATGTTTTACTCTTTACCCTGGCAGCATGGGCTATAAATGGGGAAACAATTCAATATCACAGCACAGCATTCCATGACTGGGACTTTTCACATACCAAACCTGGTAAACATGTTCATTATCACAAGATCCAGACCAAAACAATCTTCCACTTTACTGCCTGGAGACACATGGTGTGTGTGTGTGTGAGTGTGCACAGAAATGTGTGGTCTCCATGTGAACGAATTACAGACAGCAGTGTGTCAAAAGTGAACAGATCACTACACTCCTTGGCTGACAGACTGGTCAATTTGGAATGTGTCTGTGTGTGTGTGTGTGTGTGTGTGTATGTGTTTGTCTGTGTAGTGTGTGTACACCTGCATGTAGATATGGGTGTGATTGAAATTCACATGATGTATACAACTATACAGGCACTACATTTCTGTCTGTATACCTACTACCAACCTGTGTGTGAGTGTGTCTATGTATGTGTGTGTGCTTAGCATGCGTATACACAAACTGTGTGTGTGTGTGTGTGAGAAAGAGAGAGAGAGAGAAAGCGTGAGTGTGTGTGTGTGTTTGTGTGAGAAAGAGAGAGTGTGTGTGTGAAAAAGAGAGAGATAGTGTGTGTGTGTGTGTTTGAGAGTGTGTACCTGAGAGAGAGAAAGAGAGAGAAAGAGAGAGTGTGTGTGTGTGTGTGTGTGTGTATGTTTGTATGAGATAGCGTGGTCTGGTGACTCATGAGGCAAATGGGCGCACTCCCTCTCCTGCGTCGCTGGCACGGGCCGCCTGGCAGCCTCAATCCCCGACCATCTGGAGCCCTCCACTAGTCAGCCTGCTGGTATTAGCCAACCATGCTGTCACACACACACACACACACACACACACACACACACACACACACACACACACACACACACACAATGCACACTGAAATAAACACGTGTGCTTAGATAAACATACAGATGCAGCCAAACAATCAGAGAGACAAGCTACTACAACAGACAACATCACGTACACGCAGTCAAGCTTGCAACCAGGCACGCACACACACTTGGATCCATGCACACCATCCAGGCACGTGCATGCAAACACAAAAAATACACTAAGCCTTAACAAATGAACAGTTGTTTGGCCCTAAAAAACAACAACAACCAGATACACTTCAGCCTGTTAAGAGCCAGAAATAGATATTTTGGAGTATGAAGCCATTTTTTACTATCTGCAGACCTTTGTCTTACTTTTGCTTTGGTCAAGTCAAAGATCCAAACATGCTGTTTCAAAGCCTTGTAAGGCACATGAAACCCTCTACCTACCCCTAGTGGTCATAGAAGGGGGTGAAAATGAAATGCCAAACACACATTACGACAATTCACATGTAAAAATAACACCACAACAGCAGTAATACTTCCAGGTCATATGCCTTTTTCCAGATGTCAAAGGCTAGGGTATGAACAGGACATTAAGCTTGACCCAGATTCAGATTACACATTGCCAAACACTCCTCTTAGCAATGCTGTATGTCTGGCTGGATAAATGTTTGTAAACAGATATTAAAGCAGGTTATATGCAGACAGGAGGAATGTCAGCTTAATGCCCTAAATCCCACAATTGGTTTCTGCCTGTTGACTTGACAATCTCACACTGAACCGTTTTTAACATTTTTTAACACTTTTTAACACACAAAAAACAAACATTTCTGTAGCTTTTCTCTACAGGACTATGTTTTGTAACAACAACTAGTAAGAAGGATGGTAACAAATGACCATTTGTGATTACTTGAGTTACATCTATGGATTCAAAAAGTGGATTCACAAAAGAAAGCCAAATCTAAGCAGGCCAATACAACACGCTTTCAAATTTGAATAATTTTTCAACCAGTGGGACTCCGTGGAATAATCAACTCTGCAGGAGAATTTCGGATTTTTTTTATATTCCACAAAGCAGACAGAATACATTATACATGTTGCATGGCAGAACCATGGAGAATCACTCCATTTTGCACGCACACACACAGACACTCTCTCTCTGTGGTTGCAGGCTCTTATCTGTGTGCACATCATGAAAAGCTTTCACATAAAGAGCCAATTAAGCTCAACTCAGCAGAGGGCTAATTTTCCTACCAAAAAAAAAAATCTCATCAGCCACTTGCAAACACATCCTGTGTAAACACTGCAGCTACTGATTGGAAGTTTGTCCGCCCCTTGTGTGTGTGTGTTTTGTGTGCTTGAGTGAGAAAGTGTGTGCCTGTTCTTGTGTGGATGAGTTTGTAAACATGTGAGATGTGACCGTCTGAGTATGTGTGCGTGTCCTTGAACAAGAAAGCATTTCAGTGTTGTGTGTGTTTGTGTGTGTGTGTGTGTGTGTGTGTGTGTGTGTGTGTGTGTGTGTGTGAGAGATATTGGCTGGGTGTGTTTGTGTGTGATCACTGTGTGTACGTGCTTGTGCAAAGCCTCTACAGGTTCCTTAACAATGTTCACAAGCTGTTGGTTGAATCTCTATCGATTTTGTCATCGTCTGTTCCATCTGCCACTACAAAAAACAAACAAACTAACAGAAAATCACGCCTTCGAAAAAAAACTCCCCATCCCCTGTTGGTTTGACCAAAAACATATAAGGGTTCAAAGGTTCATGACCTTTCAGGGACAGACCAAATCCATCACAGACGGGGGGGGGGATGTTAAGCATGGCGAGTTGGGGACAACTGCATCAAAACAAGCAGAGGCAGTAAGCCTGACCCAGATTCCTGGTTCAGCATAGATCCCCTGCTATCCGTGACTCAGACTCACAAATCGGAATGCACTGGTGCCTTAACCTCCCTGACAATGACTGCTTTATCAGCCTGGTTGACTTATTAAAGGCGTATAGATATATATAAAATGTTAACCAGTAAGAGAAAAACAAAACACCGCAATTCCACCAATTACTTAATATTTTCAATCCTCCAAACGTGACGAGGGAGGAAAATACCAAGATCTTTGCAGAACTGTCCAACTCTCATGCATATAATATCGATGCAATCCAGCCATCTATACTGCCTCTGACCTTATGCAAAGCTAAATTTGCCATCTAACCACCACTGACCACGCAGAACCATCTCAGATTTAGAACCCCTTACAGGAACAGGATTAGTGCTAGATTTACAGTCAGCCATTTTCCGATGAAACATGGCCGCAAGTAAAACGTAAAATTCCTATCTACTGTATGCAAATCACTCATCTGCAGAGAAGCTCAGAAGTTCATGCATACATTACTGTAATACAGTGACCACCACTCTCTGCAGATCTTAAATCACAGGCTGCTAGGCAGCACGGGTGGGGGTGGGGGTGGGGGTGGGGGTGGGGGGCTGACGGGCTGACGTCGCGAGGAGCTTTAAATATTAATTGCTTCACCTCCAGCTGTCTTTTTCAGGGGAGTTTTACTCCATTACTGTATGCATATCAGCAACTCTCTCCCCAGTCATAGTTACGGTGGTGGAGGAGAGCTGTGATCCTGTACCAAGAGGAAGAAAAAAAAAGATGTGCCATCTTCAGCCATTCAGGGTTTCTTGATCTCATTAGAGAATAAAAGGACCCAGTTGAAGAACCCTTACAGTTTCAATATTGGACACAACAAGATCCATCCAAGTTCTAGCCAAACAATTTATTTTTCTTTCTTTCTCTACAAGGAGTTTGCACTCTCTGAAGTAGAGGGATTGTGTGCCGAGCTGGTGACTGTTTGCTCAGTCAACTTCAGAAAGAATCACTAGTGTGTGTAATGCAAATAGCCATAGGCCAGCATGGTGGGAAGCTCTGTGTGAATGGCCAATACGACTAGTGACTTTATAATCCATGGTGTTGCCTCAAGGGGGATTATGCCTCTGATGAATCTAGTATACATTAACAAAGTTGACCATGTTGGGCTCTGTGTGAATACAGCATAAGCGTCAGGGAGACCTTCACTGTGTAAATCTTTTGTCGGTTCCTCCTTAAACATTTAGGGACTGATTTACTAACAGGATTGCGCCCATTTCTGGCGTAAAATAGCGGTCGTAAACATAAAACGGTATTTACTAAGAGGGCGCAGCGCATATTAACGCTTTGAGGGTGTGTACCTGAAAACAGGTGGGATGGTTCGGAAACGTGGGTGGTAACGTAGGCGTGAAGCGCTATTTAATGGGAGGAGTGCGCCTAATGATGAACTGCGTGGTATTTACTAAACTGCCCAGCGAGCGAACATCTCTGATTTGCAGGCTAATTCTCCGCCTCATAAAAGCACGTCTTAACCAGGAAGCGCATTTCCACATTTCCACTGAGTCTGAAAACGTTGATATGGCAGCAGCAAGGCAAAGACATAGACAGAGACAGCGAACAGAAATATTTTTTTCAACTCGTATAATTCATATATTCATATATGAAATTAAACTTTCCGAACGTAATTGGAGAAATTGATCGCACCCACATGCAAACAGTCCCACCTTCAATCCGCGAACACGTTTACCGAAACAGAAAGCACACATATTCAATGAATGTCCAGGTCATATGTGATGCCAACATGACCATTACTTACGTGGTAGTGGTCTGTCCATGACAGTTTTATCTTCCGGAATAGTGCCATCTATCCATGATTGAGCAACGGTGATTTTGGAGAGGCCTGTCTACTTGGTAAATGTATTTGTTTCAGTGGGGATATATTGTAGTGAACCCATGTCCCTTGAGGAACGTATTAATCTTGCCATGTACACATATATATTGTTATAATAGACAGTTTATGCATTAATGCCACCAATAGCATATTATTTATAATCGTGTTCTTTTAAACATCTCTCTGTAGGTGATGGCGGGCAAAACAACAATATAACCCATTGAATCAGGTTCAGTGATTGAGCGAACGTGAACCAATATATCTATCTCGCTATCTATTCTTCCTCGAATCTCCATGGTGGCAGTAACTTGCTGGCAAGTTCTCCAGTCTTTTAACGGTGCGCTAAATAATGATTGCCCAGCGCGTATCTGGCTTGATAAATATCAAGGAAAATGCGGGGAATCACCGTGCGTTAATGTGCGCCTGGCAAAGGCGCAGATTAAGATGCGTTCGCAAATCAATCTTAGTAAATCAGGCTCTTTAAAGGGCGGAGTAAGCACAGTTTGCCCAGCGCAGATCTGGCTTGATAAATACCACGGAAAATGCGCAAAAACAGCGTGCGTTAATATGCGAACGCAGATTAAGCAGCGCTCGCATATTAGTAAATCAGGCCATTAGTGTGCAAATGTGTTCACACAGGGAGGAGCTCTGTAGGACGATAAGATGAGTGGTGACCTACCGCGGTCAGCTTCTCCAGGTCAGCTTCGGAGGAGGTGGGAGAGTGGGGACTGATGGGGCTGAGCGACGGCGAGCTCTCCGCGCTGGACACATACTCAGTATCTGGGACGTACAGGACCTACAGGAAATACAACCACAGCACTTGGGTCAGAGTCAACACCATAAGGAACACAACGTGAAGAACAGTGAAGCACATTTTTAAAAAAAAAGGAAACAAAAAACAAACAGAGGCGTTTACCTAAGCACGCAAGCAGGAGCATGTTAAAAAATCTAATCTAATGTACACACGAGATGTACACATTTTATTATAAATTGATTAGGTGTAGCCCAGAGAGAAATACCTCGTTGACATATAGCAGGTGAGTACTGTACAGTGTAGCATGTCTACACATAAGGGATGCTAGAAGCAGAAGTGGACACAGAGGGATACACATTCATGCACAAGAAAGAAGGAAGAGTTAGAGGCATTTACATGCAGACCCTGCCACACATAGTGCCAGCACACAACTATATAAATGGATACACAGCAAGAGAAATACAGAAAAATGACAAACAATTAACATTTCCCTTTCTACCACTTAGATGTATGCCAATCACACACACACACACACACACACACACACACACACACACACATACACACACACACACACAATTGCAATTACACAGAGCAGCAGGCACCAAGAAGGGCATGGAAGGGTGTGAGTGTTTTGTCGGCAGAGTGAGATCATCCCTATCTCCACTGAGCAGATGCCTCGACTGAGCAGCACAGGGCCACGGAACCGTCCTGTGAAGCGGAGTCTCTGTGCCAAACGGAACGTGAAACGAGAACCGTCCCCCGCTGTTTGTTTGATTTTGTCAGCCGGTGCCTTTCCCAGCAGGGTCGGGGTGCCGGCTGATAAAAAAGCGCCTCTACAATGTCCCCTCTGGAAAGACGGTGTTATCAGAGCGAGTGACGCGGTGGCAATGGCCCCTTCCAGCGTGGGAACACAGCAGGGGCGTCTTGGTTATATGCTAACAACTCGGTGAAGAATGGCCTTGTGAGTAGGCCCCCTGTGTAGCCCTCTGTGCCATAGTCAATCCTTTAAATATAGAAGAGTCTACAGACTCGCCATCATAATAATTGGAGATTTATTGGATGATCAATATTAACTCAAGTTGTCTACCTGACAATGTACTGGGAGCTTTTTAACAGTACATATTGTCTTTTATTATTCATGTTTAAATACTCATTACTTAGATCATCTCCAGGCTAGAAATTGATCATTCCTTAATTTTATTTTAATCACGTTGCCGGTTTTGGTGAAATATGCAAGGCTTTCACCTTGCTCCGCCTCAGGAAAAACCTGTGAGTTTTATGTGTGTGTGTGTGTGTGTGTGTGTGTGTGTGTGTGTGTGTGTGTGTGTGTGTGTGTGTGTGTGTGTGCATGTGCGTGACAAGAGAGGGCCACAGAAGCAAAGCAAACACTGGCAGAGTGCAAGGAAGAGTGTATGAACACAGACACACCACCTGATGTGTGCATGAATTTATAGACACACACTCCCCAAGGCATTCAAAAACTCACACACCAAAGACTGTTGGCTGGAAATAAGTCAATACATGGTGTTTGAGCAACGGTCTCATGACTTGGCTGATGTGTAATTTAAGCTTCAATCATCCCATTACATATTATGTTACTCCTATGCTTTAGGCAATGATTGTGCTTGTGCAATAACGTTGTATACAAGTTAAATTATCCGTGATTTCTTTGTCATCTTTGGCTCAGAGGTAGAGTCATTTATTTGTTGACTAAATCCATCAGAGGCTCTATGCAGAGTATGTAGGTGCAAGCATGAGGTGAAGTCATATGTTACCTTCCCAGGGACAACCGCCCTGGAGAAGAGCTTGTTGAGCTGAACCAGTTCATTGGGTGTGGTGTCAAACTTCAGCGCTATGCTGTTGAGGGTGTCCCTCGATTCCACCTGTGAGAGCAAAAACAACAACAAAAAGTATATTATTCTGTTGTATGCTGCCAATTACTTCACACTGGAAGTAGTTGAACTACAGCAAAGCTACTTAGAAAAAGTACTTAAAATTACAGTTTTTTTTTATTGACAGTGTACATGTGAAATATAACAAAATACAATACAAAAAAGGTCACATGCCAGTGAAAAACAACACATAATTGAGTTTATTGCAAAAAAAATGCCTGCTTGTTCACATGTCATTAATAAACCAAAAAACAAAATACCCCACAATTAATGGGAAAGTGAAAGGAAAGTCAGCCTTGGTTCTGTTGACTGATGGACATGTGTAAAGACACCTGCCTTCCAGAAACTAGGGTCCAGGTGGGATTTTTTTGCACCAAGCAGGATTAATCAGTTAGTCAGGTATCTTTTGAAATAGCATGAAACAACTTCTCTAAACATTTGTTAATAAATAATTCTGAATCAATGCTAACTGTCACCCAATATATTTAAGTTAAGTTTTAAAAATTTAGATTCAAAAACAGCCAAATAATTTTCACAGGTGAGCTGACAATTCAGCTTGAGACCTTAACCTGTACTAAAGTAAACAATTCCATCTGGGCTTTTCACAAGGACAAACTGGGATGTTATATTTCTGTTGTAAACAAATTTGGATATGGTATTATCTGACTACAACTAAAACAGAAAAGAAAAAAATCCTTTTCATTTTGTAGTTCCAGTAGTAAAAAACTCTATGCAAACATGTAGTTGAACTACCAGCAAACTAATGCAAAATGTAGTTCAACTATTAGTTTAATTACATGAAGTTCACTGCTTCCCAGCACTGAGCTCATACCTAATGTAGCATTCATGCAAGTGCTTAACCTGTTTTTATGTTCTGTAGGTGATCTTGCTTAACTGTGTATTTTAATGTGACTATGAGTTGTAAATCACCAGGGCATGATTTTTTAAGTGGTGTTTCGCACCTCATTAGATCCCTTGCTGTCTCATCAACTTTTTCATGGAGAGTTTTTCAATACACTGGGATACTCTCATGGCATTTAAATACATCAGGACAAGCCACTGCATGCAGCTCCACCAGTTGCTGTAAGGAAAGCTCTTTCCCCCCTTAATAAGATCTGGACACACCCTATGATTCATTTTGCCAAAACCCAAGCCATTTATACAGTGCTCTAAAAGCCCTTAGCCAGGTCTAAAGCACTTATTAGGAAAATCAACACTCATCCAGTTTATTAGTGCTTACATCTTGGTGTCTTATTCACATGAGCTTAGAGCAACTGATCAGAAGTAGATCTACTGTATAGAGCATCAGGACAGAGGAAGATCTATAGAGCATCAGGACAGAGGAAGATCTATAGAGCATCAGGACAGAGGTAGATCTATATAGCATCAGGACAGAGGTAGATCTATAGAGCATCAGGACAGAGGTAGATCTATATAGCATCAGGACAGAGGTAGATCTATATAGCATCAGGACAGAGGTAGATCTATAGAGCATCTGGCCACAGGTAGATCTATAGAGCATCAGGACAGAGGTAGATCTATAGAGCATCAGGCCACAGGTAGATCTATAGAGCATCAGGACAGAGGAAGATCTATAGAGCATCAGGACAGAGGTAGATCTATAGAGCATCAGGCCACAGGTAGATCTATAGAGCATCAGGACAGAGGTAGATCTATAGAGCATCAGGCCACAGGTAGATCTATAGAGCATCAGGACAGAGGTAGATCTATAGAGCATCTGGCCACAGGTAGATCTATAGAGCATCAGGCCACAGGTAGATCTATAGAGCATCAGGCCACAGGTAGATCTATAGAGCATCAGGACAGAGGTAGATCTATATAGCATCAGGACAGAGGTAGATCTATAGAGCATCAGGACAGAGGAAGATCTATAGAGCATCAGGACAGAGGTAGATCTATAGAGCATCAGGACATAGGTAGATCTATAGAGCATCTGGCCACATGTAGATCTACAGTAACGGAATACAGCATAGACAAGCCCTGAGGGCTGTCTGTTTGCTTAGCACACAGAACAGTGAGACCTCTTGTAGATTCTTTAAATGTCAGGCAGGCACACACGCACACACAAAGCATTACGATGGGGATGAGCTATCCAAGGGTACAGGTTATACACACACACAGACGGCACAGGGAGATGGGGGAGGGTCTTCCTTGGGGAACACACACAGTGATCTGAAAGCTTTAAGGGAAACATTTATATGTGGGACATGCTTTCCCATGTCACTAGCTGTAGGGGGTGACCACCTTGAAGTGAATGCAAAGGTCAGATGCATGCTGTATGTAGAGGACAGGCAATCAGGAACATGCAGTGGGAGACCATCAAGGATAATATGGTATCCTCTTCAAATGTCAGTGGACATTCTCCAAAGCCATTGTATATTCACCAAAAGTGGTGCCTTGCGTAGAACACAGGTTCGTGCATACATAATAATAATTAATTTGATTTTTAACGCACTTTTCATTCCAAAGAATCTCAGAGTGCCTACATATTAGAAATTAACTATAATAATACAATAAAATTAAAAACAAATTTAAATATTAACATAAGCATAACAGAAAAGATTTAACACAAGGCCAGAAATGCCTTCCTGAATAAAAAAGTTTTAAGTCCAGCTTTAAAGGAGTCCAGCGTCTTCGTTGCCCTTCAGGGAGTCTGTTCCATAAATGTGGCACTGCAGAGCAAAAGGCCCGGTTGCCCATGGTGCGGAGCTTGGTTTTGGGGACGCGGAGGAGCGAGCTGTTTGAAGACCTGAGGGTGCAGGTGGAGGTGCATGTCCATTAATGCATGTATGGGTGATTATAAGGACTTTGTAGTCTATCCGGAAAGAGACAGGGAGCCAGTGTAGTGAGTGTAATATTGGTGTTATGTGCTCATATTTCTAGCCTGACGATGTCATACTCATAATTCTAGTCAGAATATGAGTCTGAGACCGGACCACTGGGCTGTGATTATGGGGCGTGTTTCAACGAACCAGGAAAGAAAATTCCTCTTCGCTGAATTGGATACCTAGAACCAATCAGAGCAACGTAGTATTATTACCATCTGATAGATTAAACTTTTACCTGATCCCGTAGGAAGGACGGCAAAAACATCTTTTCAATCGACAAATGCCTTGATCGCGTTTCTCTGTTCCTCTTTCAAAATGAATGCGCTGTCAATATCTGTTGAGACGTTACTTAATTAGCACTCAAGGCTAGAAGCTACCATTAGTTCTAATGTTCTTTTTGTCTACGCTGTTAGCATAACCTTTCAATAATGGTCTAGAGTGCATAAGTTAAGACCTACAATCCTAGGCAACATTGGTGTTGCGTATACACAACTAACCGAGTCAATGTAGACATAAAAAAAGTCGTGTAGATACCTTAAATCATATCAAATATGTCCCACTAAGCTCCCGAGACGGCGCCATCTTTGTTCGATGTATACCGGTATTCTATCTATGTCTGTCCATCAACGTATAAAGCCCGCCCTTACAATTTGAATGGTCAGATCCCTTTTCGGGGCCGTTTAAACCCTCCCAACTAGCTCGACTCCAGACTGAATCTCCCGGACCAAAAATTTTGTGGGCGGAGTTCAGGCTGGTATCCAGGCTATCATATTTCCGGACCTTCATCAGAATCCTGGCAGCGCTGTTTTGGATGTATTGCAGCTTCTGGATTTTCTTGCCAGTGATCCCATAGAAAAGGGAATTACAATAGTCCAGTCTTGAGGAGATAAAGGCGTGGACAAGCTTCTCTGCATCTGATAGGGTTAAAGTGGGGCGGAGTTTGGAGATTGATGATAAAAAGAGGTTTTGCACAGTTGTTTTATATGATCATTAAAGTTCAGGTGAGAGTCAAACCTAACTCTGAGATTAGTGACTGTGGAGGAGAGGGGGATGACCGGGCTGTCGAAGGTGAGATGAGTCAAGGAGGATGACTGAACCTGGTGTGGAGTGCCAACAAGAAGGGCTTCAGTTTTGCTTCTATTCAGCTGGAGAAAGTTATTGCTCATCCATGCCTTTATCTCCCCAAGACAGGCGTTGAGAGATGACATGGCTGCAGTGGGGCTTGGGGCAGTTTTGATATAAAGCTGTGTGTCATGAGCATAACAGTGGAAAGACATCCCATGTCTGCTGATGACGCGTCCGAGGGGGAGCATGTACATAATGAAGAGGATGGGGCAGAGGACCGACCCATGCAGATATAATAAAATAATCATGGCATTATATATTCCTGGAGAGTCAGAAATGGTTAAGAGCAAACCAAAAAGAGCAACTCTGTTGTGTACCTGAGTGCTGATGCCCCTTACCCTCTTACATGTCAGAGCTTATTGATATGGGTTCAAATTTGCAATCGAGCTCATAGCCACCATAACATAGGCACCACAAGTTCTAATTATGCAGTCATATTTTGAGATCTGTTAAGATGACTATGAGCCTACAATGAGAATAACACAAAACTGCACCACCACCCCTTAATTCATAAGTAATGAATATAAAGAACTGTGTTCCACTGTTCCCACTTGCAGTAAACAAGGAAGACTGCAATGAGGACTGGAGAGGGGCCATGGGGCAGACTGCCACAGGACTGGACAGATCTCTGACTAAACCCCCAGGTCAGGGCATAACAAAACAGGAAATGGACAGTCTAGATAGGTCACCGATTCATTCGAGTTCCGACATGTGGGAGTGGCAGTCCAATCCCTCAGTGGCCAAGTCTCGGATCACAGGATCACACAGCCACCTGATCCGTTACAAGCCAAATCAATGAATCTCATTGGGTATCACTTACAATCCAACAGCCAATCATGAATTATTTAATGGATGCATCTCGTCACATGCTTTCTAATTTCCCCCTTTATAGGATGGTATGGCAAGCTCTCTGGGCTTCACAAAAGTATTAAGAATAAAACAAATTTTCTAATAGCTTATATCAGTTCAAAGCACAAGGGTGACACAATGAATATTTGTGCTTGGCTAGTAACCACAGAGAACGTCCAGTGTTTCAACACAGACAATGATTTAAAGGCAAATAAATCAATACTGGCTACTAAAAGGTCATCCCTCATCGAAATAATGGCTGAAATGGATCTGCTATAAAGTGTTGAGTTTCACAACACAGACAAAAACTCACCCACAGCTACACTCCCTCACTAGACATATCTGGTGCTGTTCACCGAAAGAAGTTCAGCCCACTCTCTTATCTACGTCTTACAAAACAAAACAAAATTTTAGGAGTCACTTAGAGACGACTCTTCAGAGGGCTAGCTTCAATAGCTAGCAGTGCTTTGACTAACAATAGCATTCAGTCTTTTGAGGTGACCTGCCTCTGCTTGGTGATAACTCGTTGTTTGGGTGTAGACTGTTTATGGATACATTATATGCCCGGTCCTTGGAAATAGGGAGAAACTGTGGCGATCACTCTGTTATGCTTCTTTCACAGCCTGGTGTCAGGCATGCTCCATTTACCCTCTACACGGATGACTGATCTGAGAACAGCCAACACAGACTCAGATCTTGCAGTAATTGCAATCAAAACTTATGAAAAGCTGTGCTGGAACCAGCCAACACCCAAATAAATCCTGCTTTTAAATCACAACAAATTGAGTTGCTGAAAAGGTGCACAAATCACAGTCCCAGTTGAGGGAGTGTTTGTTTGAGAGTGTTTTCTCTGGAACGGATTCTGCTGATCTGTAGCTGTGGATAACACTTCCTCCATGGTGCCAACTTCCTCTTGAGGGAACTTGCACTTTTCACACACCCTCCAGCGGTGGGTAAATATGTACCATATGCCAAGCAGTTGGGTGGGAAGGTATACGCTTTTGTATGGTTGCAGAAACAGCAAGGTAGGCAACTTGGGGGTGGTAACTGAGCTATGTTGTTTTGTCGATCAGTCGAAGGGAATAAACACTGTTTATTGTAAACAGGTTTTATTTTCATGTGATCTGTGTTACAGAACAAGTTGTTATGTAACAAGCATTCCACATCTATCTACTCAAAGGGATCTGGATACTACCCTCATTTTGTAAAATCAAGTTATGGCCACCGATAGTGATATGACTAAGGAACTCAATCTTAAACCTCATTCTTTCCGTGTTCAATGAACCCACTGTCTACAGAATTTCACCATTCTTAGAGTTATAATACAACATACATCATTCACATTTACATTACAAGGCCTATGTATGAAAATATCCAGTGCATAGTGTTGCACTTTTAAGATTTTCTTTAGTTTTTGAGCTTGTATGCCTATAATTGATAGATTAGTGAAGAGTGCAACAGGAAATGAGAGGGAGAAAAGGTGGAAAGTGGACTGGAGAAATTACCGGATTCTAACCCGTGTCCTCCATGGGCGTCAAGCCCGAATGTGGTCGGGGCTACTGTTTGCGCCACAGTGCCCCCTCATAGTGTTGCACTTTAACCCAAAAGGTCCTACATCTAATCTGGGGGACTGACAAGTCAAGCACAGGGTATCACATGTTCATGGTTCTGATTAAGTTCATCACTATGCAACACTATGACAACACAACCCCGTGTCAGTGATGTCGGGTTCTCCATGTTGTCAAAGTTGCCATGACTCATGTTTTGTGAACCGAACGGTCATCCAAGCTGCTAACTCAGGGCTGTGAGGGCAGTGCTGAGGTGCTCTGGAGAACAAGCCCTTCCCCTTCCCATGTCCCTCTCTCAGCTCTTACAGTACGGAAGACTGGGAGCACAGACTCCACACTGACTGACAGTGGAACTAATCGTATAGAATAGCGCTCAGAAATAACACATGTCCAGAGACAGGACCTCCACACCGGATCAGAGAGGGCCAATGCATCATTAGAAGGGACTGACAGGAGCAGGCTGCCTTGAGGATAGATTAGCTTGTAGGGTCTCCATATCGCCCTCTCCCTCTCGCCCCCTCTCTCTATCCATCCCCATATACCCTTCCTCTAATCTCTTTATTTCTTTCTTGTGCCCTCACTCCTTCCCTGGCTCTCGCTGTTACCAAAGGAGAGACGGCAGCCCCAGATTTGAGGGTCATTTCAAGAGCACAACAAGGAGGCTACGGCTCAGTTACCAGTTGGGGACAGGGAACCAGATCTCTTTTTCTCTTTCTGTCTCTCTCTCTCTCACTCTACCACTCCATCCCTATCTTTCTCTCTCTTACTCCCTCCCTCTCTCCCCTTTACACCAAATCAATAAAGATGATAAATGCTGGAGGAAGGGTCATTCCTGAGTTCAGCACGGAAGCATATCTGCTCCCACATAAAGATGCACAACCAGAGAGAAACATAGAGAAAGAGAGAGAAAAGAAACAAATGAGAGGAAGAGAGAAGGAGTTGTGAGGGAGATAAGCGTGCAAAAGAGACGTAGAGAGAGAGAAAGGTCGGGATAAATGGATGGAATGATAGATAGCGCGCGCGAGAGAGAGAGAGGGGGGGGAATAAATATAGATAGATAGATAGACAAACAGAAAGATATATAGAGAAAGAAGTAGAAGCAGAGGTAAAGATAGAAAGGTGGGGTTATAAATATAGATAGACAGATAGAGAGAGGTAGAGGTAGCTAGAGAAAGGTGGGGTTATAAATATAGGGCACAGAGAAATGGAGGGAATGGAGAACAGGAATCATTCAGATGAGAGAAGCGGTTCTCTGTCTTCAGTAGAACGCCAGCCCTGAATCCCACCACACACCAGGCACGTGGCAAGATGAGAAATACAGAACTTAGCATGTCACAGATAACCTCTGGAGCGATGTGTGTGTGTGTGTGTGTGTGTGTGTGTGTGTGTTAGACAACAGACACACATATACAAACACACTAACGTGAGCGCGCACACACACCAACAGCAACTTATGTAAACAAAGACACCTGGACTTATTATATTGAAGGGGAGAGGGGGCACAGCACCAGACAAACACACATACACAAACATACACGCACACACACACACAGAGCAAGGAAAACAATAGATGCACGCATATGGGAAAAGAGAGGAGGAGACAGACAGAGGAGGCAGAGAGAGGGAGCTCAAGAGAGAAAAGGAGAAAGAGATGGAGAGCAGGGAAGAGAGAGGACCAGTACTCACGCTGTACTCGATGGTGCCTTTGGGTCTCTGGAAGGACATGCGGCGCCCATCCTTGCGCTCTGTCTTCTTCTGGCCAGTATCTGAAAGCAAGCGAGGGAGAGCGCGCGTTACACCGGTCATGGTCCTCCTCTCCCGTCTCTTCATCTCACCCCCGCATGTCACCCCACCCTGCCACCAGCTCCCCTGCCAGCCTGTGCTGGCTAGCCACCGAGAGGAGGGGGGAGTAAAACAAAAAACAAAAAAAGAGAGAGAACGAGGGAGACAGGAGGAAGAGGAGAGGGACAGATCTGCTCTCTCCACAGTGAGCCTGGTGTCTCCTGCCTCTGTTGTGTTTGTGCGAGGAGTGGCTGCTTTCTCTCCGTCTCTCTCCCCCTCTCTCTGTCGCTCGTTCTCGCCTGCTGTCACTAGTGCACAGGTCTCTCTTCACCTTGCCCCCCCTCCACCACCAATGCCCCACCCCCTCCTCCTCTCTCTGGCATGGCTGTTCAGAGCCGAGATCCTAGCAAGGGCAGCTAATGTCTCCACTCTAGGGACCCAGTGCAAAGGAGAGTGTGAGTGTGTGTGCGATGAAGGAAACTGCTTGGTATTGTGCATGTATGTATAACGGTGTGTTACAGAGATGGCACAAATATGCAGATAGATAAACAGAAAGACAGTAACAGAGAGGGTTTGTGAGTTAAAAACATTGGGCCTCATTCTCCATCATTTTCTGAAATTCTTCAGAAATGTTACTTACGCGACTTCGTAAAAACAACGTAAGGGAAACACCTCCGCCGCATTCCTGCACGCTTGAAAATGCGTTCATAAGCAGCCGAAGTCTTCTCAGCTGTGTTCCCCCGGATTAGTTTCTTAAATTGATGCGCGTTCTCGGGAAACTGGATTTGCATACATACACGCCCCGCCAGCTCCTTATTTGGGCCCGCAACTGTACTAACTTGTGCTGTCGGAATCTCCCGAATCCACACGAAAGCACCTCGTAAGGCGAGTCATGTCTAAGCGGAAAGCGAGCAAAAAACGCAGATTTAACTTAACCGGTGCAGACATGGAGGTACTGCAGGATGTATACGTGTCCATTCTATTCCACTATGGCTATTTTAACGCGATTGGGTTTAGTGTTTATTTATTTATTTACTTACTTACATTTGCAGTGTTCGTGTTGCCTACATTTACATTCAGATCCAGGCATTTAGCAGACGCCTTTGTCCAAAGTGACGTATAAGGGAGAGAACAGTCAAGCTACGAGCAATAGAAACCTAGTGTAACAATACATTAGCCTGACGATGTCATACTCATGATTCTAGTCAGAATATGAGTCTGATACCGGACCTTTGGGCTGTGATTATGGGGCGTGTTTCAACGAACCAGGAAAGAAAATGCCTATTCGCTGAATTGGATACCTAGAACCAATCAGAGCAACGTAGTAGCCTATTACCATCTGATAGATTAAACTTTTACCTGATCCCTAGGAAGGACGGCAAAAACATCTTTTCAATGACAAATGCCTTAATCGCGTTTCTCTGTTCCTCTTTCAAAATGAATGCGCTGTCAATGTCTGTTGAGATATGCCTGCTCACGTTAATTAATTAGCATTAAGGCTACAAGCTACAGTTTATTTCGATGGGTTTTTTGTGTACACGTTAGCAATGATATAACAATAATGGTCTAGAGAACTTTAGTTAAGACAAACAATACTCTGTAACATTCGTGTTGCACATGCACAACTAACCGAGTCAATGTAGACATTAAAAAGTCGTGTAGATAGCTTAATTCACATAAAATATTCCCCACTAAGCACCCGAGACGCGGCCATCTTGGTCGGAGTTCGAATCTACCGGTTAATTCAACTCAAGCGTTGGTATCTGTCCATCAACGTATAAAGCCCGCCCTGCCTATTTGATTGGTCCGGTTTGATCCTACAGATGAAACTCTCTCCCAATTAACCCAGAGCCAGACCAAATCTCCCTGACAAAATGTTTTGTGGGCGGGGTTTGGGCTGGTATCCAGGCTAACAATACATACTACTTTACATAAGAAATAGAAAAACGAGGTAGAAAAGCAAAAAGAAGTGCAGTAATGCAACTGCTGTAAAGTAAAGCACTAATCGAAGTGTCAGTTAGGAAGGGAGGTGCTCTCTGAAGAGTTGGGTCTTCAAAAGCTCCTTAAAAGGTAGAGAGGGATGCGCCTGCTCTGGCAGTACTAGCTAGGCAGTTCATTCCACCAACGTGGATCTACAAATGAGAATAGTCTGGATTAGCATCCTGGTGTAGTCCTTTTATTTATTTAATGACATCACGATGCCTCGTAGAATCATGACTATAAATGTGAAACGTAATTGTTAATGATACAAATATTCTCGTATTTATTATTATTATACATATTTTAATCCAAGGATGTCTGTAGAGCTGACGTAAACGCAATTACCAACGGTTTCTCACAAATTCAGCCATTAACCCCCGTCGGCCATCTTGTGGTTATTTGAGGAATTGCATTTGAGAAGTTTCCGGCAGAGTTACGACCAGGGTGCGATTTGTCCAAAAACCAGAGGGGGGGATGTTTTTTTTTGTCATGAAAAAAAACAAGCAATACATAGGCCTAATTCTCTTCATATACATGCATCATATATGTCTATGATATGATAATCGCTGCTAGACGCTCAGTTATTGTGCTCCCTCTCATTCACGTTGAAATACTGAAACCGAAACTGAAACTTTGAAACTGAAACGCAACTGTTTTGGACAGAACTCGCTAATTCAGTGAACAAATATTTTCATATTCATTGTACAGTAGCCTATACACGGAAATGAGCAAAGCCAGCGAATTCTGAGAATGCCGACAGTTAGGGTAAGGTGAACGTTTGTGCCAGCGATGTAAGCAAGTGTAAGAAAACGCTGTCACAACCTTTTTCATTGTTTTTTTTAATAATTGAGGGTTATCCCCCCCATGTATGAAATTCATCCAGCTGAGGTGGGGATGTAAAAACCAGAGGGGGGTCAAATCCCCCCCATCCCCCCCCGGCAAATCGCACCCTGGTTACGACTGCTATTTCGCGTTCTGAAAGTCTTCTGCAGTTCAGAAGAAATCCCAGATGAGAAAACTATGGAGAATGGCAAATGTTTTCCTAAATCCACCGAAGTGGAGTTCAGAAGAAAGTCCTTCTTAAAGTCTTCCCAACTGCTGTCCAGAATGAGGCCCATTGTTCATTTTTCATATATAATTAAAGAAAATCGATGAATTACCTTTTCTATTTTTTATTAGAGAAAAAGCTTTTCCTTGTCACAATTATGACTATCAACAATGTAATAAACGATGCAACTTGCATTTCAATACAAAATGGATGTAAAAAAAAAAAGAAAAATCGATTAAGAACTTTCGTGAATCGAGACAGAATCGTTCTAGAAGAATCGATGTTTTCCCCCCACCCCCATTTCATTCTGTTAAAAATAGTAGAGTATGCTGCTAACCACTCATGCCCCACACTCATTAACACACTGGGGAGCCTAGCAATTAGCAAATTATCATTCCCTAAAATCAGTAGATTGTTCTCTTGGATAATAGGTTAGATAAGAGTTACGTGAATAAGAGTTACGTGAAACGGATAGAACAATTTTTCTCTCCATCTACCAAGGTAACCTTGAACCACAACTCTCACAAAAGAGAGAAATTAGCTGACAGCCACTCTACTAAAAGATTTACTGGGAACTGGAGCCTTTTGCATTTCATGGAGGAACATAGATCAGAATCACCTGTGCCAAAAGTGTCGTGTGGCATGCAGGAGGCACTCCACCTCTTCCAGTTGTGGGATCTTTGACATGCTCACACACACACACACACACACACACACACACACACACACACACACACACCTTGACCAATACATGGACATATTTGAATTTAATCTTTCCACAAACTACATTAATTTTTTCAGCGAACAGAGCCCAATCAATTGTTTTACACATGAAGGCAGAATGAAGTCCCCGTCATACAGAGGATTCAAAGCGAAAAACGTACAGGCAGAAAAAAAAGGAACCTTGTAGATCTGCATGTATGCCTTGGCTATTGCCTTGCAAACTGTTAGTTCAACAATGCTCACAAGAAGTCAAACCTGTTTCGTGTTACCTGGCTCAAACCCCCCCCCCCCCAAAAAAAACGGGAAAACAAAATCAAAACAACCCTGACTAATCTGTCACAACAGTACATGTCAGAACTACCGTACACCACCAGGTTCACATCTCAAGACACATCATAACAGAACATGCGTGTTTGAATGGTGTCATGTTAACAAGACCTCCTACTGCAGATGTCTTTTGGAAATACACTATAGTGCAGCATAAGGTAGATTCTTATTTTGCATGAGGGAAATGGAATGGAATGAATAGCATGCAAAGCAGCCTGGGACCTGATCTTGCACAGTGTAATCTAATGAGGAAGTCTGTTCTCCTCTGTACATATGCTGACCAATTTATGTGCATGACTATGAAACCGACTCCTATACTTGTGCTGTAGCATGAGAAGCAGTCTGCAACAGAATAGCAAATTAGCAATAGCTAATCCATTCCATCCGTAACTGGGTGGGGCACATGATCTTGCTTATTACAGAAAGACACCTTTTCTTCCCCTGGTCTACTTAGCTATTATAAATCAATCTGTTGAGGACGTGTCAAAACAGATGATTTATGTAAACGCAGAGGGTTGGCCTCCTGCCTCCCTAGCTGACAAATTACTTGGGCTTTCTACCACTGACGCCGCCAAGACACCTGTCCTGGCAAGCAGTCTCCGAAGGGACACAGTAATGAAAGCACTGTTCAGTTAAAAAGCTCCGACTGCTGTTCATTATTTTCTTGCCGGGAACCATGATGAGCCTGTTCCCCCTGACAACGGCCTGTCACACTGACGCGCCACGTTGGGGTGGGGGTGCACAATTTACCCACAATGCCCTGCAGAGGGTCAACACGTAATGCAAGAGAAGACAAGTATTGTGCACAACCGGCAATCAAGTTCTGTGTTTACAGCCTTCAGCGGTGGCTAGGAAAGCCGATTATTAATTTTGCTATGGATACGAGTCGGCACGGTCATCAATCAATACATTTAATTTTATGGCAATGGTTTAATGGTCTCTGAACGATTAAGCAGATCAACCAAACGATGTCCCCATGATTTGATAATAACATATTCCATGTCTGGCACAGAACAAAGCATCACAATAAATGTGGCTATATTTGGCCATATGCAGCAGAGTATTCTATCAATTCCTTTGGGAATTAAAGTTAAGAGCCATTTGTAAAATTGCCAAACATTTTGCCTTGATTTGCTACCTTCGTCATAAATATCTAGGTTTTTGGAAGAAGTATTTCTTGCTATTAGATCTAACCCTATGCCTGCAGAAGTTGTAGTGTTGCATGGTGCTAACACAACATAAGAAGGACACATAAACATGTGTGTGATAGAGAGATGGTGTTCCTATCTGGATCTTTTGGAACTTGGTACTTTAATGTGCTTCTAAGATGAAAAACTGAATTCAGCACAACAAAAAGAAGAGACAGTTTCCCCATCACCCACATACAAACGTTTGATGACGTTGGATGACACTCATAGGCAACCTACTGAGTCACAAGCCACACACAAAATGCCCCTCAAAAGCAGTGAAGACAGCACCGACGGCTGAGGCAACTCAAAATCATTCACACCCCCACAAGGGACAAAAAGACACAGAAAGACCTGAACTGCCCCTCTCCCCCACTGCAGCAGGTACTATGGTGCACTGTCACTGGCTCGGCTTGCCTCAGTGGGTTATTTATAGGCCCTGGTACCACGCTGACTCCATGCAGGCTTCACACAGGCAGCGGAAGTGACTGCTTGGCCGGGGATCGAGGAGCAGATGCCCTCCACAGACGTGACCAGGTTGGGGGTTGGTGGTGGGGGACGGGCCTGTCCAGGATACAAGGAAGCCTGACCATACAGCCTGGTCGGATGACGGTGTGGCATTGTAAAGCTTATGAGTGGAGGTGATGTGTGCTGGAGGGGTTGGTTATGACAGGAGATGAGGAAGTACTCAAGTAGATGGCCTCATGACCAGGAGTCAGCGTAAGAGAAGGGGAAGTGGTTAGCACCAGGAAGGGAATGCGGTGTTCTGCCTGCCATTTTTGGCAGGTGTGGATGAAACCGCAGGTGTAATGCAGAGATCAGCTCTCGCAGCATGATCCTTTTCTCATGAACACACGAGAAATGCTGGCAAACTGGCACACAGAGAGAAAATCAAAGAAAAGAGATCAGACTGACTTGTATTTCCTATTTCTTTTAAGGCTCATTCCCATCCCATCAGGATGCAAGAGAAAATACATGCATGGGAAAGGTTAAGACCGAAGAAATACAGAAGAAAGGTTTGTTGTTTTTTTGATGATGACACAAACCATAATCCATAGTTTAAAAAAACGTATAAGAAAATCAAGCTAAAGAATAACAGCTTTGTATTTTTGGAACTATTCAGTATCCTTGCATGTATCCTTTTCCTTATGCCGATAACAAACCTCAACTTTAGTTATGAGCTAGTCTAGTTATGACTATGCCTTCTCCGGTGTATGCTGTCGAGACAAAATAAAAACCAATCTCAAGTCACAGACCAACTTTCACACAGAACTGCTAATTGTATTAAAGTTCAATCGAATTCACTGTACTCACACTATCATTAAACAGGAATCATAACCTGAACGCCTACTGAAGCATTATAAAACTATCAGAGCAAAATTACTCTTGGTCCTGCATGTTTTCCAGGCAGAGGAGGGCTGTTTAGTATCGACTGTGCAGACTGGAATGCCGTGCCAGTGTCACCTGCTTTGCCCCAAGACAGGCTGAGGGCCACACCTTAATGAGAACGAAGCCATGCAAAGGCTATGGATCGAAGGGATAGCATCTCTTGTTACCATAGAGATCAATATGGACGAGACAGAGACAGAGACACAGAGAGAGAGAGAGAGAGAGAGTGAAGCAGGATGGAGATAGATAAAGAAAGTGAGGGTAAGGGTGAGAACTGGACAGAGTGGGAGAGGGAGGGAATGTGGAAGAGAGAAAAAGAGAGAAAGAGAGAGAGATGTATATGGAGAGACAGGGAGAGGAAGAGTGTTTAGGCCAGCTCGAAAGAACACAAACTCGTCCCCACCCCACCCCCACCTCACACACTGCTCTCTGCCGCCTGTCAAATTAAAAGCAAGGGGTCCAGCCTCTTGACAGGCTTTCGTAACAGAATCGTTACATGGATTTTTAGACTGCTGCCACTCACACGCCTTGCCACCAGGCTTCCGCCCTGGGCTGTCATCTGTCGCGTCCAGAGGGACACTACCAGCACGCAGCAGCTGTAACTAGGCCACTACTTCCCTTGTAGGAGGAAGTCACACAAATGTACAGGACTGCAAAGACCATGTTTGCTCACTGTAACAGTGTCATTTAACATGGCTTCTGCTTTCAGGTGAGGTTATTTAAAAGTGGCAAGTTTGCTGGCATATGGATTTTCTCTTGGGCCTTATGGCACATTCAGTATGACAAGGAGTGTAGAATAAATCTGAAAGGTACCTGAACAAATTCTACCTAATCCCAAAACTAATCGCTGACACAGCATCAGTAAAAGTGTATCCAGCATGTCACCTCATTTACCTCTTCGTTATCACAGAAGAGTATGTCCGCCTCCTCTTCTGGGCAGTTGAAAGTTCTTACAAACGCTTCTGAGATACTGATCGAATAAATTACTTCCACAGGCTGTTATAGGATATAAATAGGCCTCGGAGTTCAGCTGTATTCTATATGGCACATCCAAGAGCGGCGAAGACGCAAACGTCATGGCAAATTCCGCAGCTGACACAAACAGACCACCAGGTAAACACCTGAGAGCGGGACAGGTGTCTGTGTTGCGCTATACAGCAGACACACTTACATAAAAAGTAATATATTATGCTATATGTTTGGCATACAGTCGAGATTTTAACATTACAATTTTTTGTTACGCCTTTGAAAACACAAGGAGGAAACTATTTTAAAGCCCGCAATTTTCGAGGAAATTAAGGATCACAAAACACACTGGCGACATACAAAAACGCTGGTCTAAATAGGTCGAGCAATTTCAAAATTACACATAGGCTACATTGGATGCATTAGGTCGTTTGATTACCCTATTGAAAAGTGGTGCATACTTTAAAAAGTTCAGTGTACAAAACCTCTCAACTCTGCATTGGTATTTGGAGAGTGAACAGACATGCATGAAGTAGAGAACTGCCTTTACTAAAGAAAAGGCTACACCTTTGAATGCTAAGTCGGCGTCGCTATCATTTTAATACACTTTACATTGGAAACGATTGCTCTTTAAGACAGGATTACCTTCAGCATAATAGTCCTTGAAGGAAATTCCACGCACAGGGGGACTGTCATGAGTTAGTATTGATTTTCGGCTGGACCGACCGTCCTTTCCCGAGAACGAAAAGATTAAATCCATACTCTCAGTTATGAAAAATAAGACATTAAACCTACATGAATGAAACGAAATGTGATATGTAGCGCCAGTAACTCAATCCAATTCCAAACACAAACATGTGCTGACAGAGGGAGGTGCTTGAAGCAGGAACTAAATCTCACAGAGGAAACTTACTTCACGGCATGCAGGCTACAGCATGCCAAAGGAGAATTATTTAATAAAGTTAACGTAGTAGTTGTCGATTTATAATTGCACTTCTAAATCAACGGGCCCCAGTTGTGGCTGAGCCCGGCGCTCACAGTAATTAATCCGTTTGATGGCTATGGAGGGATGCGCAAAATCACCCTTAAATCATCTTGATATCTTACATTCCTTTTCAGATTTTGCCATGAACCTTACATTTTCATGTGAGATTAACCTTGAGATGCAACGGCTTCCTCCACTGTACTATATATTAACAGCTATTTCATTAGCTTAGATTTAGCCAAAATACTGAGTTTATAACCTTCTGCAGGACATTAGGGTTACTCCGTTAAACTTAAAAAAAAATCTAACCGTTGATAGTACACTCAATTGTTTTACCATCTAGTGCCATATTTGGGCATCGCAGGGGCTTGTTCTTGTGAAAGCAACACTTGAGCACCGACTACTGCAATTTGAGCTCTGCATTCTTCTTACCACTAGGCCTATACATTGAAGCAATTGCACAACTCTTCAGGACCTTTATCTTCTTCCTGAGCCAGTGAGCTTGCAAATCTGAACATGAGCCAGGCAGGTCGTCAAATGTACTTGCTTGTTTACTTGCCTGGTTCTTGCGAGGGACTGCCCTATCAATCAACCGCAATGAGTTCAGTATTGATTATATGGCTAAATTATCCAATACATCGCAAAGGGACCCTTATACTTTTAGTAGTGTTCAAGACAACCGTTCTGCAAGTCATATCTTGAGTCATAAATCAATAGCACAGGTCAAGGGCAAACGGGCACCAGCTTAGGCATAATGAGATGCCCCTAATTGAATGTTCAAATTCAGTGTGACCTTTCAGCAGGCGGCACCGGTTGGCTTATGGCCGGTTTATGTCTGGGTATTTCATCAGAGAGAGAAGACCCATCACTCCCTTCCCATGTCCCTCCCACCCCCTGTTAATAGACTCAGGAGAAACGTCAAGGGCAAAGCATGTCCAGGTGAGACCATAAAGTCATCAATCTTCTAAATGCTTTGGGAACCTTCATGCGTAGGGATACATCTGGTCTAATAGTTGCCAGGGAGAAAAAACATGCATCTCAATTTGCACTGGCATACAGTTGGGTAAATGCATTGTGCTGCGAAACGTTACATTTTGCCCGCAGCAAGATAAAAATAGGGTAGCCAGGACATTTCATTAGTGTTTTTAATACATTATGTATGTTTTAAATACATTTGCTACATTAAAGGCCAGTATCAAAATAAACAGAATGTCAGAGAAATGACAAACAGTTAACATTTCCCTTTCTACCACTGAGATGTATGACACACACACACACACACACACACACACACACACACACACACACACACACACACCTGAAAGCCAATGCAAAAAAAAGCCAAGCACAAGAAATGACAACTTTACCGCTGCCCTGCATGACACAGTCGGTTCCTCAGCTGTCCCCTGGTGATGGAGGTGAGCGTTAACAATGTGAGGGCACACCCGCTCCCGCTCCCGCTGCCTCTGCCACTAACCTGCACATCAGCCACCATTACGGAGCGGCTCTGCACAAACGCAGCAGCGACCGAGCCCCCGCTCCCACAGACACAGGGGCCGTGCCAGGGTGACTCACACGAGCAGTCTGCATCAGCATGAGCCCGACGGTGCAGCGTTTTCCCCACCTCTTGCACTCCCGATCTTTACGACCTAGAAAGACTAAGTCACCAGCCAAACCAATTATAACACAACACACTGCCCATCACCACAGTGCAGACATATTGAGCGTGACTCACAGACAAAAATAGTGTGAAGGGGAACTTTTGTCGGAGGAATTCAAAGTTCCCAATGGCTAAGGAGTGGGAGGAAAAGCATAGCTGTGGTATTTAAACTAGAAGGCCTTTTCGATTGGCCTTGGTAAAAACTACTGCAGAGACAGTACTGCCATGCACAGTTACCTCCCTCAACTGATTTCATAGACACTGGCTCAGCATGATGACAATAACAGGATCAGCAGAAATTCAGGCTCCCTGTGCCTCCCTCTCGCTAACAGTTATTTCTGAATGTTTGCACAGGAGCACAACATCGGGCAGGAGTGCCACAGGGCTTTTGTTTTCCCTTGTCTGGCCTTCACCTCAGTGGCAGAGTACAGCAAGCAGGGACAGTCTGGATTGATTTCTTTCTCTCAGAGGGGAGAGAGGAGGGAGACAGAGACAAAGAACGAAAGGTGGGAGGGCTGGGTGAGGAAAAAAAAATATATATATACAGCCGCGGAAAAAATTAAGAGACCACTTCAAAATTATCAGTTTCTCTGGTTTTACTATTTATTGGTATGTGTTAAAGTAAAATGTACATTTTTGTTTTATTCTATAACCTACTGGCAACATTCCTACCAAATTTCAAATCAAAATATTGTCATTTAGATCATTTATTTGCAGAAACATGACAATTGGTCAAAATAGCAAAAAAGATTCAGGTCTCGAAATTGGGCTGGCCATGACAGGGTCCTGATCTGGTGATACTCCATCCACACCTTTACTGGCCTGGCTGTGTGGCATGGAGCATTGCCCTGCTGGAAAAAACACTTCTCAGAGTTGGGGAACATTGTCAGAGCAAAAGGAAGCAAGTTTTTCTTCCGGGACAACGTTGTACTTTGCCTGGCTGAGGTTTGTAAAAGACCATAAGGATTGAACCAAAGCCGACTGGAGGGTCTCCTAGTTCGTCTTCTCTGATGAGTCCAATTTCACAGTAGGTGCAAGACTCTGTGGCTTGTAGGCCTCTCCAGGTCTCCGTCTAACCATCAGACGACCATGTGTTGGGCAAAGCTGAAAATTGGACTCATCAGAGAAGACGAACTAGGAGACCCTCCAGTCCGCTTTGGTTCAATCCTTATGGTCTTTTACAAACCTCAGCCAGGCAAAGTACAACGTTGTCCCGGAAGAAAAACTTGCTTCCTTTTGCTCTGACAATGTTCCCCAACTCTGAGAAGTGTTTTTTCCAGCAGGGCAATGCTCCATGCCACACAGCCAGGCCAGTAAAGGTGTGGATGGAGTATCACCAGATCAGGACCCTGTCATGGCCAGCCCAATTTCGAGACCTGAATCCCATAAAAAAAACTCTGAAATGTGATCAAGAGGAAGATGGAAGGTCACAAGCCATGAAAAGAAGCCGAGCTGCTTGAATTCTTGCACCAGGAGTAGCATAAAGTCACCCAACGGCAATGTGAAAGACTGGTGGAGAGCATGCCAAGACACATGAAAGTTGTGATTTTAAATCAAGGTTATTCTACCAAATATTGATTTCTGAACTCTTCCTAAGTTAAAGCATTAGTATTGTGTAGTTTAAAAATGAATATGAGCTTGTTTTCTTTGCATTATTCGAGATCTGAAGACACTGCATCTTTTTTGCTATTTTGACCAATTGTCATTTTTCTGCAAATAAATGATCTAAATGACAATATTTTTATTTGAAATTTGGTAGGAATGTTGCCAGTAGGTTATAGAATAAATGTACATTTTACTTTAACACATACCAATAAATAGTAAAACCAGAGAAACTGATAATTTTGAAGTGGTCTGTATATATATATATATATCACACCCCACACACACACAAAATCCATACTCTCAGATAGACAAAATGACAATGAGACATCAAAATTACATGAATGAAACTAAATGGGATATGTAGCGTGAGTAACTCAATCCAATTCCAAACACAAACATGTGCTGACAGCGGGAGGTGCAAACACATACACTTTTCTGTGAACTCTGGGCCGGAGTAGCTTGATTAAACATCCTGTCACAACGTTAGCCACCATGGCCCCTCACAACACCATCACCACCACCCCACCCTCACGAGTAAACAGACAAAGACTGGACTATTACCATAATGTATGCTTCTCTGGGCCCCGCTAAAAACCCTGGCTAGAGGACGTTTTCTCTTTACAAGTGCTTTCATTAGGTGGCCATCCATCAAGCGCCCCACAACAAAATAAAGACCCATACCTGCTCCTGCGCCTTGTTTCTCTAGCTCCCCTTGCCCAACTGTGGGGGAATCTGGAAGAGTGGCCACAAAGTCATGTCAATAATGAAATCCACTTGCTGCGTTCAGCTCCCTCGCTCCCCTCCATGTTCCTCCTTTTTACAAGGTTTCTGTATTGATTGGGTATTCCCCCGGGGGTGGACTGCACTTCTCGGTTTGTGGCAGCTCCAAGTCTGGCCCATGCCCAATTCTTAGGGGGGGGGGGGGGGGGGGGGGGGGGGGGGGAAGTAGCATGAGGCTGAAGACCGCTGCACTGAGGACGCTCCATGTAGGAGATGAACTACCTAAAAAGATTCTACTTAGAATTCCCAGAGGAATTCTAGAACCAACAGGTTCATAAAAATATGCAGGTCTTAAGACCCTTTAGGGGGCAGGAGTAACCTACTTGCCCATGACTGGGTTTTGTTATAGACACTACACGGTTCAGAACTTTTCTAAAAGAGGTAGTCTTTAAGAGTGCCCTAAATCATGCACTTGCCCCTGTGATCCAGGCGATTCAGAACATTACGAGACCTCAGAAAAGTAATAATACAAGTGTATGTCCCACCTCAAGGCCAAAGGGGCCTATTGATATCTTTTTCAGTTTGGTATTGACACCAACACTGCTTTTTATTGAAGAGACATGCGTGATATATTGTGACACAGAAGGACTCCTTGAATTCTGGAAGATGGGTAAAAACGACATACCAAGCATTTGGCTACACACTTAGAGAGAGTGAGGACATATCTTGATGAAAGGGTCCCTTCACCACATGCTCATTCTTGCATTAGCACTTCTGGGATCTAGAGCAAAGATGAGAGGTTATGTTCCCACCTCCAGGCTGATTCCTGTAGGGGAGAGCTAGGTGCAGATATTACCTCCCAAGAGCACTGCAGAGTGTGACTTATGTGTTAATGCTTCAAAAAACCTCAGGGATTCTCCTAAACAGACATGCCCTGCACTGCAGTTGAACCCTACACGGCTAGTCACTCACTGACTGACAAATTGTCTTGTGAACAATTTCCACATTGTTGGCTCCAGTTTTTCTTCTTCACTGGCTAAGATTGGAGTTCATCTGTAGAAGGTGGGGCAACCGACACTCCCCCCTGCTGGGCCAGGTGTGCAATGCTGATCAAGAAATTTTAACGATTACAAATAAAACGTGTTTTCATAAAATCCCCGACTATCAATATCACCAAATATAAACTGCATTACAGTATTTTATGTAACTTTACAAAACAAACCAGTGTATTGCCCGTGACAGTGTATTAACCACAGTTTATTAACACTAAAAGGTCTATATCCCTCGTCCGGGATATTTTTATTTTTTTGTCAAAAAAAATGTTAAGCTCCGCGAGTTTTCGTCTTAGAGACATAAAAAGAACAACCACGGAAACATTGAACCCTTTTCTTTTATAATATATACAGTTCAAAATTTTAAAATAAATAAGCACTTTGTCAGAGGAATAGAACTGATGTGTTGCACTTTCTAGTATCTGAGTGGGGTTTCTGCTGCTAAGGACCCACCCATTAGCAAATGACAGCTATTCATATGATAAGGAGATGGTGATTCAGTGATCTCCATTGGGTCATGGTGTGGCAAGATTCACTCCGGGGGTTTTGGGCCACAAAGACATTCTAGGGCCATTAGGATATGGCCTTTGTCTTTGTGAGAGGTGTCACAGGTTTGTTCACACCAACTCATCAATATGCATTTGTAGGGGCACAGATTTAGGAATGGCACAGGACACTCTGAAATTATAAATATGTGGTAGTGAAACAAGACATACTTTCTGAATGCTAAACTAACATGTGTTTAGCCAACACCTATGTTTACAAGGCTCAGAAATAAAAGGTCTTGTGAATAAATCTTTACAATGTGTTTTTGTACAAAGTCTGAGCACCTCTGAAACAAGGTTTTTCCAAGGGTATGTTTACATTTGATTTAAATTAAACTTTTTTTTACTACATTCCTTTTACTTACATGATATTATTGCTGAGGTCTTCTAGAATAGAATCATATATTCCATTTGTGCATCAATGTTTTTAGTTAAGCAAAATGTACAAAAACATCAAGGCATGTCAGACAACTTAGAAAAGTCTAAAAGGCCTTGGACCTTAGAGTGTTAAATGTTACATCTTCCCCATCATGATAAACTAAATGCCATGTAGTTGTGCATGCACTACTGCCCTTTTAAAAGTTGTGCGAGATGGGTATTTCAAGGCATGACTCTCCTCGCACATATGCACACACACACACACACACACACACACACACACATAGGCTACCGCATTCCCACTCACAGTGAAAAACATGCATTTATTAAGCCTTTATTTAGTGTTATGGTGTTGAATGTGAATCATTAATAGATCCCCTGGCAACCACTGAATTTATGTTTGAGAGGGGGAAGAGGGAGGGGGGACCTCCTTCGTTCACTACATTGGTATCAGAAACCAATGAGGGTAACCAGAGAGGGTTAACCCTCTTACTTGCTCCAAATATTTGGATGCCACATTATTTCTTTCAGGATTGTTTAATCTCTAAGTGAAGCCATTTGACATCACCCACAAGTGGCTGTGATCACTCTGAACCCAAGACTGCCGTTCATTGGTGAGCCGATTTTGAGAAATGAAACCTTGCTTCAGGTGTTACTTTGTTGCTATGGTTACCTATTTGTAATGCTAGCAAAAAAAAAAAAAAAAGAACAGAGTTCCATTTGCATGACACGCTAGCTAGTTATCTAGCTGACGTTATAGTCTCCTCAAAATGATAATAGGAGATGGTAGAAACCCTCATGGTGCCTGTGCAGATTCGTATTAACAAGAGCTCATATTCACTTCATATTAAAAATTAGTTCATATTACACACACACACTAGCAAATACCAACTGTTAAGATGGTTCCCTAAGCTAGAGATGGCAAGTACAGTTCATAGCCAAGTTAACCTTGCATGTTTTACACACCTCTCACAGAGGTTCGAGCTCCGAGCTCCGTAGCATCCAGTTAAATAGGCTAGTTAGGTGGGAGTACACACAGTAGTTTCTTTATAATTATGGAAGGCCGAGTGTGAATGGAAATGTGTTCCATCACATGTTGTTCTTGACACATTAATGAGATTGGTATGTGAAAGAGGAAGAGGGAACAATTCTATCTGGCAGAGTTACTGTGCGCATTACTAACTTCCAGGCGGGGAGAAAAGCATTTCCATGTATAGACCGCACCCAAGTATTACCCGCAAGGCAGCAGAAATGTGACAAAATCAGTGCATAAACTGCGGTTAATAGTCGGGAAATTGCGATGGAGCGATTGATCTAGAAACAATGCCTCTGGAGCAGCAGAACTGCCCTTTTCACAAAATTCATCATTTTGAGCAAAGTGCGTGTCTGTGTGTGTCCCTTCCTGGCACTCCTTATTGCAGACACTGCTCTGCTCAGCATTATACAGTAAAGCAAGACATAGAAAGGCAGGGTGTGCGGGGGGGGGGGGGGGGTGCAACAGTTTCCAATTAGTGCTCCTGCCGTGTCGGCCCTTTTTCTTGGCCGACACCGCAGCCTGACAGAACGTCTATGCCTCTAATGAATGTCCCTTCACCACCCAGCAAACTTATTTACCAGAACTACTTCCACAGATGCCTTCCCAGGAACCAGAGATGCGATCACAACATGTTCAAGGAACCAGAGGTGCAAATCACGCCATGTTCCCGGATCCTGAGATGCGATCACAACACGTGCCACGGCCAACTTCCCTCATCTGCACCTCCTCCTCTCCCTGCACTCGAGGTTGGTATGAATTCATCAGGTGATGATAGTGGCTTCCCCGACCTTGATATACTGTACCCTGATCAGGCACCAATGTCACATTAAGCACAGGGGAAAGGGGTGAGGTAGCTCTGATGGATTTAGTCAGAGGCACAGAGGTTAGAGGAAGAGTTGTGTAGAGTGAAGGGCAATAGGGAGAAGGAGGCTCTAAAAAGGTTAAGTATAGATGACATCATATCTGTGAGTTGCAGTAATTGATATGTGAGAGGTAAGAGGGTTACGCGGTACAAAAGGTGAAACTGAAGACTGGATAGGATCGATGTGCTTGAAAAAAAGACAAGGAAAAAAAAGAATTAAGGTGAGGGGGGTTGGTGGGTCCTGTTGCTGGGGAGCAGCTACTTGTTTCAAGGTCACAAAAGGACATGGTGAAGGAAGGCAGTCCTTATGCTCTGGTCTGAAAGTCTACCCATAAGTTCTGAGGTCTCATCAGTGGTGTATAAAGTACCCAAAAGCCATGCTTGAGTAAAAGTACAGATACCTAACTGGACAATTACTGAAGTAAAAGTAAAAGTCACCTTTTAAAATACTACTTGAGTAAAAGTATTAAAGTATCTGATCTTTACTGTACTTAAGTATCAAAAGTATTTTCATGATATTAAATGTACTTAAGTAATGAAAGTGAAACAACAAGTAAATGCTGTTAATAATATTTTTTTGTTGAGAATTATGACGTTTATGCAGACTAAAATGAGCAAACTTATAAACTTGAGCTGATTTTAACACAATTTTAATACAATAGGCAATACTAAAGCAGCACTGAAAGTCACAACCCAGTCATTACTTACAGTTTTTTACAATTGCTAAAACACATTCTTGAAACAGTCACTCATTTTCTCTAAACTCTAAACACAAAACCTCATCTTCAAGCACTATTTACAAAACCTCTGAATCCTCTTGCAAAATGAAACTTTCGCCTCAAAACAGTTTTACCTGTGCTCAAAATCAAACACTGCTCTCAAATCATAAACAAAGTGATCAAAATGATATACACTTTCAAGCAGTCAGTAAACAATACACCAAAAAATAGAAAACACATTGTTCAAAACATATAGTTCTCAGGGAGAAGTACATTTTTTTTTAATCTCAAAACAAATTTCATATTTATCTATCATTTTGATGAATGAAAACATGTTCTCTCATAGTAGCGTTACAAATGTATCAGAACAAATTACAACTTTGCTTTGCTCTAATTTGTGTAGGTTCTTTCTCCTTCTTGTACCCCTATTGTACTGTACCCTGCATCTCACTACTCACAACTCACTCTTGTTCTTTGTTGATATGAACCTGCAACCAGTCAAAATCTATTGAGCAATCAGTACTGTTACTGTACCAAATAGAAAGCACAATGTTCAGGGCCATACAACTTGTTGTAATTGTCCGTATACAGCCTACAATGCACTGTAGGCCTACTACAGTATACACTACCACAGTAAAAGGGACACAAATCAAAGGAGTCAACGTGGTGTTTACTTGTCCTCCTCCCCTCACATTGTTTCTTCTGTTTGCTCCCTAAACTGGCTCATATTGGTTGTGTCACATCATTTGATACAAGTTAAATCAATTTTGAGTGGTTGTGTTCAATCAATGACATTTGTTCTCTATTTGTATTTAATTGTTGCCACTTGTGTTTACCAGTATGGATGACATGTGAATTAGAGTGCAGAATGTGTTTTAAGACTGAGAATGTGTTTAGAGTTTTGCTGAAAATTCTAAGTGAGACCTGCAAATTGTGTTTTACCATGTGAAATAGTTTAAGGTATTGATAACAGACTGCACAATTAGCTTCATGAGTTCAGGCAACTGAGAACTTTGTTCAGCCAGTGGGTTTTAGTGTTTTAGCAATTGTAAAAAACTGTAACACTGAAAAATGTCCAGTTCATCTTCAAAGGAAGTTGGTTCTCAAAATTGCGAGAATTCAGTCTTGCTCTTCTTGGGCTGAAGACTATGAAACACTTTCAGTAACATGCACACACATCCCTTGAACAATTACGTTGCTAGCATCTATCTTGCTCCACACTGCTATGTTACTGTTCTGTACTTTAGATTAACACCATCTGGCTAGATAGATAAATCGCCAGAGATAGAATAAAGAATACGAATAAATAATCTTTAGCTATTAACTAGCTTGAAATATTATATACAGATCTTACCCAGTGGTGAAAGAACATGACTAGTTTACAAGGTTGTGCTGGTGGCATTTAATGAAGAGATCGTTGGGTTTCTCATTTTTTGATTGAGACCTGTATGCTTTTGCTTCGATTATTGTTGTGTCCCCTTCGTTGTTGATCTTAATGTTTTGGATACAACCTTCCACTGCATATTGCCGTCTAGTTTGCCTTGATCTGGAGGATAAGCACGTCCTAGCCATGCTTTTGTGTTGACAGTCCTAGGAGTTTTATCCGACGTAGCAGCAGTAACTAAGTAACTTTAAGGGGGCTTTTGCGAACGGTCAAAAGCTCATTAACGTGCGCTAGGACAGCTGATTCGCCATACCTGCTTGCAGTCTGTGTTCTACCACTACGATGTTGGTCTCATCACTCTCATGATTATTTTTTTTTTCAAAAGATGATTTGATTTTGTAACAAGTAACGAAGGTTTCAGGGGTAATGTATCGGAGTAAAAGTATCAGTTTTCTTTTCCAAATGTAGCAAAGTAAAAGTAAACAGAAATATAAGTAGTAAAGTAAAGTACAGATATCCAAAAAAACGACTTAAGTACTTTGTTACTATACAACACTGGGTCTCGCACACATACGTATGTGTATATAGACAGCAAACAACACAGCAACCCTCTCCTGAAGAGAGGAACATTTTGGATGTAGTTGAACACCACTTAGGGAAATGGAGAACAAAAACCTCCCAGGGCTTACAGAACACCATCACACTCACAGCACAAGCAAGGGGTCACAGAAAAATAGAACACTACCAGCACACACACACGGCACTCCATGGAAAGCCAATGCAGACTGCATTTCAGAGGCACTCTGAGCTTTTTACCCCCAGTTCAGAGGTGACCCTCTGCATGATATAACCATTCACATTCACAAGATAATTCCCTATCGGTTATCTTTCTTCAAGAAATACATGATTGAAAATGCAAAGACTGGGATGTGTTACCGGTCTCCACTCTGGCAGTGCATACCTTTCATGATGTCCTTCAGACCAAAGCCATCAGTGCTTGGTCCTTGCATTGTGGCTCTGTGGTCACTAAGTGGATTCCACATACCAGCAGGAGATGCTATCCAAGGGAGGCTGATGTATCTGTACAGAAGCTATTAGCCTGATGGTCCATCATGGGGCTGATTGTGTTGCTTCTGCCCTCAGTGCTGGAGGAGGGTCATGTTTGAAGGTCAGTGAATGTGTGCTTTTCTTTCTTTTGTCCAAAGGTAGGATGATGGGGGTTGTCTCCCCCCCTTAGAGACAATAGGTTTGCCATATCCAGGATATAACATTAGGGGACATTTAGTGTGACATGTATCCTAATGGTCAAAGCTGATCATGGATCACAGAGAGATGGGTAGATTTACTTTCACTTTGCATTTGTCATTGGGGCATAAGGACAAACAATTTCCCTCTCTCTACCTCTATTTTTTCTCCTTAATTTTATTACATAAATTATTTATTGATTTACATCACTCAGAATGAAGGTAAACAGAGCATGCGCACACGCACACACAAACACACAAAACGCACACACACAAATCTGTAAGCTGGACTAATTATAGAGTGTTTTATACACATTTCAACAGTAGTTGCCCACTATTGGCTAGAACTGCTGAGATTTAGCACACTGGGAATTTTAAACAATGACAGAACGACGGGCGCCAAAGCGAAAGGTGAGTACAGGTTGTGCGCCTCCAGGGGAGCAATTAGTTGAAAAATACTGAGCGATACGAAACACCCACAACCCCCATTATTTTGAAAAATGCTTTTTTTTTGGCTGAAATATACCACAGTCCAATTCATCCCAAAAGAATTGTCTTTGTTTTTCCTTTAGGAAACCACACTAAACAGTAGAACCAAAGCATGTTAACATCAGGGCATGGGGATATTTAAAGCATTGTTAGCTGTTATTCTGGGCTTTTACCAGTGGAACTCCTTCCTAGGCCATTCCACTGGGAATACTGGCTCTCTGTCCCAATGAAGAACTCCACTCAATATTGTGCAAAATTAATTGGGAAGAGCCTGAGAGAAACCAGACTTCATCTTAGCATCCCCGCTGTGCACAAAAAAAAACAATGGATTAAACCACAAACATTTAAAGTTTGTCACTGCAATCCATCCCCATCCTATTATAATGGGCTGAAAACTGTAATGGATGCTGACATTGGCAAAGTCGTATTAGAGGAGTCTTTCAACAAGCACACTACCCATGCATGCACACACACACACACACACACACACACACACACACAGAACACTACTTTAAATGGCAACGTGTTGTTAAAGTCATAAATAATGACAGACTCTGTCTCTTGAACCCTCTTGCTGCTATACGTCTTTACAGGACTTGTGCCAATCCCGGAGATGCCAACGTTCTGGTTCTATCCATCACTGTTCCTCCCCTCATCCATCTTGGGCCTCTCTACAGCCGCGGAAAAAATTAAGAGACCACTTCAAAATTATCAGTTTCTCTGGTTTTACTATTTATTGGTATGTGTTAAAGTAAAATGTACATTTTTGTTTTATTCTATAACCTACTGGCAACATTCCTACCAAATTTAAAAAAAAAAATTGTCGTTTAGATCATTTATTTGCAGAAAAATGACAATTGGTCAAAATAGCAAAAAAGATGCAGTGTCTTCAGATCTCGAATAATGCAAAGAAAACAAGCTCATATTCATTTTTAAACTACACAATACTAATGCTTTAACTTAGGAAGAGTTCAGAAATCAATATTTGGTGGAATAACCTTGATTTAAAATCACAACTTTCATGTGTCTTGGCATGCTCTCCACCAGTCTTTCACATTGCCGTCGGGTGACTTTATGCTACTCCTGGCGCAAGAATTCAAGCAGCTCGGCTTCTTTTCATGGCTTGTGACCATCCATCTTCCTCTTGATCACATTTCAGAGTTTTTTTAATGGGATTCAGGTCTCGAAATTGGGCTGGCAATGACGGGGTCCTGATCTGGTGGTACTCCATCCACACCTTTACTGGCCTGGCTGTGTGGCATGGAGCATTACCCTGCTGGAAAAAACACTTCTCAGAGTTGGGGAACATTGTCAGAGCAAAAGGAAGCAAGTTTTTCTTCCGGGACAACGTTGTACTTTGCCTGGCTGAGGTTTGTAAAAGACCATAAGGATTGAACCAAAGCTGACTGGAGGTCCCTAAGTTCGTCTTCTCTGATGAGTCCAATGTCACAGTAGGTGCAAGACTCTGTGGCTTGTAGGCCTCTCCAGGTCTCAGTCTAACCATCAGACGACCATGTGATGGGCAAAGCTGAAAATTGGACTCATCAGAGAAGACGAACTTAGGGACCTCCAGTCAGCTTTGGTTCAATCCTTATGGTCTTTTACAAACCTCAGCCAGGCAAAGTACAACGTTGTCCCGGAAGAAAAACTTGCTTCCTTTTGCTCTGACAATGTTCCCCAACTCTGAGAAGTGTTTTTTCCAGCAGGGCAATGCTCCATGCCACACAGCCAGGCCAGTAAAGGTGTGGATGGAGTACCACCAGATCAGGACCCTGTCATTGCCAGCCCAATTTCGAGACCTGAATCCCATTAAAAAAACTCTGAAATGTGATCAAGAGGAAGATGGATGGTCACAAGCCATGAAAAGAAGCCGAGCTGCTTGAATTCTTGCGCCAGGAGTAGCATAAAGTCACCCGACGGCAATGTGAAAGACTGGTGGAGAGCATGCCAAGACACATGAAAGTTGTGATTTTAAATCAAGGTTATTCCACCAAATATTGATTTCTGAACTCTTCCTAAGTTAAAGCATTAGTATTGTGTAGTTTAAAAATGAATATGAGCTTGTTTTCTTTGCATTATTCGAGATCTGAAGACACTGCATCTTTTTTGCTATTTTGACCAATTGTCATTTTTCTGCAAATAAATGATCTAAATGACAATATTTTTATTTGAAATTTGGTAGGAATGTTGCCAGTAGGTTATAGAATAAAACAAAAATGTACATTTTACTTTAACACATACCAATAAATAGTAAAACCAGAGAAACTGATAATTTTGAAGTGGTCTCTTAATTTTTTCCGCGGCTGTATGTCTGTCTGTCTCTCCCTCTCTCCCTCCCTTCCACTCGCTCTCCTCCACTCTCCACTGCAGAGAGAATTACTTCCCTGGAGAGGGCCCCGTTCACAGGAACTGCAATCAACCATGTCCCTACCGCCCGGGATCCACTCCATCCCAAGGAATTACCGCCTCCATCTCCCATCAGTCTTTGTGGAGCCGCGACGATGGCAGATCCACTACCTGAAATATTATCAATGCTTTACAGTAGGCCTGATTCTTATGAAGGACGCTGGGACATAATTCACTCATAACAACCACAGAATACTAAAAGGGACAATGTCACGTTATCATTGCACCAGCATGATTGAATATGTATTTGTACAACTGCAGAAACATGAACCATCATCTAACTAGACAATAAGAAACACACAGTAAAATAATTGTGTAATTGTAATTATTGTAAAAGTAATTAGTCGCTCCTGTCATTTGAGGATGGTGGCAGGTAGACACACAATTCTCATAACAGAGCGAGGTGACAGATATTGCGTGTAGTTTAACAGGAGAGGCTACAGGAGATAAATGAAACTAAATGCCAAGCATCACAATAACACGGCAGCTTTACTGCTTCAGGACGGTCCTGGATGCATTTCTGGTTCCTTTAGGTTATTTCTTGCATCTGTGACTATGTATTACAAAATCAGTTCCTCTTTTGCGTTTCCTTCTTGGTTCTCATGCAGCATTTACAGAAATTCAAGTTTCCACTGAATGACAAACATACCAACTGGACTTGAACCCAGGACAGTCATTTCAAATGTACAAATTATAGGTTTACAGCGTAGACGACTACCAGTCAGGAAGCCTCACAGCAGTCACACTGCCAGGGCACAGTGGAATGGGCTTGAAATGGAGTGTTTTGCACCATGTTGATGGGCTGTCTCAAACATCAACGGGGCCTCGTCACAGTGAAAAGCTGTTGAAAATGAAAACCCCTCTATTAAGGTCCCTGCAAGCTGCTCTCCTTCAGCCTCTGCACTGCTGCGGCACCAGCAGAAACAAGGAGGATGCAACGGTCAAATAATGCTGAATGACTTCGACTACATACGTGTGTGTGTGTGTGAGTGTGTGTGAGCGATAGAGAGAGAGAGAGAGAATGAAAGAAAGGGTAACAGTTTAAGTGTGTGCATGTGAGGGGGTGGCAGGCATGTTATGCATCCAGGTGAAGACAAATTGCTCTCCTTTTCTGCGATTAAATATTCAGAAAACTGAACCAACCAACAAGAGCTTGAAATGGCAAGCCATCTGATGTTTTAAAATATTTCAAACATTGAAGTTAGTGAAACATGCACACTAGGTCATCACAAAATCAAAAACATATCCATGACCTCAACATCGTACTCTTACCTAACCCCAAACATTAACACAGAGTAACATGTCAATAGCTCAGTTTACATCCATAGATTATGTGGGTGAAAATGAAGGATATTGATGGCTTCAATGATCAATCATATCTAATTGATCAATGCAACTGATTGATCGCTTGACCGATTGATTGAGAGATTGATTGAGAGATTGATTGATGGATGGCAGTTAAAGTGCAATTACATCTCATGCGCTTACCTATAGTGTAGCCCCTCTTGAGTTCTCCACGGCGAGGAGTGCGGCCTTTTTGGGCATTGGTGGTGTTGTTCTCGTGTTCCTCGGCGATAGTAGCCCGGGCGATGTTCCTGATGATGGGCGACCCAACAGGGTTTTTGACGAGGGAGGCAGCGAAGCTCTCGTCAGAGATGTCCACAGACTGGGACTTCTTCTTCAACCTGGCAAGTGACAAAAAACAACAAAACACAAATCAGACGCTTAAACCACTGAACACTGTCAACTGAGCGATGAGTAAGGATACTCAAAACACAAAAATGCATGAATCAAAGCTAACTATATAGTGTGCAATGGCTCCACAACAAAGAGCATGTGCAGTTAGAGACAGAAGGGCAATGTAGTACAAGTATTCAGAGATCGATCAGTGCTGAGCTCAGTAATAACACACTGCCTTTGATGATGTCTCTGAGAGATATGAACACACACGCACACGTATGCACGCGCGCACGCGCACGCGCACACGCACACGCACACGCACACGCACACGCACACGCACACGCACACAATGTTTCAGCAGTCCTAAAAATAACCCTCGGACTGTTTGATGCTTCAAATACAGTGCACTCAATACAGCATCATTGCTTCAGTTCAATTACATCACTGCACTCATGCCCCCATACTGTTTCACAGACTGAGTTTGACATTGAGCTCCACGTACTGTCTGCATCTTCCAGAGCGTAGAACTCTCTACGAGTGGAAACAGAGGCTGCTAACAACAAAGACCAAGGAGGGCCAAGGTAGGTAAGCAGGCTAACACTAACACAATCTGGCAACTGGAAAAAGAGGGAACAGCTCTGAACTGCAATGGGGGCTCTCCCACCCCCCCCCCCCCCCCTCCTCCCTTTCTCTCTGACATAATTGCCCTCCCAGCTCAACTAAGCCCAAGCCCCCCTGTATGGTGAATCCCAGACACGGAGGAGGTAGGTGGTGAATTATGAGCACTAATTCCACTAAGCAGATTCACAGTGTCTTAAAGCATTATCCCCTCTGACTGCTCCTAGGAGGAAACCTGCCTACATGTCTGCTGCTTAGAATGATACAAACGCACAACGTGGGCGGCCTGAGAAAGATGCTGCTTTCGTCTGTAAACAATACCTTTGCAATTCTTTGGCTGCAGGCTGCGTGCTTTGATTTGTCTTTGGAAACCACTCTCCAACATGCCCTCCTTGGCTAAGTATAGAACAATCTTAGGTGAATAGGTTAATACCCAAGTTTATTGTGCGCAGAATCCTTTCAGTAAAAACAGGACCGTTAACCTTCACCTATACATTGGTGCCCGTGACATGTTTGTCCTTAGGCACATACAACCTTTTACTGTGTAGTCAGTACAACTCATAAAGTGTCATAAATCTGAGCCAAACTGATTAGCTAATGGACTAGGGGTTTGTTTTTATAGAAAAGTGATATTGACATTTACGCCACTGCGATATCTTATCTTCCATTTAGTCACATTGGTGAGGATAATGAGTTGGAATTAATGCACACCAATACCACACGTTTTGTACAAATGCCACCGGTTGCTCCGAGGTCAATTTAATTAAAGTTACATGTTCCGAAACACGCCTTCCAGAAAAAGCCCTCCAACAGAGGTCACGACCTGCTAATATAGTCAGAGGTCACGACCTGCTAATATAGTCGGAGGTCATTGGTGATTGGGGTCAAAGGGACCAATTTCCACAGTGGAAGATTTAACAGTTTACAAGGTATGAGGCCACCATTCACCTTGGAGTGATCATGAAACCCGGTAGTAAGAGACTGATTAAATCTAAGGTGCAGGGACTAGAGGGGTAAAGCAGAAAAAGGCGGACACGGAGATCCATTAGCGCATCAGTCATGAGGGCGAAGAAAGGGCTTCACAGCAGGGGGGGGTACCTCAGTTGTTTCTCAGTAATAATACATGCGCACACCCACACAAACAAACAGATACACAACACACACACACACACACACACACACACAATCCTCCGCTACCTCTCCCTCTTGCTGAGGGATTAAACCAACAGGAGATTGGCTGACAACTAAATATTTATACCATCAATTTCACTCTACTTGAACGTGGGTGTTTTTAATTAAGCCTCCTCCAGCTTCGAGTCTGAAACAATTCAATTAGGGCAGGCCCTACATGCAGCGGAAGCTGGGTTTGTGTACGCCAAGCGAGGGGCCGTTAAAGAGCTCTCTAGCGTGGTGGCGGCCAGCTGGGAACGCAGCAAGAGACACTCGCTGAGGCAGGTTGGCCATCACATCACACACAGTGTGTGTATGTAATCCTAAAGACATATACATATACACTCAGACACACAGACACACAGAGACACAGAGACACAGACACACACACACACACACACACACTTCCTGGGGACAGGTTGTGCCAGCACAGCGTCTGCCTCAGTGGTAGTTTGGCCACAGCTAAATGTGGCATTCAATCAGTCCTCACACTACATTAGTGGAAGGCATGAGGTATTGTGCTTCACTCTCTGTCTCTCGCTCGCTCGCTCACACACAGACACATACAAACACAGAAAGAGACAGAGCGCTGATAGGAGTTACTTTCCGGACTTATGGAAATGTAGGCTATTTTACTTTTGCATTGATTTCGAGATAGAGTGCATAGAATAAAAAAAAACGGAAAGAAATTACTTGGAAAGTTAGATAGTCCTCCATCACCTTGTGCGAGGCATGAATGTGTTTGAGGGGATATTTCAATTCCCCCAAAGAGCTTGGCGTTCTCATGAATGTAAAGTATAGGGCCTGGGCTCGGGATATAAAGCAGGCAGAGTGCATCTCGGACCACAATGCTTTCATAATTGACAACGGTGTTTACAAAGAAACTGCTTTAGTAAGCAGACGGTCTCCTCTAGCCACCACACCACCCAAGTCAATTATTCATTCTGACATATCTGAGTCACTGCATATCTGCCTGAGGTGTCGCTCAATTTTACACAAATCCTTCACTAGATCCATAATTCAACAGACTCGGTGAGGGGGCTGGGGGAGAGATTGGATAGGTGGTGTTGTGAAAAGGTTCAAAATAAAACACAAATTATTTATTGGAGCGCAAACAAGGACCACTTACGACCACTCACCATCAGCTGCATTATTAAAAGGTGTGTGAGGGAGGATGGACCCCCCCCCCCCCCACACACACACACACACGTGAAGATATTTTACAAAATACCACTGGATCGATCCTTAGGTTACTAGGTTACTAATGACCACCAATAATGCATGGACGGGAGTTAGGCCTCTGAGAGGGCCTTTCTTAGGATGGTTTGGTTGTGTGGAAGCACTGCCACTTGATGGAGAGACTGCGACACGCACCACAGCAGGCCAAGAGCGTACATCCGCATGAGGGAGTCGTGACTGCCTCAGATTTATCTGTCACTATGAATAGACTGGAGCTGTGTGTCGTTCTCTCACACACACACACACACACACACACACACACACACACACACACACACACAGAGTGTTACATTACCCCCTTCTCTGCGATATAAAAAATTCTGCTTGCCGAGTTGAGTCCCCCTGCAGCTTACCAGTGGCAATGCCAGCCTCAACCAAGCAAAAGGACATGATTTTGCATGCTCTGTTGAACACCAAAAAAAAAAAAACACACACACACATACACACACACGCGTTGGTTGTGTTGTGTTGGTTTTGTGACTACATGTAAGAAAACATGAAAAAGTTGAATCAAAGGACATTTCTTTCTCTCTCTCTCTCTCTCTCTCTCTCCCAGTGACTTCATCTGTTTCTCGCTGTCGATCGCCCGCTCTCCCACACACACACACCACACACACACACACACACCCCAAAGCATCTCCGTATTCATGACAGCACACCACACCAGATGAAGATGTGACAGATAAGTCAACATGAGAGGGGGTGTCTGGCAGCTCCCTCCTCCCCCCACCCCTAACTATTTGATGCCGTCTTGTCTCTACAGCACAGTGATGAGTAGCTGGCTTCCTGTCTGCCAGGGCCTTGATCACACACTCCTGTCGCGTCCACGCCCCGCCTGTCGGCGGCAACAGTCTGCCAGCCGCACGTGCCGAGACTAATCTCAGAGTGACTAAAAAACACCGGCAGGCACTAACCAAATCTACTCAAACCATCCCCTCGCATGTTGGCCAAAAGCGCTCCAAAGCCTGGCTCCTATTGCTGGGGCTGATCGGTAATGACTATGCCGCTTGGCATACAAGAGACCTGACGTTCACCCAGGTCAAAAGACTAACGCAAAGGCAAACAAACAGGCTTCATCTCTCTACATGTTAATTATGCACGAACCGTGCCAAGAAGCACACACTGTTCAGCAGTTACGCTATCCATTTCATAAAATGCCATCCGTTAGTTTTGGTGCATACTTTGTTTAGTTGTCTGTTAGCAGGAGATGTGGCGCGCGTGCACACACACACACACACACACACACACACACACACACACACACACACACACACACACACACACACGACAAAGAGAAAATGAACAGATGAAGAGATTACGGGCCGAAAGAGATAAAAACAGTCACACCCCAACTCTTCGGGTTTTCCACTGTGAAATATTCAGGAGTGACATGTTGACAAAGCAGAGGTGATACAATACTTCCCGTGAAGCCGGGAACCAACGTGCGCACACACACGCGCACACACACACACACACACACACACACACACACACACACACACACACACACACACACACACACACACACACACACACACACACACACACACACACACACACACACACACACACACACACACACACACACTCCTTTCCCCCATCTAAGAGACAACCCTGCAGATGATTACACACTGGCACATTAATGAAGAGCAAAGACTATAAATGGGTGTGTTTGTCTGCTGGGAAGTGGGAGCAGCTTGCACAGGCTAACGCCTGTAATTGCCTCTGCATAATGGCATTGCAGAGAGATAAACACAAACACTTACAATAATAGCTCCTCAATAGCCCAGGAATTGTATTCATTAGTGATCACAGCTCAGACTTCAGAGGCCATGACCTTCTCTTAAGAGAAACTCCCAAAGAGGCTGTCTTATCGGAAAGTGAAATCCCCCCCCTCATAATATTATTCTTAGTTTCGTCATTAGCACTCCAACGCCACTCGTATTTAAAATTCTCTCAAAGCTAGTCATTTTCTTTCCAGACAAGAATCAATTTCATTATATAAGAGGGCTGGATCCAAAAACAACAGAATATCATGATTGTGTCTAGGACGCACCAACCCAAACAAACTAGGACAGATCAATCCAAATCGGGCTATTTTTAAGACAACTGGTTCTGTCCTGAAAGGCCAGGAGCGCTTGCGCAGGGTGTCTGAATGCAACGGCTGGGATTTAGGATTAGGTTATGATAGGAGATGAGGGGGAAGGCGCACAGATGAACCCTTCAAGACCTTTGAATCAACCACCTGACACATGGGCTCCTGATCTAAACAGGCCTTACGTAACAACGCCAGATGCAAGTGATCTCTACAGGCATTGATCCTACAGGACAACAAAGGCTTAACCCTAAGTGATGAAGGCAGATTCAAGCCCACCACTTCCTTTTATATCACCTTTGTATTCCAAGCACTTTTCTAGGAAACGGGGGAGAATGAATGAGATTAATTCCAATCTGAAAAGTGGATCACTTCTACACTGATCTCTTTTTTTTATTTAAAATGTGTGTGTTGATGCTGAAGAGTGACTGGAATGGTCTCTCAGGGGTTAACTTATTTTTGGTGCTTCGTAATCTTTGAAGTAGTTTAAAGTCAAAAGCAACATTATGTAGGTTTTTCTACTTGATATGTGGTCAAAAGCAAATATTTAATTTGAACACGTTTTTTCAAAGGCTTCTCTGATCCTGCTCACTGAACAACCTGGGTATAATTACAGAGCCTTTCCCCTTCTGTAGTTTCTCGGTGAGCTTCTGCTTCTAACTTCACTAATCAGACTCTCAGAGAAGCTCAAGATCAGGGACTTAGGCCTCAAGAATGCCAGTGTCTCACGCAGGAATATAAGGTGATGGGGGAAGAGAATCTCTGGCTAGGACTACTTTGACCAGATGGTTCTGCATTTTGTATCATAACTGATATCTGTATTCCCAACCTCCAAAACCTCTTTCCCATATCAAGATGCTTCATATACATAAGTTTTTGTTATCTACTGATGGTACTGAGGTTGAGAGAAAAAGGGGACTCCCTGCAGTAAACACTTATCTCAGCTGCACTACCTTAAGTATCTGTGTGTGGGTCTCTCTCTCTCTGTGTGTGTGTGTGTGTGTGTGTGTGTGTGTGTGTGTGTAAACCCGTCAGTGAGGACACACGGTACAGCGAAATGCACTCAATGCCATTAGCAGTAAAACATTAACCTCTGTCCTGACTAGGAGGCCAGTCATGCCGGCTCAAGCCCAGAGCTCAGTTATCACGTTGTTGAGGGCCTTCAGTGCTGAGGCAGGTAAACCATCTTAAAACCATGCAGTCACCAGCAAGCATTTGCCAACAAGCAAATTAAGGTCAAAGTTGTTTTCCAACCCCCATTTTAAGCAATGTATTGGAGTGATGCCTTAGATGGGTAAGATAAGTCAGCATTCTGCATGCATGCAAGACATGATGCAGTAACCAATGATGCCGTCAAATAGTTTTAGCAACTATCGTCATGCACGTGGTCTGTATTTTTAAGTGCAAGAGGAAAGATTTTACCCATGTAGTCAATATCATATTACCGTCTGATACACAACATGCCCAGCTATTCCTTCCCCATCCTCATACTGCATCACCAGTCATAGCAACAATCAATAAATCTAAAAAAAAAAGAAAAAAACTAAATGTTCTAGCTAATACTTTACATGTTTTAGCTTCAGGAACTAATGGGATAACAACCAACCATGTCAATTAATCTCCAGACCAATGAACAGTTAAATGATGCAGATTTTCAATTAAGACCACTTATAACTAAGCAGTGCCACAGAAGGGATGGTATCAAAACTAGCTATGACAGTGGAAGGAAAACATTAAGGGATGATACAATGCAAGTCTATATGGAAAGTCTATATTGTAAGATCAAAGACTCTGCTGAACAATACAGGAACCATCTGCTTTACCAGAGCTAAAAATAGACCTGTCTACATGCCTTGACACATATGCTTGGGAATTTCGAAGAAAACGATGAACCTGTTAAATTATTCAAAGATGCTTTGCGTAAGACAGTTTCTGTGCACCAGAGCTGAAAATAGTGTTGACTTATCAAATGTTATTGTTTTATGTATGTATGCATAAAGACTACTCAGCCAATAACCAGCTTCATTAAATATGTCCATATTGAATGTGAACATTTTCCACTTTGAATTTGACAGAAATAAAGAACATAGAAAGAAATTGAACAAAACATGCTTTCTGAAAGTGCAGACTTTTTTCTTTCAAAATATATGAGAACATAGTGACAGTTTGGTTCAAACACAAGTATACATGCAGTATTTAGAGGACAGCCGTCCAGCTACAATTACTGTCAGAGGACTTCAACCCCAGGGTACACAAGTCATAGAAGTCACAGAAGAGATGGGAAGTCTACCGCTTATGATATTTTGAAATATGGATAACTTCTATGTGATGTGTTAACTCCCTGCTGTACATAAAACACATTCAGCCAATAACCTCATCTAACCCTAACCCTCCTAACCCTAACCTGGATAATTTTTCCACGGAGAACAGATTAAGGACCCAGCCGCAGACAAACATGGAAAAGCTCAAATCACACCTACCATAAGGCCTGAAGAACTGGTTCCATCGTTGAAATGGACAAAAAACTTGGATTTGCATAGGTTTTCCCAGGAACAACAACCCTCAAACCTCGGTCAATGCGTCAAGCGTATCCTCTGAAGATGAAAGAGCGCAACACAAACTGGCAAGCCAATTTGCAACTAAGCACCACCCCTAACAACAACCAATTATATGCAACCAGGGCCCAGGGCTCAACAGCAAAGCAAGAGGAAGAACATTCTCACCACTGGCTTAAGGTTCCCGGGGGAGGATGCCTTCTCTGTTTGTGTGAATGAGTGCCTATGTGTCTCGATCCATACAGTAGGGACTCACTGTGCGCTGAACAACAGGTGTTTAGAAGAGTTTCAGCCACGTTTCTAATTAAATCAGCCATGAATGCGCAATGAGGACTGGGGCTCACCTCTCTGGTTAAGGGATGCTACAAGGGAGAACTTGGAGCAGATCCTCATGAATTGTAAATAACTATTTGCGTAATGAGTGAGAATAGGGAAACTTATCAGGTGCAAACACCAAAAGAGGAGGAGGAGGTCTGTGGCTCTAAAGAGCTTACATGAAGACATTTCTTGAAAGGACACAAACCCCATGAAAGCTTCAAGGTTTTCATACCGTAAATGTGTCTTGTAGCAGAGGTTTGCCAGGGGAATTCAATTGTGTCAATAAATCATTTTTACACCGTAAGATGGCTTCCAACATCCAGTGCAATCATATCCAACATTTAATGCAGTCAAGACCTCTACTTTAGACACTTTGCGTCTGGTGGACAGAATAAAAAGACCACCCTAGCCACAAAACCTTTTCAAATTCACCTTAAACCTTGAAATACTTATTTTCATGACAGGCAGTAGAATATTCATTTGGCAGTACATGCATCTCTGCAACATTTCTTTCTACAACCATCACTGAATTGTAGGAACAAGTGTGAACAATAGTAATGCATTCATGTACACTTGTAAAGACATTTGTTTATAACTATCAGCTACATCCTATCCATCTCTAGCCAAGGAAAGAGAACATAACTAGCACTTCCATCTGAGGATGGAAAATGCCTCCTCCCCCACTGGACTAAGTAAGCTCCAGCAATCCCCCGTTGAAGTTTCTATGGTGGCGCAGAAGCCCTAAGCCAGTTAACTCCTGCCCAGGAGTCCACCAACAGGAGAGAGGCAGGGGCAAATCCTGCAGGCTCAGGGGAAGGATTGCAGCCAAAAACAGAGCCCTCGATGCTCAATGCTTAGTTGCCTATTCCATTACACTGAGCCTTTTCACATGCGGTATCTAAACAACTGTACTAGTGGTGAGCATCAGTGTTGCAACTGTCTCGCAAAACAAATGAATGACCCGTTAAAAGCTCTGTATGGTCATCAACTGGATAGACTCTTGATAATCCACAGGTGATGACCTTGCCCGGTAAAGTGGGTGAATCTCAGATGAGATTCCTGGGACAGGCGAGCAGAGTCCATACAAGAGGGTCCCATCAGGTGAACAGAATAAAAGGCGAAGCTCACCTCCCTGGTGATTAACGATGGCACTTTAACGATGACGATGGCCACAGAAACAAGACTTTTATCTGGTGAGACCAAGGAGTGGATTGGAATCCTCTTGGCTGCCTCGTTTCTCTCAATCAAGTAAATGACGAATCCTTTTAGGCAGTTCCATATTTTAAAACAAAGAGAGACTTTTAAAAGAGGTGTCCATATTTGGAGTGTGAGAGAGGGACATGCATTACATTATGTGCGGTAGATTTATGTAGTCCTTCACACTTAAGTGCTGGTGGGGAAAAGTACTCCAAAGCTAGAAACCATCAGTGTCACACACAAAAAAAAGCAAAACCGTCTAAAGGACACAAGAGTCTTTCCCTATAGCTTGTCATTTGACTGTTAAATTCTAAACTCGCCCTGCTCGTATTATGGACAAAGCCTAGCATCTACATGCTTTCAGGGGCTCCTTGGATGACCATTATGCAACAGCACTTACAGCTGTTGGTCCCTCAGTAGTGTAAAAAGTTGTCATGGCTCAGTTGGCAGAGCACAGCACTGACAATGCCAAGGTCACATGGGTTACCATTATGAGCTGGAGGGGCTTCAGTCCATTGGCATTCATACACAAGGACACAAAGCCTTCACTGTTGGCTCTTTTTTTGTCAAAAACACATTTTGAATTCACTGCATAATACATGCACAAAACATTTGGAATACATTCTACTCCATATTGCAAAGAAACTCAACTAAAGGCAGATTTAAGTTACGTGCCACAGGACACACCTAATGACGATGTGATCAGGACAGGCTAGTTTTGGGAAAGGGATGGGACAAATGTGGAAAGAAAGAGTGTGAAGGTGGGATGCGATGTGTGAAGGGGAGAAAACATGAAGGAAGAGTTAAAGCTACCCCGCCCCATGACAATTACAGTGTGATAGCGTTTCAAAACGTTTTACCTTTCAGGCCAAGGTCCTTGTTACAAAGAGAGCTATGGAGCAAAACACAGAATTAAATAATGTGATAATTCAGTTAACTGCTACATGCAAGTCATTGTATGGAAACTCAACACTGTCATGTTGAAGCAACAGGAGCTCTCTGAAAAATAACATCAACGGAACGGCCTTTCCTCTTGAATGATTCTCGTTTGTGACTGCTGGCACTAATGCTCCAAGTCAGCCACCCAAACTTTCCCCGGAAGGGAGACGGGGGGGAAAAAACAAAACTCTGGAGCATTCCGTTTTTTGAAAATGTCCTAATTCTTGCCAACTCCACGCTGCCGGGAGATGCAGAGAAGTCTGCCATTGTCACTGTGTTTTTACTCTGAAGGGGGCTGACAGGCTGACGATGTTGTTCCCTGGAAGCTTCCGAGAGGGACGTGTGTGTGTGTGTTTAACAGCTTTCCTCGAGTCAAGTTCAATGATTTCACAACCTATCTGTAGGCCCTCAACTTCACACTGAACAAGCAGCACAAATCCACTGACCATCCATCAAGCCCTGATTAAAACTGTGTGTGAGCTAACTGGGAGGGAGAGAGGGAAGTCTCTTGGCAAGAACACAGCAATAGAAGAAAAATGGCAACAATAACAATTACGTAACAATTCTGCCACTGTATCTGCTGGGCACGCAGTTCAGATGGTTTTCCTCACTGAGGCCAATGGCAAAAAGAGACCGTTTGCAAAAATAAGTACATTTATGAGCTGAGAGGGCAGCTTACATACAGCTAATGGTACAACCCCACCTGTTTATGATGATGCATGACAAAAGGAAGGTGAAAGTTAACATTTTAACTTAAGGCTACTCTCAAGACTTAAATATGCTCAAGTGTCAAACAGTATGTACATCTGACCAGTCAAATAAAGTCTACATGTAAATAGCCTTTCAAAGCATACAAGTATCACACACACACACAGACACACAATTACCAAACAGTACAAGGCGCATCATAGCAGGTAATTCAACAGGAGCAAGCCAATTTAGCAGGCAACCAACTCAAAATCAATTCAGCCGGCCAGTCCTTGATGGGCAGTGATGGCACAGAGGAGGCACAGAGACTGAACTATAGCAGCTTCTGAGGACCTGAGGAAAGGAGGTCAACAACAGGCCAACCACATGGTCCAGCGCTAGTGCAGTTTTACTAGGGTCTCACCTCAGTTTTTTGAAAAGACTTTGACTTTAGATTCTTGCCACTCAATTAATGAGTCAATTTATTTACAAGACGAAACATACACAAACAAAAAAAAATCCAGTTATTGGAAAAGAGAAGTTTGGAGAATGGAGGCTTTTGAAATCATACGCTCTTTATTGGTGTTCATGCTATTCGCTACTGATGCAGATTTGCCTGAAGATGAATGATCTAGTGCATTAAAGCATGGAGATTATTTCCTTACCAGTGCAGATTTAGAAAGATTTCCAGGGTGGAAAAATCAGTTGTTACAATCACATATCCGAGATATGGAATGTGAATGGTTCTCATTACAACTTTCTTTACACACACACACACACACACACACACACACACACACACACACACACACACACCTTTATTCAGCAAGAACAAGATAAGATGGGTTTTCTTGTGCAAATTACACTTTCAATTAATGGTTCATGGAGACATGGCAGATTGGGATTCATGGACCGGGAGAAGATAAATCCGGCAACATAAAAGGCCCCATTCCGCTAATCGTTTCCTGCCAATGAGATGGCACAGGGGTTGGCAAACTGGAACGCCCCTGAAAGATGACCTTTACAGTGCAACAATGTGCACTCTTTATCAGTTTTAGAACGCATGGTGGCGAGACTGCGCAGCTTTGATGATGAAAGCAGACGATGTGTAGCCTGACCACCTCACGTTGCTTATGTCTGCAGGTCACGGGAGTGTGACGATCCAAGAAGCAATTATAAAAAAATAAAAAAAATGGAATATCAATTGACGTGGAGAAAGAGTCAGATGTAAGCGATTCCTTCCCGAAATTAAAATCCCATTAAATTGGGGGAAAAAAGCGGTTATAGAGTTTAAGATGAATCTTTATGCCCTTGTTAAAAGCGACACAAAAGTTTCTCAACTAAGGTAAAGAAGTTTGATAGTTGCCAGTAATCCTTAACAATATGCATCAATAAACCTAAAAGAATGTCCAATGAGTCTATAATTTCGCCCATTTGCTTAACAAAAAAATATTAATAAAAAATATTAAAATTAGCTCTTAAATGGCTTTGATGAAGTTGATTTTCAAGTGCAAAAGAAGGTGTGCTGCCTGTTCAAAAGCAGAGCTGAACATGTCTGCTCCAGATTAAGAGCTGTGCTCCAATGTAGAAGAACATATGACAAAATGTATTCCCATTACCTCATCCTCAAATCAACGTCTTAAATTGAATGAACTTTCTTTTTTTTTTCACATAACATTCGGCTGTGCATTGTGCAGACCATCAGAGAAGGATTCCCCTCAGACTAACCACAATGTTGTCTCCAAGCCCAAAATGTTTTGTGGTTGCCAGTTTTACTACTATTAAATTGAGAAGGGAAGAAATCATGGTTTATGTTCTCTGGTTGGTGTTCGTTTTGTGAGAAGCATAGGCCAAAGCAAATACAAGTCCCCCCTAGCATTTTCAGCAAAAACACCAAATATCAGCAAAACCAAAATCAATAGTTCAGAGTAAAAAAAAAAAATGTATTAACTTAGATGGTGTTACCAAATTTTCTATTTCATCATCTTTAGCAAAGGAATTTTGAACTGGAACAGTTGTCAACCCAGCAAGAGCAAAGCAGGTGGTATAATGGAGTAGTCCCTGTTGTTGTGTTTGACATCTTGATCAAACCTTAATGCCTACATGGCCTTGACTTGAGATCAGTGATCTCAGGAGCAAGTGAGATCTACTTCCAGGTCACATGCTCGTCCTCCCTTGAGCATGGCTGTTGCTCTTTTGGATTCTCTGCAGTGCACTGGATCGCTGCTGGGGGGGGGGGGGGGGGGGGGGGGGCAGCTGCAACTGCTGGCACATTAGATTACATCAACATCTCCCTGTACCAACCCCCCTCCACCCCACTCCATCTCCTCACCCACACAGACACACACACCCTGACCCTGAGGGGATTTCCATATCATGCGATCCGCTTAGAGAGAGAGAGTGAGAGAGAGAGAGCAATAGAGATAGACAGGGGTTGAATCAGTGTTTCATTTAATCACATTAAAGTACCTTGCTTTGGAGGAACTGCATGGCAGGACTGGAGAGAACACGCATTTATCTGGCCTTTAATGAGTGACCTCCGCCTACAACGTTCACATTCACAGACAAACAGGCCTAATACTCTTAAAGCTGATAAATGGACATTGATTACAGTATTAGATTAATTAATTATAAATTATTTTAAAATATCACAGGTTTTGGAATAGTCTTGCCTATGCTGCAACAAAAGAAATAGGAGGTGACCGCACAGCTTCAGTTGTTCAAAAAGGGGCCATTTAAAGTTATCCTTCATGTGATTATGCTGCACGGCCTTTTGTATTTGCCACCTGCGGTCTGTTTGACTCCATTTTGTTTCAGTACTTTGTGAACTCTAAACCTTATCTGTTGCTGCACCTCAGCTCTGAAACACTCATGAAACGTCTGCAATTGACAATCACTCATAAACAAAACTTTGCTGGACAGAGCCAAATAGATAGCCCATTTTTCGAATGGTAGGAGGGTGAAGGACAAAGCATCATCAAGCCGTTTTTGAAATAAAATTGGTTCAAAAGGGTTGATGAAATCCGCCTAACTGTAGGCCTCTGTCAGACTGAGGAGTGCTGCAGTGTTCCTACTCTAGACTGAAGCGACAACAACACAAAAAAGCCCCTTCAAAACCTAATTTCACACCTCTCAGCATCAGCCTACTGCAGCTTTAACACCACCACAGCTGTAGGCAGGTCATGCACTCTTGTGGAGGCAAGGGAAATAGACTAGAGAGAGATAATGGGAAGAATGATGGGCCTTGTCGAAGATTATTCCAAAAACGTGGGCGAAGTAGCGGTGGAAATTCAAGTGAGCACAGGAACGAGCAGCATCCACACACAGAGGGAAAACGGGAGTCACTCTGATGTGATGCGATGCAATGAGGCTGGCCATTAAATCTGGCCTTGCTGCTTCAGGGGGGATATTTCATCTTCTAACTTGTTGCTGAGATTGAGTGTGCATATCTGGGCAGCCACTTGGGAACATTTATTATAACAGATGACAGACGGGGCTGTTATGTAATGCCAGAAAGGCTTTTCCCATAACTCAGGAGCAAAACTGCACCTTACTGATCAGTGTACCAACATCTAGACTACTACGCCATAAAAAAATAAAACACTCTGACCCCCACCTCACTACTGTGTCGCCTCCCTCTATGAACTCTTCGATTGCACTGAAGTAAAACCCCTGGAAGTCCACACACACCTCTGGGATATGTTGCACCAGAGTGCGACTGTGAGAAACCCACAGCATTAGTGAAATGGCCATACTACAAAGAGCATGCAATCACATATAATGCTGGGTTGGCAATAGTGTTAACAAGACAGAGGGTGATGCACTTAAGAGCAAAAAAAGCAGTTTTCCCCCCTATACACCACAAACTTCAATCCGTGATCTAAATCTCATGGAACAATATAGCTAGGAAGTCAAGAAGGAGGAAAGCTATAGGAGTACAGAAAGGGAAAAAAAGAAAGTCAGTAATGGCTTTAAAGTCCTTTATTTCAACTGAATCAGTGAAGGAAAAAGAAAAAACACACACCATTAAAATAGATTTAAAATGGGAAAAAAAGCTCAAAAGACGAGAAGGGAAGAGGGAGAGACAGCATGAGAAGGAAAGAGGGAGACAGAACGAGAAGGAAAGAGGGAGAGACAGAATGAGACAGAATGAGAAGGAAAGAGGGAGAGACAGAGTGAGAAGGAAAGAGGGAGAAACAGAATGAGAAGGAAAGAGGGAGAAACAGAATGAGAAGGAAAGAGGGAGAGACAGAATGAGACAGAATGAGAAGGAAAGAGGGAGAGACAGAGTGAGAAGGAAAGAGGGAGAAACAGAATGAGAAGGAAAGAGGGAGAAACAGAATGAGAAGGAAAGAGGGAGAGACAGAATGAGACAGAATGAGAAGGAAAGAGGGAGAAACAGAGTGAGAAGGAAAGAGGGAGAAACAGAATGAGAAGGAAAGAGGGAGACAGAGCAATCTTGTGTGACCTTCTACGTCTTTATGCCATCAGTAGAGATTACTGAATGCAGATTATTCCTTCCACGACCCAACCCCTCGAGGAGCGATGACTCAACGTCGGCTGTTTCAGCATCTCTGCTGAATCATAAGCGACTAGGCTGAAGCTGACAGTTCACTGTGCAGTCTGTTCTCCCCCCACCCCCACCCATAGAGCTAAAAGATCACAGGATGGCCCTGAAACGCATATTCCTCGCCGTTTATGGAAAGTCCAGAATCTTTCACCGTGTCCCTGAGGCACAGAAAACTGTCACTGCGTGTGCTTCTGTGTGTTAAGGAGCATAGCTCGAGGGAATAAACTCCTGTCTAAAAAATGGGCTACTGTCTGGCACAGTCTGTGTGTTTGTGTGTGTGTTTGTGTGTGTGTAAGGTGGGGGCAGGGGGGCTGAGTGAGCAAGCAAGTATGAGAGTGCACGTTATACTCGTATACAAACAAACCATTACACATACTTAATTGTCCTTCAAACCAATCAATTCCAGGTCTCCCATAAAAGAAACATTCCAGCTATTCCAGGTGTTCTAAAGTCTTGGTGAATTATTCAGGCACGGCATTCCTTAATCGACATTGGTGGAGATGTGTTCCTCATAATCAGGTCCAAACCGCTGACACTGCCTTCACCAACACCACAAGCTCCTTCCCTAATTGAGATTGATGACATAAACCACCTGGGCTGGCAGATTGAGTGCATCCCTCCCACTTTTGCCACTTCAGGACAAACAAATTCACATTCATCGACATGTGTCCAACCACCGCCCTCCAGCCTCCACCCCCTTCCTCCGTGCGCAGAAGCTGACGTCTGGGGCAACCGGTGACATGCGGCCACTCCCTGGCTGACGTCAACTGGTGGCCCTGGTTGGAAGCCGCCAGTGACAGCTCAGCGGTGATGGCTAGCTTGGGCAGGGCCCAAAGCCAACGGCCGCGCGGCCTGAATCAGCTTCTCATTTGATGTGCCACTTGGCAGTGACAGGTCAGCCAGGATAGCCGCCACTTCCTCCGGTGTAATCTGAGCCGCTAGGTGTGCAAGAGGCGAAAGAGGCGAAGAGGGCAAGAGGTGAAGCCCCGTGTTCTGCTGAGCTGTGCTATGCCAAATTACTTTTTCATCAGCAGGAAAAACACTGGGATCAGCAAAAAAAGGGAAACCAACACTTCCAACGTGAAGGTGCTTTTGACATAAATGTGAGAAAATTACAGGAGAACAAATTTCAAAAAAGTGCAAGCGAGTGTGAGGTTGAAATGAATTCCAGGGGTATTGAACTGATTCATGTGGCGCTATGACAAAGTGGTCTCGTTGCAAATCATTTTTCCCACAGCTTTCTCTGATCAGTGTTGTAGCATCAATAACTCATGATAGTTTCACGTTCAAAATGTGTCTAAGCGAGTCGAGCAGAAAGCACGTTTGCCGAGGTCTCTAGCCAGGGTCCTGAAGTGCTTTGCAGGGATCGAGTAGGAGGCGACCGCACAGGCAGGAAATCAGGGAGGATCCATGTGTACCCCCTAATTCCACTCCTAATCAAGACAGACAGGAGGCATAAGGGGAGGTGGTGGGTTGAGAGAGAACGCCTCGGCTTGCACAGGTAGACTGCAAATAAGTTATAGGAAAAGAGTTTGATGCTAGAGGCGTGGCAAATATGTCACTGTTTTGAAGGCAATTAAAATGAATGTGGTGCAACTACCGGCAGCCTTTTCTGCAGCTTGTTACATATAACAGTCTGCAAAGTTGATGTTGAACTGAAGAAGCAAAAGAATCTTTAATGAAAACGGTCCTGAAATCAATACACCGAGCCTGATCATAATTCCATAGCCTGTTCTCAAAGGGTCTACATAAAACACAGGTACTCTCACTGCACCCTTCCCCCTGCCTGACTCTCCTGCTTCCTCTCAACATCTCCTTACCTTATTCTCCTTACTATGCTTTACTCATTTCTCTCCATTTTGGTCCAATCCGGTTTTGTCCCCTCTCTCCATCTTGCTAATTGCACGAATGCAGTAAGTACAGCTTTGTGTTTCTCCATATTGAACAGGACTGTAAGCCCAGGAATCAATCTCAAAAAGACACACTCCCCCACACACAGACACACACATTTCTACCATTCGACTCAGACACTGACCTCTTAGTGCTGAACATGTTGTCGATGCCTCCACCCCCTCAGCACACGGTGAAGCGGTCCTTCTGGTCCCGGAGACGATGCAGAAGGAATAGCCGTGGTGACCAGCCTTCAAGCTTTCAGCTGCAGACCTGAGATGGAGGAGCACAGGAGGGGAGAGGAGAGGAGAGGAGAGGAGAGGAGGTTAGGTTACAGCCAGAGGATCACCAGTTCTACCTGATGGTGTCAGGTTAACACTGTTTCTCTTGCTCACAAACACAGGACACACACACACACATAAACACACACACACACACACACACACACACACACACACACACACACACACACACACACACACACACACACAGACACAGACACACACACACAGAGACACACAAACATCTGCAACAAACAAGTCAAATTAACTTCCCTTTGAGACAGTGTGTGGGGGGGGGGGGGGGATGAGAGGGCAAAAGAGGAAAAGGGAGAAAAGAGGGAAGGAACAGAGTCTGAGAGGACAAAGAGAAATTGTGTAAGAGTGAAAGACAAGGCAGATTATGATTGAGGGAAGAGAGAAAGACAGAGAGAGCGCGAGAGAGAGATATAATAATTCCAACTGACCGTGACCAAACCAGTTTCTGTGTTCCACACAGCATTTTATCACAGCAAGCGTCAGAAGCTTCCATGCTCAGAAGCTTACTCAGTGCTTTTGAACAAAAGGCAAACTATTTTCATCCCCCAAACAAAACACACACCCATCTCATCCAGAAAAATGGAGCCTTGAAGGCTTGGGGATGTGCAGATATTTTTGGACTGAGAGCCTCACTGCAGCGGGTGACTGGGCAGCACTCTTCCCCATTTGGCACAGAGAGAGAGAGAGACTGCATCAGCGGAAGCTGAAATCTGTTAGAAATCCCCCCCTGCCTGAGAATAATGACTTCAACAACTTCAGAATAAATACGTTCATGATGGAAAAGTCAATTGTTTGGCCCTGATAAAGGCAACTAGCTTAAAAATGTCAGGCATTTTTTTTCACATCAAATTTCTAGAAAGAGCTACTTTATGTCTTGGTGCAGTCCTAGCTGACTGTTACTGGTTCTTGCATGCAAAGACAGGGAGGGTAATTCCGGGAGCACTCTGCTCTGCCTGTATTAAATGTATGAAAGATCTGAAGCAATATCTAAAATAAGTACTCCATAAATACTCAAACATACTTCTGTGCACTGGGCCCACCTATAAAGTTCCTGCCCGGATCAGCAGCTTCTGATTTGTTACCATCCACGTCGAAGAGAAGACAAGATAAACATCAAAGCCATCCAGGATGACAAGCGATAGGATGACCCGGTGTCTACTTACCTTAACGAGCCTGGTGTGCTGTAAGTAAAACCATTCCCATTGAGGCCTCTGCTTTTTCATGAAAAGGTTAGCCTACTGGAGGAGTGTTTAATAATTAATACCAGGGGCCGATGAGACCTAGATTAGAGCACCAAGCGTGTGGAAGCAAGTGAAAAAGAGGTCTGCTGTTTTAATAAGAAACTCCCACCTTCAACCTCTGCTGATCAGCTTCTCTCCCGCTCTCTCACTGACTAACACACACACACACACACACACTGATAACAAAATATCACAAGCCACCCACAACCAATTAGAGATGTGATCCCCAAAATAAAAATAATTAAGAAGATGCTGAGACAAAGACAAAAGGATGAGAAAGCTGCAAGCAAATCTGACGGATGTACACATCAAGTGCAGAAGGGCCACGGACTCACTCAAGCACGGCCCGTATCCATTATACATGACGAGGGACTCGGGGAGAGCGGGCTCCGATGCTGATTGCACTGAATGAAGTCACTGATATTCTATCAGGCCATCTTCCTCCCCCCTTCCCCCACAAACAATGGTGAGGAAAGAGGCAGCAGAGTACAGACCAAAATAAAATTGGCGCCCTGGCAGAAACAGAGAGGCAGGCAGAGGAAGATGGATAGACAGATATAGAATGATAAAATATATATATATGATAGCTTGGCATCTTCTAGGTTGATTGATGAATAGATGAAAGAAGCTGCTCGTTATTCGGATATTTCAACCATTCCAAGAAAGATGATGCGTCACTCAGATTACACAAAAAAATAAATGGAAAATAATCCCCAAGGAAGGAGACCTTGCAGATGACAAAAAAAATCCAGCAGAGCTGTGATGGATTTATGCAAGAGGAAAGCTCTTAATGCACATCTATCCATTAACCAAACACATCATATTATTACACGGTGTAGAACTAGGAACAAACAACTGTATTCAAAATAAGAGTTTGATCACGACAAGTGCCCACCACCCCCCCAGGCATGCCTTTTGAAGGACGTGGTCATAACATCTGATACAAACAACCAAAGCATTCGTCTTTTGGCTGGAACCCCTGCGAAAGCAGCCTGGCACACTGCACTTTCCTGCAAATGATGAAAACCATTCCTGGTCTCAGTGGGTTCCTTAAAGCGGATGGAAAACAGATGTGTATTGGCAAACCTCTCCATCTCATTGTGTAATAGGATATGAATAATAACGTTTACAAATACCAGCCCCACCAAGAAATACTGCAGAGCCTGAGCAACAGATGGCGCCCTTGGGAGAGTGCAAATTGAGAGGAGGAATGAGACCGTTGAAAGCAAATCATATTTCAAAAGCAATGTAAGAAAATATTCAACATATTTTAAACAGGGTTATTAAATTGTGTCAAAACAACAACAAAAATAATAATAATAATAAACTCCTCCCCTCAACTTGGGTGGTATATAGAGGCCTAAAAAGGACATAATGAGTTTTGATATCCACTACTAATTCAACGGCTTCCATTAGGGGATACATAATCCTCCTTTTCTCCCACTGTTAACGTCACAAAGTATGCCACATCTTTTAAAAACAATTATCGTGTTAAAAATAATAAATCACCAAGGCTTAAGATCCAAAGAAACCAGCCTTCATCCCAAGGTAAGTGAGCAGCTGTGACCATAAGAAGACACAGACCGACAGTCAGGCAGGCAAACAGTCAGACAGACCGACAGGCCATCTCAGTGTTTGCCACTCAAGATTCATTAAACCTACCTATTAAACCTGCCCATCCCGTATCCAGTGACTGTCTACTCAGATAAGAGCCCAGAGCTAGAGAACATTAGTGGACGTGAGGGGCAGACTCTTCACTTCTGCCCTGAAGAAGAGGCGGCGAGTTATAGGGCAGGAGCGGACAGCACATCCTCCGTCTTACCGCTAATAGAGCCCAGAATAGCACAGGGACACTGTTGTGCCTAGATGAGGCAGACAGTTAAAGGTGTGCTCACTGGCTCAAAATGGCATTATAGACACAACTGCCATAGCTAGGTTCACAGAAATAGGTTTTAAGTTTCTTCATAATCAATGATTTTTCAAATAGAGTTTTCTGCGAATAGCTCTACAAAATTGGAACAATCAATCATACAATACAAGTCATTCAGATTATAACCAACATGGGACCCTGTGTGTAGGAGAGAGCTAATCTGATTTTTTTGGTTTTATTATCAGACATGGACAATCTCAGCTCCAGTCACAGCATCCTGGAGTCAGAATAAAGATGCTCCAGACACAGACGCAGCTTCATAAATCAGCCACCACACTGTCCATTAACTACTAACCACAATTAAACTGAAGACATCTGTGCAAAGGGCTCACATGACTAGCTTCCTCTCTGGTGATTACTGCCAGCACAATCAGAATAGAAACCTCAAGTTTATGGATTTGGACATGAAACGACAGTTATCATCAAGCTAATAATACATCGCGAACACCTGGCTCACACGTGATGACATTGTTTACTAGTCAGCATCTGGCCCGCAGACAAATGTTCCAGTAGAGGGCTGTGGGGGACGGGGCGGCGCCAACATCACAGATCTATCTCCATTTTCTCTCCAATCTGCAGCCATAAGATGGGTGCTGCTAATATGGCAGCTCTTTCTTGCCTAGTATCAGGACGACAGCAATGGAATCCAATATGAAAATGTTTCCTTGACAGAACATTCTGGAATGAAAGGTGACGGCGGAGGGTTGGTACAGAGTAATTGCATAGGCCAAAGGGAGCAGCTGGAGAGAGATGCCAGGGAACTGCATGTTTACCAACGTAAATCCACCCCCTTCCCTCTCGAGCTGGGTACGTGGCGGTTAATCCCCTTCAGTGCGAGACTACCTACCGTTTTCATGCTGAACCACAGCACTAAAGACTATCTGTAGCATATGAAGAAGAAACACCATTGAGTGATAAACCCCATGCTTATAATACTGGTGAAGCTCCAACACAGAAGAGCCTGAAGAGCCACCTCAGCCTGGGTTCGTGGGAGGACACAGGCAGGTCACAGCTCTGCTTTGAGGATAGTATGAGACCTGAGCACCAAGGCCATAAAAGTCCATCACTAAAGCTGGGTCTGATGGAGCGAAGGCAGGGGGGTAAAAAAAAACACACAAAAAAAACCCTTTCAATTATTAAAAACGCTGCGCTAGTTGTTGTTGCTCCTGAGGGAAAAAGCACTGAACTCAGATTTGAAAACCCCTTTTTCATTAAGGAAATGAAAATCACAAAGGTTGGGATGTGAGAGGGAGGGTGTGTGTGTGTGGGGGGGGGGGGGGGGGGGGGGGTAGTGGTGTTAGCAGTAGCGACGGCAAGTCCTAAAAGCCTGACGATTAATCTGAAGTAAATTCCATCAAGGGGGAGTTTCTTTTTGTTCTGTTCAAGATGGAGTCTGCGATTTTGTTTCAGTTTCACAGGTTTTTGATGTTTGAGCTCAACAGCCAATCACATTACACCCTTCCCTTCCATGCTTCTAAGGCACCATGTTTATTGGCTGGGCTTGTTTATGGCTCGTGACAAGCCACCATGTTTTCTTTCCCATTTACAGAGCCAGGACTGTGCATGATGACCAGACCACATTTTAGCTCACACACTGAATGAACAGCTAAAGGACACTTTACTTGACAAAAAGTGTCTAAGATTAGAATCATGAACTTTACTTTAAAGTAGGGCTGGGCAAGTTAACGCATTATTATCGCGTTAATTCACCAATTATTTAACGCCGACAATTATTTTATCACGCGTTAACGCAGGTTTTATTATTTATTTTATCATTGTAAAAGTCTGTTGCCTAATTTAGCAGCAGCTAAGCAGTTGGCTATCCTAGCCTGTCACCCTACTGGATCCATCATTAAGATCACATCAGGATGACAAGAAAATCAACTATCGAAAATATGATTTTGAGCTTGAATTCCCCATTGTTGTGCAATGATATCCACTGTCCTCCCGGCTCCCGATAAGTTAAGCGAACTACTTTTAACGTGCTAGCTAGCATGGGGAGTTGCCATTAACTAACGAGCTACAAACGTCAGCCAACAATGCAAAATCAAAAGAGATATGGCGTCATAACGTCATTACCAGGCTGTTTAGTTACATTACAGGGAAACCAGCCATCAAGTACATGGAATTAAGTTGTATTATTATATGGCAACGACAGTACAAGCATTCTGATTGGCTAATGGGTAGTCATGCCAGACGCATTTTGCGTTCCTGACCGCTCAATACAGATCCGTATTGCCCTCAAGTGACGCCATCTTGAAAATAAGCAATACCATGTACCAAGTACTAAACATTTCAACCTTAAAAATTAGCGATATTAATAGACTTCAACAGCCATGAGCATGTAATGTTTAGTACTGATAGAGTCAGGAGTCCTATTATGAAATTATCTGAGAACAGGAAACCAGTTGAATGCCGTGGTACCATGACAGTTGATGACAGTTGAAGAATAAAGACTAAAGAACTCGCAAACATTTTGATATCAGGTAATACTTTATAGGACTTAGTACAGGTCAGTACAATTCAGAAGCAGTGAAAATGTGTTATTGAAAGTGATGAAGACTTGACTACTATAGTTTGAAAAACTTGTGTTTAATTGTAAATTAAAGCCATTTAAGCTGAGCCCTGTTGTCCGTTTTCTATTGATCATTGTTACTTGAAGTTAGCAAGTCATTGTTTGCTAGGCAACACCTGAAACACACTGTGTTGTGAGAAGACTTGAGAGCTGAACAAAACGACATGTTTTCTATTTACAATTAGCATTTATTTTCAAAATGAAAAGAGCTAAAAATGCCATATAATAAACAACTTACTAACCTCGACCGTTCGGTCCTGCATGACCGCACTCTCGGTTAGTAAGTAGGAGATAATGTATTGTCCGGAGGTCATTCTCCAAATATAATTCCCAACGGGGCGAACAACACCCCGACGCGCAGTGGAGGGTGTTTCGTCCTGAAGGGAATTATTTTTGGAGAATGACCGACAGACAATACATTATCCCGCTTATTATACGGTTACTTGCCAAAAACGATAGAAGACATTCCTCCAACATACGATTTAGTTGCCGTTTCATGAGTCCCGTTTAGAAATAAATAGTTCTTCAAGCAAACAGAACTTTGAAGTTTCAGGTGTTGCATAGCAACCCATTACTTGCTGACTTCAAATTACCATGAGTCTGTTACGTTAAAATGACTGGACTTCTTGCGGAATGATATGAAAAAGGTGAATTAGAAGCACAAAACCCGTTGCCAATGACAGCTGTCATTATCTTTTCGCAGCGGTATGTTAGCAGGAATTAATGTAGGGTATGACATAGGGATGGCCCATTCAAATCAACGGTACTTTTTGGAACATTCTGAAGAGCCGTATAATAATTAAGCAATAAGGTTCGAGAGGCAGTACGGTATCGTCAATAATGTACTTGTTCGAGGGAGTTGTTAGGCAAACCCTCGAACAAGTACATTATTGACAATACCGTACTGACTCGAGTACCTTATTGCTTTTATAACACGGTTGCCAGCGACTTTATAAATATTAAGTAAAATTAAATTATAAACAGTAAGCTGCCTTTCAGCACAAAAAAGTTCTAGTCACCAAACATTGTGTATCGCATTTCAGTAGCCAAGACAAAATAGTCCCACTTTGTGTGGCTGTTGCTATGCAACAGACAAATAGCATTGGGAACTTCACGTCTGTAAGCCTAGCACAAAAGCTACGTGTGTTTCAATGGGTTTTTGGTCTAAGCGTTTGCAGTCACCTACAAATAATATTCGAGACTTTCAGTAAAGACTTACAATACTCTGCAACATTCGTGTAGCACAGAAACAACTAACAGAGTCAATTTAGACATATAAAAAGTTGTGTAGATAGCTTAATTCACATGAAACATTCCCCACTACATTAGCCACAACACGCCGCCATCTTGGTTAGATATTTTCTTTTGAGTGCGCACTGATTTGGAACGCTCAGGTAGATGAAAACAGGTCGTACAGTTACTATACCGTTGAATATAGCACACCCCGGAACTCACTCTCAGAATGGTGGATTCCATCTACCCGTGTTATAATTCCATCTACCCGTGTTATAAGTAGTTATTATTACACGGCTCTTCTTAATGCTGTAGAATGCTCCATTCACTTGAATGGGGCTTCCCAACGTTCTGCGGTCCGTTATTAACCGATAACGGACCATTGCTACGCAATAATGACCGCTGTCAAGGAAAGTGGCCTTTTTCCATCAGATTCACGTCTTTCGTAGCACTCTGCAAGTAGTCCGGTAACTTATCAACGCAGCTCAATGGAGTTTCAGCTGACAGTTGAGCAGCTGAGTTCTAAAGAATGTTCAACGTCTTTAGCAAACTATTTCTCTGCTTTTTAACACTACGAAAACATGTATTTATTTTCCTGATAATGACCGCCGTTCTATACATTATCCCTTACATATTGTCAACACAAGTTTTATGTTTTATTTTTTCGTTTCAGGCTCTGGGCTGTAAAGCGCCTTGAGACCATTGTATTGTTCTGGTGCTATAGAAATACAATTGAATTGAATTAATACATTATTTAAAAAAGCCAAATGGTTTGATTTTGTTTATTCCATTCTGAGAGTGATTTACAATGATATTTAAATCATAGGTAAAGGTTGTTTATATCAAACAATGTCAGAGAAGGTCTGAAATGCCAGGTTTAATTTTGGCCGGTAAAAAATAATTATTGGCTGGTAATTTTTTTCATGTAAGCCAAAAAGTCAATTTCGAGCCCTGCATGTGATAATCGCAAATCATTCAACAAAACAGACAGTGATCGGCAGACTACGTAAGGCACAGTACCTGCCAGCAGTGAACTTTTTGGTGCTTCACCACACTCTTACATTAATGCCCTGGCAGTGGCTATAAGCTTTAGTTTTGTATTTGTTTTGATAACATTGTTTAAGTTGAGAATTACACAAAGTATTTATTTTATTAAACTGCTACTACATAATGATAAATGTTTGCACAACAAATGTTTTGGCACTTTTGTTCATATGGCAGAACATTTAAAATAAAAGTGCGCTATACACTACTTTTGAATTGATTATTGGATTTTGCATATAGAAATGCGATTAATCGCGATTAAAAATTGTAATCATTGCCCAGCCCTACTTCAAAGCAATGTTCATCAACCCAAACCCCCCCCCCCCCCCCCACCCCAATTTCATGATGGGAAGCATTAAGATTGCTGCATGAATATTTTCAACATAGATGTAACTGCTATAAAACAGTTGTTATAATGATATGGCTCTGTGGAAGACACACACAGCCATTTTAGATAGAGCTATAGGACAGCAAATAACAATAGTGCATGTGACAACCCAGTTGGCCACCTAAAATAAAAAAAGACAAGAAATATTCTCTACGCTTCTTGAAGGACTGTGAAATACTCATGTCTAAAAGCAACAGATCATAGAACATAGGGTACATTATTTTGACAGAGTCAGACTAAAAGCACCTTTATTGGCATGCACTTGAAATTACTTGTTCTGACCAAACAACTGAACAGTCAACAGATGAGGCAACAGATGAGGATGACTGTGCCTACAGAATTGTTGTTGACAAACATAGGACAACAGTACTCCAAAGCTGTGTGTGTAAAATGATGCAGGACATGGTTATCCAGGCAAAGCAACACACTGTGCATGTTTAATTATTAAAGGAAGCAGAGGCCATAGGCCCAGCGGGTCTACATACAGCACAGAAATCTTTAAGACATCTCTGTGCATCTCAACCTTCATTTCATTGTTGTTGACTAGACACATTTGCGAGGATAGTAGAAATATTCTGTACAGAAATACAAATAATCTGAAAGTAAATAAATAAATAAACTAGCTGAATTAAAAGATGCCCCTGCTACGGCACTTGATGATAGCATCACGTTGGACCATGCAGCTGGCTTTATTATTGTGGAATAGTTAAATGGCTTTTCAGAGCAACCTGCCAGGGCACTGTTTGCACAGGGAAACAAACCCGCCATGTACTGTCCCTGGTCTAAAATGCCTCGTTTTGTTCACCGTGACAGCTGAGGATATGGCAAAAAGCCTTCCAGAGGCTTATCCTGTCAATCTGTCTATTTTTAAACAGTGAACTAGACGGGATGAGTTGAAATTGCAAAGGAGGTAGATTGCACACAGGAAACACCATTACAGGGGAGGCTATAGACAGGCTAACTAACTCATTTTGCGACAAGTAGCCTGTATAAAGTCACATAAAAAACATAAGGGACAACATACAAATCTCAGCCATAGCCTACTCGCTTAAGTACTTTCAAGGCACTGCTTAACCAACCCGAATTACTACTCGAGACCCACCCTTGAGTCGTGACGAGATGTGCGGTTGCAGAGCGGTGCTTAAGCGGCTACAGATGGGTATATCACACACAGCATGTACCGGGCTGCGGCCCATATATTTATATGACTTACAGCCTGGGTTACTGTCCTGCTGGAAGTTGCCTGCAGCGTAGGGGTCCATGTAAACAACAGATTTTAGCCTTCTGAGATGATGCTGGGGGAAAAGGTGTTGACATGACGTGGCATATTAACGATACACATTTTCCTCCTTCAGGCTATAGCTTGTTCAGCGCTCAAGCATGCAGAGAATACCTGGGGGATGCCAACTGCCAGAAGTCCTTATGTAACAGCAGCCAATGTATGAAACGTATATGCTGTTTTAATTCTACAGCCAGTCTGCGAATCGGGGCAAATTCAGTCGGGCGAGCTGGTATTCTAGGCTACAGTTAAACTTGACAAAAGGGACAAAATAAGGAAACCGTGACCTGTGTTGGTAATAACAGTAAAGCAGTGACTAAAAAAGAGACCTTAATTATAAATGAGATTGAGTGATGTCGGGCTGCTCGGTGAATGGACTTTAAATGTGTTCATGACGCTAGGCTATTTCTTTTTACACGGATCCAACCTTTCTTTTACCTTATACGGCAACTGCTACGTGCAGCCTTAACTTATCATGAAATAGTTTAATATTTGCGAAAGCATCATCATACAGACATAACAACGCCGGTTGTACCCTGCACATGGCAGTAACCACACACTAAAACATTGACAGTACTTACTTTAGAACAGCCTGAATAGATGTGTCATTTCCGTCAATTAAAATCGGGCTGTCAAGGGATAATCTTCAGAAAAGCGGGGACACTCACGCATGGTCCAACTGAAACAGCGTCTTCAAGGGTGCACAGTGCAATCGCAGGCATTTTGACCTTCTCTTCAAACAGTAGAAACTACCATACTGGTCCAGCGGGGGAGGAGTGGAACAAACCAAATTGAGTGTATCGCTTGCAGCCACATCCATCTCAGCAGACTCCGTCTGTATAGCCCCTTCAGACCTGAATTATGTTCCAAGGTTGTGAAAAATATAATAATGACTTTTTCCCATCCTTAATGCAACCAGAAATGTGACTCAATAATTTAGTTTTCTTTATCAGAACTCTTTAATTGTAATTTGTTTTGTCCATTGTTATGGACATCGGGTCCAAACAGTCGTAAAATGCCAACCATTATTGACCAATCATATGACAAGATCATTCATGTCTTTAGTCTTACCATTGTCACATTGACATCACATGGAACATGAACAGTTTTTTTAAGGTCCAAACAGTTGTTAAATATAACATCATAGATTGTTTTAGTTATTTTACAATTTAGCAGCAAAAAATGATTGAGAATCTCACAATTCTGTCATTTTAGCCTCATTTTCTGTGGGCATCTTTGAAGCAGTTTCTCTGTGACACAAAGCAGAAGTGCACCTTGCACTTGTCACAGTAGACATGTGTTTTTTTGGAACAGCCCGGCAATTAGCACCTTGTTACTTCTTTTTTTTCATCATAATTTGGCATGTGGTCCAGCATGTCAGTTTGCACTTCTGACTACAAGGTCCCTAAGGGCCCTACACTTTGTTTGTATTCCTAATATATATATATATATATATATATATATATATATATATATATATTTTAATCTTAAATGTGATATTGAGACTATTTTTCAATATGTCAAACTCAAACTCAAGGCCCAAACTCAAGGCCCGTCAAACTCAAGTGTCAAACTCAAGGCCCGCGGGCCTGATCAGGCCCGACAAGCCATTTAATCTGGCCCGCCAGCTCCTCAGAATGTTGCAAAAAGTTCCATTGATTTGAATGAGCAACGATGACATTTTATTTGGTTTGGCTAATTTTACCTCAGGATTCATAAGGGGCAGCCGTGGACTACTGGAGGGGCAGCCGTGGCCTACTGAAGGGGCAGCCGTGGCGGTTAGGGTTTCAGGCCGAAAACCGTAGGGTGGCCGGTTCGATCCCCGACCAGTAGGAAAAATGTGGGCGGGGGAAGTGGTAGACCACTGCTCTCCCATGCCCACATCCACGGCTGAAGTGCCTTTGAGCAAGGCACCTAACCTCGATCACTGGTCCTTAACCTCAGCCATCACCTCCTGCTCATAGCTCCAGTTCAAGCTTCTGAATTGCTTTAAGTAGCACCAGCCTTTACCCCTCAGCTTCATTTTTATGCTGGGAAGTCTCTGCCTTCTAACAGAAGTTATTCATACACCTTACAGAGACATTGGAAACAGTGATGGAACCTACTATGGGCTACATAAATCTCATGTGTATGAAATAACATTTCATCCTACTTTCCGAATGGCACAACCCACGGGCATTCATTGCTTGAGTACCTGATGGGTTTTGAAAAGCCCTGTGGAGCTCTATCACTGAGCAACAGACTCCTGATTGGTAATAATTAATCAAATAAGGAGCTCATGTTCTTCCCTGTAAGGGCCCTGAGGATTTCTACTGGTGGAAAACTCCCTAGTCTCTAAGGGGTTGGTTGGAATTTTGCGCATAGACAGTTGATGAGACCACATGCACAGCTGTGTCATTGTTGACAGTGTTGAGTGGCAGCCGTGGCCTACTGAAGGGGCAGCCGTGGCCTACTGGTTAGGGTTTCAGGCCGAAAACCGTAGGGTGGCCGGTTCGATCCCCGACCAGTAGGAAAAATGTGGGCGGGGGAATTGGTAGACCACTGCTCTCCCATGCCCACATCCACGGCTGAAGTGCCCTTGAGCAAGGCACCTAACCTCGATCACTGCTCCCTGATCACTGCTCCCCGGGCGCCGCCAAAGGCAGCTCACTGCTCCGGGTTAGTGTGTAACCTCACTTCGCTATGTGTGTGTCTCACTTCCCTGGATGGGTTAAATGCAGAGGTGAATTTCAGAGTGTGTGTGTCTACACCACCTCTGCCATAGAGAGGACTTTCACTTTCACCTAAAGTATCCATCTTTTTACCAACAGAGCGTATCTGATGTGGCCGCTGGTATGTAGAACACACCACAAATACTGCAAGTCCCACAATGCACTGTCCCCGTGTTGGTAGCATACGTCAATTTAGGGAGCGCTTGCCCCACTGTCCAGCCCTCGACTTACAACCATTTTTTTTATTTCGGCCCTCTGTGTATTTGAGTTTGACACCCCTGTTCTACAATCACCAACTCTTGAAAATCTATCAGCATCTCCAACTTCCTCATCACTTCCCTCATCGAAGTCAACATCAGAGCTATTTCAATTGTCAAACAGTTTAAGGACTTCAAGGGCTGTATATTCTGCATATGGAATATTTTTAACTTATTATCAACTTATTCTCTTGTTCTGATGTACCGTTTTTATAGTAATTAGGTAATTCATCAATACTGGAGAGTTGAGTTCAAAAACATGATTTCAGACCCACTGTCCATTCTAATGGACAGCAGTTTTTGAAAAAATCCTGTGTAAAAACTTGCACTGAAACATGTGATATTACAACTTAATTCATACATTACATCTTTCAATATTATATCAAATCTATGAAATATTGGCACAGATATCTATAAATGTAGAAAAAAAACTGTTGAAAATGATCATGACTCTGGTGTATGGGGGGAAGTCCTGGCATGCCTCTCTTCAGTGTGGTGGATTCTTTTAAAATGACAACAAGCAGAGCTATACTGCTGTTAGATTGTTTGTTAAACATCTAATTAAATGAGCTTGAGGTATCAGGTGGTGATAAATGTTACAAAAAGTTTAAAAAAACCAAGATGTAATGTGACGTCCATTGTAATGGACGCAGGGTCTGAAGGGGATAGACATGTAAAACGGGTCGTATTTATTTCCTGTTAACATTAATTAACATTGTGCTACCTTGGATTTGGGAGCTATATGGGGTATGATGCAGAACTTTGCTGTGCTGTATAATTGTGGTTCTTCACTCTCTTGCAGCAATGGGCCACAGCTGTGATGACACAGCTACACTTAAGTGAAGAGTGACTTATAATATTAATATGACATGTCATTTGGTTTAAAGCAAAATAGTTTCAAAATACCAGTTTATTACTGAGAACCTCGTCAAACTAGCTGACAAGTACGCCTAAGATAACATACTGGCAAATATTTCTTTTATGGTTATTTCAAAAATTTTTAATTAAACTGTACAAGAATTTAAAACGGGATTGTAATCTACGATTAACCATAGGCTACTACTGAGAACTGAAGAGCCATACATCTTGAAAATGTATCACCACACTTTTCTGTGCAATACATTTGCATGATTTAGTTACGTGAACATGTTGTCAGAGGATATCTGTTGTCAGGCTGAGTTCATCTTTTGCAAGCTGCATGGAATGCTGTGAAATACAGACGAGTCAGGAGATGTGTTCTACCCCTCTCCCCTCCCCCTGGCAGGGCCATCCATCACACAGTCACTGCATTGCCCTGAGTGATTATGAGCTCATCTGGCCTGACAGGACCCCTTAAGTTGGGATGTGCTGCTCCTGCCCAAGCTCAGGGCATTCAATTTCTATGGCCCTGTGTTAGCTTTGGCTGTGTTAGCTTTAGCTGAACGTGTTCACCATCACTGGGAAGTCTCTGCCTTCTAACAGAAGTTATTCATACACCTTACAGAGACATTGGAAACAGTGATGGAACCTACTATGGGCTACATAAATCTCATGTGTATGAAATAACATTTCATCCTACTTTCCGAATGGCACAACCCACGGGCATTCATTGCTTGAGTACCTGATGGGTTTTGAAAAGCCCTGTGGAGCTCTATCACTGAGCAACAGACTCCTGATTGGTAATAATTAATCAAATAAGGAGCTCATGTTCTTCCCTGTAAGGGCCCTGAGGATTTCTACTGGTGGAAAACTCTCTATTCTCTAAGGGGTTGGTTGGAATTTTGCGCATAGACAGTTGATGAGACCACATGCACAGCTGTGTCATTGTTGACAGTGTTGATAATGATTTTGCTGACTACTGCCATACATTTCCATTTCTATTAGGTACATCAACCAGTGTAACAGTATACCACATAATCATATGCTGCACACATCCAATTCTGTGCATGCAGTTTAAGTTAACCTTTCATTACCCGACCACTACACAATATACAATACACATACATATCTAATACATACACGGAGAGGTAGGCAAGTGGCTTAGTTTGATACACAGGATTAGATGTCCTGTACTCATAGGCTGGATTTCTGCGCTACAAACGTGGCCCAAATGATCCTAATCCTACATTAAGACGACAGGGGGACTCAGTGTGTGAGAGGAGATTCTGGACTGAAGTTGTGTGTAACCTAATCCATTCCCTGACACTAATAAGGTGCTTTGAGCAAGTCTATCGCAGGGGGCTGTTCAAGTGCACATGGAATGAAATGGATACAGCCAGACTAATGGGATCCCTTGCCCAAAGGAACAGAGGCCACAGCACAGAGTGGATGTCTGGGTACAACCAGGACCTGTCATTCTTTTGTCTTTCCCCCTTTTGTTTCTTTCCTTTACCAAGGCACTTTCTTCAGCAGAGCACATTCCTTTTTTATGTTTTTCTGCTTGATTCAATATTTTCAAGCACTTTAAACAAACTTAGTTTGACTTCTTCAAGCGATGTCTAAGAGTGGTGTTAACGTGTTTCAAAAGGATCCGTTTTGCCTATATTAAAAGCTCAACGTTTGCTACTGGCAGAACAACCATTACATATAATTTCCGAGGCCACAGTCTGGATCACAGGCAAATGAGCAGTGATGAATGACTCCCAGCCTTCATTCTGCAAGCCTGGTGCTCCTAAGGTCTGTCCCAATAATGGCCTTCTATTTCCAGCAGGCTCTTGCCCTCATATATTCTTGTTTTCCAATGAGTTGTGCTATCTGAGGCATTTTGTGTACATGTTTTTTTTCCTGTGGACCTCTGATTTGAATTGTGCTGATGCAGGTACTTAACTCCAATAACTGCTGACAAAAATAAAGAAGCTTAGTCAGAAGGCATTGTTCCTTTTTACTGCAGATTACTGAGGACTCCCAAGACGTCAACCCCAGGGTGTTACACATGTATCAATTACAGTGAACATGTATGCAGCCAAGCAATTTAACGGCCATATTTCCACATATTCCACAGCGCACCCCAGATCTGACAAGCAGTGGGGCGGTTTATCTGTAACCAGATGACAGGTCTTTTCCTCGCTGAGGCTGCATGAAGCCATGAGGAAGATTGGTGGTAATGCCTTAAACTGCACCCCTTCAATCCCCTCAATCCCATCCACACTTCTGCTCGGCGTACCCACATACACACACACACACACACACACACGTACACACACAGACAAGCTACACAAACCAACAGATAAGCATACACATACACACACAAACACACACAAACACTCATGCATACGCATCTTACTACCTGCACAGTCATCACATTTGGACTGCCATGGCAGTTAGAAGACTCCCATAACTGTCTAGCCCATTTAAATCTTGATTTTATCATTCGGTGAGATAAATCACCTGCACTTGCATTTCAGTGCTATGGGTGGAACGCCTGTCTCTTGCATCCCTCCACCCATCCAACATACAGTTTTGACTTATAGGTTTTTGCCAATGAGGTGGAAAAAGAAGAATAGAAAAAGACTTGAACGTATGAATTAAACAACAGTTGTAGTCAAATGAAATGGGCCGTGTAGAAAATACATCCTTAAAAGAAAAGAAGAAACGTTTTTTTGTCTAGGTGGCGGACTGCTTCTTTGTCTGAGGATACCCAAGTAAGCAACTTAAAGCACTCAGTCACACTCCACTGTCAGACTGCTGACCAGGCAGTCTCTGGTGTACTCAGTGGATCCATTTAACAATGATATCCTCTCTATATTCCTGCATTCTACTTCTCAAAAGACAGCATTTTTAGCAGCATGGTAGAGGGCTGCACGTGAAATCTGAAAACAGCACAATGTTTCTGTACTCAGTTGTACTTTCAAGTGATTATTTTCCTCCAATTTCAATTCAACTCCAAAAACTATAGTGAGTCTCTGTTCCAGCAGACAGCCTGTTTACAGAATCGAGGGGGCATGTCCCTCCTTCAATGCATGTCATTTGGAAACTACAAAAAAGAGAGAATGGCTTCTAAGCTAGTGTTACCTTGTAGCATGAAGTGCAAAGCCCCTTTGTTCAGTAAATACTTGTGTGCTTCTTTGTGTTCTGCTTGTACTTGGGTTCTGTCGCCCTATATTTTGTGTGCCCCCTTTGCACCCTGCCATGTTCTGTATGTTCAAACCTTGCCTTTTCTTGACAGTGTTATAAATAAGCACTTCTGTAATTTGCTTCACTGTCATAGTTAGGCAAGTGGAAATCATAGTCATATATGAAAATAGACTTCTCCTTGGCAAATCCCTATCCCAAATAATGAACCTTGTCACTTCATATGAGGTTATTAGGTATTTAAAGGCCTACATTATTCACAGTAAATCCATATCTCCTTCTGACAATAGATATCCTATTAGCCAATGTTAAGCTGGCATTACAAATGGTTCTGGAAAACTCTGCCTTCTAGAATGTTGTGTACAGTCACTCTGATTATTGAATGCTCTTGAAAAAAAACAATGTTTTGATGCTCTGATTGTGCTATTGACTGTGAAATCTTACAATTTGAAGGGAATTCATTGTCTCGTAGCAAATTGCATGTAAACAAAGTGGAGTCAATAGATTAAAACAAAAGAGAAGAAAGAACTGAGGAGGTGTGAAGAATGCAGGAAGAGGAGAAAAAAAAGTGCACAGCAGAAGTCAGAGGAATCGAGAGTAAAACTGGGGTCCATCAAAACTAGAACACAGTGGTCTTTCTTCAAAGAGGTGATCATTTAGACATTACACAAGTTGGGCCTACCCACTGTGATAACTTTACAGAACATTTATCCAGGGACAAAGGATTTGTTTGAAATTCAGGTAAAGAAAAGAGAAAGAGCCTTTCTTTTTTTTCACCTTGTCTCTGGGCAGCTATCTGATTCTGGCTACACTCAAAGCTGGAGTCTTGAGCCTGAACCTGGCACCAAGCAATCAATTCCTCAGAAGTCAATTACTATATTTGGACTGGTGCCATTTTAATAGCCATCCTGCCACTGCTGTCCCCTCAAAGCATGGCCTGTTTTACAACACTATTTCATCCAATCCGTTCCCAGAAATATTGGCTGACATAGACAGCAACTGGCACCTACAACAGGAGGCAGATTGTAACCTGGTTACCAACTATGTTAGGGCCAGAGCCGGATTGAAATTCAGTGATGTACCGTGCTGGACAAAGATGGATGTGTCTTAGTGAGTCACCCTTGTTTACAAACATTTTGGCGCATGAACCACCAGCTCGTAGCTACTACTAGAAAATGACGGTTTTCGACACTGTTTTATTTTGTGATATCATTATGTGATTGTGCATATGATAATTTCCACACAATCTATCAGATTATCTATGTTAAATAACATCTGTCTACAGCAGGGCTGTAGTGGAGGGTAAACGCACGTAAACACGTTTACGCACCTCTGGATTTTTGGAAATAGCGTTTACGCACCTCTAAATATCGTTTACGCACCTGAAAATTGCGTTTACGCACCTCACAGTTCCCTGGGCCTTGTATTCTGCCGTTGGAATAATTAGAAATACATTTGGTCTAATTCTAATACACCTAAATTTCAAATTGTTAAATTGTAGTCTGAATCATTTCATCTGCGCTGTATCATTTTCATCTGGTCTGTGACCCTCCAATCAGTGCCTTGCGGCTGCAACACCAGGAAGTATTTAAACACATACACGTTGTGGATTAGCCTGCCTGCCTACTTGTTCGGAATGGAATAATTAGCCATGGATATCAGGCGTTTTTTTGAGAGACCATCGAGTGCTCCCACTCCCACAGATGCCCGCAAAAGGCCTCAAGTACAAAGTAAGACTGAAGATCAATTCACGTTTTAAACATTGTTTTGGTTCGGACAACTTCGCATTAAGACAGGGACAAACTCTATTAATAACGTGTTTGCAAATACGATGATGCAGGTAACAAGCCAGTCTTCTCGGTCCCATCTAAATAAGCCTAATAAAACGCAAATTATTTCACCAAATAAAGATGCATGAGTAATTATCCTCATGCATATCGCTGTAGATTAGGTTAATTCATTGAAAATTGTAACAGATTATTTGCAAGTCAGTTTGACGTAGTGAATTGCTAAGTGAAATGTTTTAACTCAGCAATAGAATCTTCCATTTTCGCTGTCAGGTCAAATATAAGTGTAGAAGAATAGCAACAGCAGAACAAGCACAAACACGACCGTTGAGGCAGAGGTACGGTTTGCCTCCTCTCCTCTCCATGTTTTTTCACTTCGGTTAATGCCAGATTAAGACGACTAAGTAGGTTCTACGGATGCGCTCAACCTAGTTTGTGAGGGATTGCACAATCTGAGATGAGGAACAGTTTCTCGCTGCCTCACTGTCTCCTGTCAGTTTTAACAGGACATGCGCAAATTCAGCGATTTTGATTATAAAAATGCTCGCAATGATTGGAATCACGCAGAAAATACTTTATAGCCAAGATCAGTAGAAAAATATTTATATTTCTTTTATCGTAATTTGTTTTTTACTTTCATGATGACAGGTGAGGCTCTGCCTCCCCTGCCCGCACGTCTTAATCTAGAAATTGTGTTGTTGTGTTGACATTGGAGGTTTCTCCAATGGTTAAAGAACATGGGAAGTGTTTAATTGCAGCATGGTTTCTTTTTATTTTATACTTTTCAGCAACACCCAGGGCCTGTTTCCAGAGGCCTTAATTTTTTTAGGTCCTTTATTTTGTCTCCCCCTCCATCCCCTTCATTATTTTGAGGCCAACACATACTTTTCTTTACTGTTTTCTTGAAATTGTATTAACAACAAACACATGTATTCACTGTCATTGATTTAATATGACTTTAACTGATAACATAATGGAATATAGCCAGGACAGCCTAACAGAGTCACGACACTTTGTACTTCGCACTGAGGCCTGTTAGATCGCAAAATTCATAGTTTACCCACCTCTAATTTAACCACTACAGCCCTGGTCTACAGATAAGATTCTGTGTGCTTACAATTAAAAAACAAATGGTAAAGGTAAGGTCCGATTTGGGATAAACCATATAATTCTATGCATAAACAGTAGGCTAGTAAGGTTACTTGCGTTAGCAGTTAGGTGGCATTTTAGCTACAAATCAACACATCCCCATGGCAGTAGCGAAGAGTCCTGCTGTCATGTGTAATTGGCTACTACAAATGTTAGGTCTAGAGGGCTATAGACTGTCAATTTTGGTAAGAATTTGAACTGCTGGCTGATCTATGCATTTTGCCAGCTGTCATTCTGGAGGAAAAACTGTGTTAAAATAAATCTCATGTGTCTCATGTGATGATGTTGATAGGAATTTTTTTTTTAGAATGTGATTGCAACAGTGTGAAAAATTACACTAACAATGAAGAAATGTGGTAAAGTTATTTAATAAGATTAATAAAGTTGTGAATTTCGTATGTAAGTCTATGGGAGCCAAAGAACCCCCTGTGTGACATACACTGTGAAAACACAGAAGTAGGTCCTACTGATATATATGGTCACACTTTTGTGGACTAGCATATTACACAGAGGATGAGTGGAATACCTGTGCCAGACCTGGACCAGCACCGATCCAGATGTAGCAGTTTTCTGTTGAGGCGTGTGGAGGGATGATAGGCGTCCCAGTAACGTGAGGGGACCTTTAGCACTGCTAGGATCTTGGCCTATTGATTATGTCGCTATAGCAGAAAAGCTTCTTAGGAGTCGACGTTGTGCCTTGGCACACGAAGAGCATGGCGAGATCAATCTCATGGCAGTGCAGCAATGAGACTGGGTCCCTGACGTTTGGCGGGGCAAAGATTTAACGGTCCCATCTCTCCCATGGCAATCGGGGGAAATTAGACGGAGGAAGGTAGAAGGTCCCGGGAGGCTGGTTGGAGGCTCGACGTCACGCTGTTGCCAAGAGGGATAGCTGTGCACCAGACTTTTTGGTGGAGGATTTTTGCTTTCCCTCCCTCTTACACACACACACACACACACACACACACAGCCACAGATATGCATGGAAACTTACAACATTTAATCAAAATCTTCCACTAGGCACACACACATACACTCTCATGCACAATTTACACATCATCATCTAGCTGATGGTTCACAGAAAAAGATTCACAATGCAGTGAACACACTCATTCACTCTCTCTCACACACACACCGAACACACACACACACACACACACACACACACACACACTCATTCACTCTCTCTCACACACACACCGAACACACACACACACACACACACACACACACACACACACACACACACACACACACACACACACACACACACACAATCACACACTCACACACACACACACACACACACTCACACTCACACTCTCACACACACTCAGAAACACACATACTCACACACACACAAACACACACACATGTACTTTCTTTCTCAGGTTTTCGCCCTCAATGATGTGTTCCTTTGCCAGCACCCTTCTTTTTTCTCAACACTGCCTCCTCTTCAGATACTCACACACACAACACAATCTGCCTGTCTCGTCTCTCTTTCAGAAGCCTACTCCCGCAGGGGTGTAGTAAAAGCTTCTCAGTGTTAGCGGCACACTCCTCTCAGAGTGAAGGTCAGTCAAGTCCATCAAGTCAGTTTGACACTTATTCTCTGGAGAACCACTGCTCACACTGTCTGACTACCAACAGTATAACCTTCACACTGTTATTGAGTTTTACTAGTCCATGTGTTGGCTTTATATGCCAAGAGAATATTGATAACCACTGAGAACACAATGATCACAAACACTGGCGCCCCCCAGGGCTGTGTGCTTAGCCCTCTCCTGTTCTCCTTGTTCACCCACGACTGTGCAGCAATGCACAGCTCCAACCTCATCGTGAAGTTTGCTGATGACACAACCATCGTAGGCCTCATCACTAACAATGATGAGTCAGCCTACAGAGAGGAGGTTGACACCCTAACAACTTGGTGTCAGGAAAATAACCTCTCTCTCAACATCAGTAAAACTAAGGAGATGATAGTGGACTTTAGGAGACGGCAGGGGGTGGAGCATACACCCCTTCACATCAACGGATCTGAAGTGGAAAAGGTCAGCTGCTTCAAGTTCCTAGGGGTCAACATCAGCAATGATCTCACCTGGTCTGCCCACACAGACAAGGTGGTCAAAGCTGCCCGGAAACGCCTCTTCTTCCTGAGGCGACTCAGGAAGTTTGGCATGAACCCAGACATCCTCACCAACTTCTATAGATGCACTATAGAAAGCATCTTGACTGGTAGCATCTCAGTGTGGTTTGGGAGCTGCACAGCCATGGACCGTAAGGCCCTACGCAGTGTGGTCAGATCCGCTGAGTCTATCATCGGCAGGAAACTCCCTTCCCTTCAGGACATCTACCTCACAAGATGCCTCAGAAGAGCTGGCAGGATCCTAAAAGACTGTCACCACCCATCCTTCAGACTGTTCACCCTGTTGCCTTCTGGTAGAAGGTTCCGAAGTATCCGGTCTCGCACCCGCAGACTGGAGAACAGTTTCTACCCTAAGGCCATCAGACTCCTTAATGAACAATAATGAACAATAATGCACTCTCATCACCTTACACTCGCCACTTTACTCCTTCACTGCTGTTTGCACTACATTTGCAATATTGCACCACCCACACACTTGAAGTGTCTTTGTCTCTGTGTCCAGGTTATTATGTTTAAATATGTTCAGTATAGCTAAAAAAAATCATGTAGGTATGTTTATCTGTTTAGTATCTGTTTAGTATGTGTATTTATGTTTAGTATGTGTATCTATATTGTATATTTATTGTTTATCTAGTAGGTCACTACTATGTCTTTCATATTTTTTATCTAATATTCAGTACTTATTGTTAAGTTATGTTATATCATGTTGGAGTACTTATATGTTTATATGTTATATGTTATGTCTTGTCATGTTATGGTAGTGTGGTATGGTGTCCTGTCCTAAGAATTTCAGTGCCCAGTCCAACTCTGTTGTTCTGTGTACCTGACAATAAAAGACTTGACTTGACTTGACTTGAACAGGCACTTTGTTCAAAACAGGTTTTATGGCTCTAATACTTTTGTAGCAATAAACATATTTTTTAAAGTTGAAAGGGTGTGATGTATTGTATCCATGCAAATAACTCATATAGTAAAGTTTTCACTCTTCGCTCAGAAAATCAATACAGTAATATTAAGTTGATCTACACCAGTTGTGAGCAGTGTTTCTGTAATCTGAGCGTGATGGCATATTACACTCATGGTTGGTGCTCGAGTGCTCCCATGTGGGCTTTTAGTGAATTGCAGGAGGCACTGTTTTACAAACTAAAAATACAAATAAAATTGTTCTAGTTTTTGTAATTACAATGCAGATAGTGTCATCTGATCAATATCGGAAATTTCACATTTATTTTCTTTCACTAAAGAAAATGAAAAACTCCATGTGCATATATTTCAATCAGGTAATTGATTGTGACTGATTCAAGTAGCAGTTAAGAAATCTATTAGATGCTCGAATGTTTAAACTGTGAGAAGCGATGGGATGATGGGACTTGTGGTTGAAGTGTCTCAATGTGGTACGCTTTATAGTACAGAGAGCTGTGGAGAAACACTCAGACTTCCTAATATGAACTGGGAGTTAGGCCACGGTTGACAGACGTACAGAGACTGATTTACTTCTAAGTATGCGGAGGGAGATGAAAACGTTCTGTGTGATATGAGAGATGTGAGCTAGTCAGTGAAGTAGTGTAACACAGTAGAGGAACACAGGAGAGTCGTCTTTCAACTATTTATAACAAGCAAGTGACAAATGTGAACCCACAGCTTCTCCTAGTTTTCTTTTTGCCTGAAATCACCTCGATTTCAAATAGGCTATTTTATTATGATATTTATTATGATCCTCGTGGTAGTTTTTTTTCTGTCAGCTTCGTGTTTAGACTGAATTGTATTTCTACACATGATAGAGTGACTTAAGGTGTAGATTACAGACTGCAAGCCTTTCATCTCATTAGCCTCTATCATGACTCATAAAGACAATTAGGCTACAGCTTATTTGTACTAAACCTAATTACAAGCCTTTTGTTCACAGAACAGTTATTAAATATTTGGTCGTTTCAGACCAACTGCTTCAGGATGGGGGCCTTACAGACTGATGAAACGTTCTTTTCTATATTTTTATGATGTTTCTCAGATAAACTAGGCAGTGGGCATAGGCTACAACTAAACCAACGAAATTATTAGATGCTTTTGGCAATATAATGCAAGCAGCTTTTGTTAAACAATTTGTGAGCTGCCATTGGTGCCGTAACTCCTAAACCGTTGAAATAATTCAAAACAGCTATTCTCACATTAGCCTAGCCTACTAATTAAATTAAACAGTCCCCTCTTAAAGTATTTTAATTTCCGTTTTAAAAGTGAAGATTCACTGTCTCCTGCAGATTGGCACGTAGAACAAAGAAAATGCAAAAGGGATAAAATAAATAGATTGGTATGACTTCTGGCTTTTTAGGGAAATTCTCAGGGAGGAAATATCAGCGTTTCTCTGTTATATGGTCCTTCCGTCTGGAACTCATACCTCTAAGCGTGTTTATTTTCTCCGGTAGGGGGCGATGATTGCATATGTCTTCGGTTGTCCTCCACTGAGGTTTGACAGTCCCTATTAAAACCGCTGAGGCACAGAACAAAATGTACCACTAACATTGGACACAGATGTCACCGCTAATCCACTGCTAATGTTAAAGGCTGGATTTATACCTGGACAGACATTACGACATTAGGCATTGCAACTTTGGTGTAATTTGCCTCAGAACCACGACGGCATGAACTAAAATTCGGAGTAGGCCCGATGTTCGAAAAACCATCAGACACCTTTGATAAACCACTTCTTTGTATATATTACTCTAATCATTGCGTCTACTGATGTCCTCATGTCCTTTTCGAGTCCGATTCTTTGCGATTTCATTTGATATATTGTCCTAGCACTTTGGATAATTTGTATATATCCATGAAATTAAGTGAAATACATCTGAATTTCTAGAATTATTAGCCAAATTAAATACGGAATTAAAAGGAAACCTTTCATCACACAATGTTGCCTTATTCAAATTACTTAAGGTGTGGCAATGAAAAGGCCTATTGAGCTATGGCTCTTAATATTGCACCTATCTGAACCTTTAGGCTACTGCTGACAGAGCAGTATATGTACGATGCTGGGGCACCACTAAAAGTCTTTCATTAAAGCCCCACGGTCTCAGGAGGGACTTCCACACCAATCTGCGGCCAGCTGTAAATCTCACGACAAACCGGAGACAGAGACTCAGATGGAGTAAGACAAGGGAGCAAGAGTGAGAGGGCGACAGCGCGCCAGTCAGACAGCCATAGAATGACAATGGGACGCTGGAGAGAGAGGTGGGGCGAAGACAGATGTGGTCTAATAAAGAGAAGAATGCTATTAAAGGAGTGAGAGATGGAGAGAAAGGGAGGAAACTCTCGCACGGGCACCTCCAGACGTGACGCCTGCCCTGTGTGCGAACATGGCTGACAGGAGATGAACCGTGTATTATGGCACCGTGCGCACAAACACCCTTCACTTGGCAGTGGTGGTGCTCGTGCCAGCCGCCGCAGCGGTGGTAGCGGCAGACCCCGTTTTACAGCGATTACGAAGAAGAGGACACGCGAGGGAAGAGCGGCAGCTCAGTCTGTCTGGTGCTCATTGGGTCAGGTTGAGGATGACTATCCACCCTCCCCTCCCCTCTCCCCCTCCTACGTCTGCCGCTGCTGCCCGAGGTCCCTACTCGCTGCGTCGGCCTACATATCGCAACGCCTCGCTTGCTGCTCTCGTGATGCGGCAGGCTGTAAATAAAGCATTTCCATCGTCTGCCGTACATAGTCTTCGCCCGCGCATTTAATCCTACTGATCCCACCTTGACAATGCCCTCAACTCCGCTGTGTGTGTGTGCGCGCTGAACGGCGGACAAGAGAATGCTTTTCACTGTTGCATTAGATACAAGATTAGCGGCCGGCTCTGCCATTCTAAATGGTAAATGATACCCTCTAGAGATTTGGAGACAGATACCCTTGGCATTGTTTGAATAAGTCCTGGCAATCGAGTGCGCGCGCGCTGTGTTACGTATAAAATTACTTTTCTTTTATAAATCACATAGATCAGTTCCAGAACTCATCCCGTTTAATCCTCTCAGAGAGTTTCATATTTGCCATTGTGTTCATAGTTAAACGTTGTGCAATGATCCAAGAAAATGGGTTTGTCGTTGTTCTGAACAGAAGGCCTCGCTGCCCCGCACTGAACTCACACCAAAAAGCCGAGATGAAGACGCGCAACCGGGACGGCTAACCCCGTCTGGAACTGGCCCGTTACACAATTGCATGCAGCTATTGAAGTCTGGAGAGCACAAAGGCTGTATTCAAGCCGTGTGCTATTTTTTCACGGGCACGGTCTGTTTAAAATCACATTTAACGTCTGGTCGCTGAGGGATATTGTTCCCAGCCATATCAGTTCCTCACCTGAACGAAGCTACAGAGATCTAATATTCATATTCAAATGAGAACATATGAGTGATATTTAAAAATCCCAAAATGTAAAATATCGTGGATTTTTTTGTCTGAAGTAATTCACTTTAATAAAGACTATCTAAGTCTTTGGGGGGCACATATTAATTCAGTGTGTGCCAGGTGGCCTACAAGAGAAGAGCAGACAGATCTGTTGCTACTGAGGCTTGCTTTCAGGTAACTGCGCCACACGGAGTCATTTCAGTACATACTAGCCTCGTTCTGAGTGTTTATCGGCTCCCATTGTCCTGGCCTGACCCGGCCTATACTATCTGACTTACATTTCAGATGCATCATGCCAGTGGCCTGTGATATCCAGCAGGGGGCAAACAGCTGAGGTAATGCCTCCCCCAATAGCTTTTGACCTGCTTTTGAGATGCTCTCTCTCTCTCCCTCTCACTCACTCACTGACTCACACATACACACACACATACCCCCTCTCTCTCTCTCCACCCTCAATGCAGTTATTTGAGTCAGTGTTTCCCGCTGGACTCAAACAAACACCCCCCTGGTTCCTGTGTCCCAGGCTCCCTTTCTTAGCCTCTGCTGGCCCATGTTAATCAGCATGGCATTTGTATTGTGTCAGCGCGGTACCTTGCCAATCGCACACACAGTTGCTCCAAACAGCGAGCAGGTTTATCTAGGTCACAGCTGACATGAAAGTGCGTCGCCAGCACAGACATTTTAATCACGCCACACTAACCCTCCTTTAATGCCACACTTTTAATAAGCCTCTGCAGGAGATATTTTCAAAAAAGTGTTTGATTCCCCCACCCACCCCCACCGCTGTCACCCCCGTGCTGTCCTACCCGTTCTCTCACTTTTTGATGTCATTACATTTTTGTGCGCAGTGACACTGGGTGGGTGTTTGGGTGAATGGCTACAGTGGTGGGATGGGCTGGGTAGGTGGGGGAAGGAGGGGTTGGGTTCTGGTATCAAAGTAGTTCCCGCCACTCTGTTCTGTGGCGTGGACTTTACTTCATCCTCGGTTACCCTGGCGTGTCCTCAGAGTGCCTTTGACATTCTCCCCTACTGCAGGGTGCCGCACAGCAGTGCGCCACAATTTATAGAAGAGGTCAGAAACATTTTGTGTCCGCTTTGTTTTGTCCCGTCAGAAGCAATTCTGAAGCTGTCTTAACATGGTTTTCAGCTTTCATAGCTCCCCTCAAAGCCATTGGTCTGATGATAATGGCCATTTCTAAATGTCTTCTTGCTTCCCTCCTATAGGCAAGCTTTCAAATGGACAAGTGCGTGGGGATTGGATTGTGGAATTAAAAGGCCAGCTTTACTGGGTTTATTCTCAGACTGATATCTGTTTGCCACTTTCAGGCATCAATGAGGTGCCTTAAGGTGACGATTCCTGTTTTTCAAAGTGCTGGAATGATGTAGCTCTGACAGCCCACCACTGTGTGAAGAAAAGTTAAACCGCTAAGAATGTAGACCTAGAACACAAACAGGAGAGAGAGCGAGAGAGTAAAGAATCCTCTTATCACCTTCCACTAGTGTGGAGAGCCAGCTCAGCTTCCGTGTGCAGCCGTGCCCCTGAGCTGAGGTCTTGGGCGGCAGCACCTTCCTCCTCATGCCCAAGTTCCTGTGAGCTCATTATCACTTCCTTCTGCGTGTGTGTTTGTGTGTGTGTGTGTGTGCGTCTGTGTGTGAATGTGTGTGTGTGTTCCGGTGCACTGGCTGACCTTCGGGCTGGAGACACAGTAGCCGTGAGGCCTGCGAGGGGTGCGGACTGGATCTGGTTTCCACCCCACCTGTCTGTATATTCCCAGGCTCAGTGCGAGGTGGGCTGCATTCAAAACGCAGCTCTTGTCCTTCTCCTGCTGGTGCTGCTAATGGTTGCAGAGCCCAGAAGTGGCTGGTGATTCTTTGAAACTGAGGTTGTGCTGCTGTGCAATAGTCAGTGAAAGCTCTTTACTCAAAATGCTGAAACAAGCTGGGAATAATTCAGACAAATAAGATCTGAGAAGGGAAAACTCCCACCTAAGGTCTAAAGGTCTTTAAAACCTTGCAAATGAAAGGTCTAAAAAACATCACAAATGAAACATGAGTGGTTTTCCTTGTGTGATACTTGTATTTGATCAGCAGGGTTTATCGTGGTGCGACGAGTTCAGAGGAATTAGTTTTATTTTGTTTGGCAAGAGTCTGTTGCCGCACTAAGCCCCATGTTTTGCTTTTGAAGTAGAACTTGTATCTCTTTGGTCAACACACACACTCACACACCGCATATCGCTCGGTGCCCACTGCTTGTTTCCACCACGTTGTGGCGTGCCTCCGGGACACTGACAGCTTGTGGAGTGCTGTGGGGCCCTGTGAAGTCGTGAAAGTGACCACAGGAAATGCACTGGGCTTTTAGTGTGGTATGTATTGTGTCTTTTCATCTTGGCACAGCTGTGTGGGGGACCTTTTCCCCCCCCTCCCCCCTCCCCTGGTGCCAGTGTCACAGCTGATGATCAGCGAGCACTTTGGCTTTTATCTTGTTTACTCAGAATTGCCCGCCCTTTGATGCATATAGCGTTGCCATCACGTGCTTGAGCCCAAAAAGAGCACTGATCCAGCTTTATCTTTTGACACCACTATTATTTTGGATTTGCCTTCGTGCCCAACCTAAAAGACATTTTATGGCTGAGGATGACACAAGGGGAAATATGGTTGGAGGAGAGGATGAGCAGATAGAGGCTGTGGCAATTCTCCAACTCACAAAGCACTGATTGCACCAACTCTACTCATACCGGTAGTCTGTCAGATTTCGACTCCTCCATAGAAGCTGCCGCCTTATCTATTTCAGCGCACACAAATGTTATCTACATCTGAGGTTCTTTTGGGAACTGCTCTGGTCCTGCCCAAAAGCTTGTCAGACTTAGTCTGTGAGATTACCACTGTACCACTGTACAACTGGAGCTAAAGCCGCTACGCTGAGACATGCTGAATATGCCAAGAACATTCGAAAGAAGGCCGGACTGATTCTCTCTGTGAAGGAATATTACGATAACACCTATGTGTAATGAGTAATAAAAGTGGGTTTTCCACAGTTGAAGCTTGACCAAAGTGCCAGGGCTTTGAGGCAGGCTCTCTAAACAGGATTGTTAACAAGGAAGCACGGTCACTGGTGTTCTTGCTAATATGACTTTCATGCAAAGGTATTTTCATTTCCCTGGCTCGAGGATTTAAACTATAATTTGTGGACTATCACTGTTCATATTACAGCTTGTGAAAACCAGAACAAGTATATCATGTTATTATTTCACGACCATGATAATTGTGACTGCTGTCTTTATGCCTTAAACTACTGCCCCTTTCTTGTTCTTTTTGTGTTCTGCCAAATGCTATGGTGCCATACAACGCAGCCTTTCCAGCCTTGTTCACTGCTATTGGCTTCGAGGTTTTCCTTAAATAGCACACACTTTCCAGCCACAGCTATCTTCTCTGCTATCTGGGTCTTGGTGTTCTCAACCCCTGCAAGCTGTGTTTTTGGTGGTGTTTTCAAACCTAGAACTTGCTGCATCACTGCCCTCTGTATCAACCTAGTCTCTGTGTTTTCCGTCCTTTATGGTCTTGGTGGTTTATCCCTCTTAGTCCTTTACTGTGAGCGTTGCTGTTTCCACATATTACTGCATTAGAGGTTGGATTCCTGACCCAAACCTCCGTCAGAACCTGACGGGCTCGGGTCGGGGTTCGGACAAAATATTTCAAAGGCTGTCGGGCTCGGGCATTACTCTGTCGGACTCAGGCCGGGCGCGACATAAAAATTCGGCCTGATCTATCCTCTACACTGCATCCCCAAGGCCTTGTCTTTTCTGCTCACAGGTACATCACCGTGCTAGTTGGATCAGGTCAATAGCAGTGTGGTGCTCACTTTGCCATGAGACTATAGATCTACAGCTATAGATCTAAAACAAAAGACACAAAAACATACAGAATAGTCTCTAACACTTCATACAGGCTTTCACTGCAGCTTGCTGTATCAGCTGTCACCTCCTTTGCTATCAACTGTGAGGGATGCTAATAAGGTAGGAATTAGATTGGCTGTTCCGATTCATAACTGGTGGCAATTCTCATAGTCCTGTCTGACAAAGACCTGCATCAGGACACCAGGTGAGAGTGCTTTGCATATTCTCCACTTGAAACCTCAGCCTCCATCTGCTGGGACACACTATATTACCTGCAGGTATGCTGACAATCTGCAGGGAGTGAGCAGGGAGCTCTCAGCTAGGCAGTCTCTAGTGCCTGGCCAGCTCTTTGGCCCAGCTGCTCAAGAGGCTTTGAGGTTTGTGCGTTTCATTTAAATAGGCTTGTCTGACTTGGCTCCAGGGGAGTATTGCAAGTACAGTGACAAATCTGGGTAAGTTAACTCAGGGTAAGTGGTAACCTCCGTACAGAAGAGTCCTCTTGCTTTTGGAGAATGGGCATCCATGTTCTCTCAGAGTGTGGGCAAGCCTTGACTTTTGCCCCCTAAAACCTGTTAAACTTTGCTCCAACGCTGTGGCGTGTGAATGCGTGCAGCTGTGTACACAGTTCAAAGAAAACTACCTCAGGCTACGAGTTGTGTGCACTGACTCTGAAGCACCTTCAAGGGAGGCTGGCATGACACTCAGACGCTTTAGTGTAGAGCACCACAGCCATCAGGGCAGCACATCACAAGCAAGGGGGCTTCTAAAATTTCCCTTGGGATTAATAAAGTAACCATCTATCTATCTACTGTATTTAGAAATTCCAGGCAACAGTCAAGTCATGACTATGCTGTCAAAGGACAGTGTACCCTCCCACAACAGTGGAACCTACAACCCCACATATTACAGCGGGTGTGGCAACGTTATAAGCAAATAGATACAATTTCTCTGTCAAGGCAGCTGAACAGTTGAGCACACTTTGAATGGCAAAGAAGCACTGGCCTCGCCGACATGGCAAGTGCTGTTCCACATCCAGAATACACAGCAGCTGCTTTATCACTCAAGAGGGCAAATGTGTCTGGAACTCTTCTCTATGTGAACTTGTTGGAGTTTGCGGTGTGTGTGTGTGTGTGCATATAAATGAAACAGAATAGGTGTGTCTTTAAGACTTCTTCTGAATGAGACTATATGCAGAGTCCATTGAACCTGTGTTTGCTCCTGGTAATGATGATGCTGCACCCGATGGTCACATCTATAACTTTCATTCAGTGCCTCGCCATGCTGTCTACTGGGTCTGTTACATACCGTCCTCTGGCATAAAAGTATGTTTTCCCTTAAGTCTTGGATTTACAATGGGCAAATAGGGAGACCAGTAACAATAAGGTAATTTTGCATTACAAATATATATAAACACATATAACATATATATAACATCAAATCTCTTGGTAGTAAGGTGGGCTCCCGAGAGAGCACAAACAACTCCTCTATCGATCCCACATGACCTCATGTGGGTCAGTCTGCAATGACCTGTAAATCTCAGCTATACATGAATACATGGAGTGAACTGTGAAGAATGTCAACGCTTGGTTCTTCTAGATGGTGACAGCTGGGAAAAAACAATGGCTTGTTGCACATACTGTATTGGTTCCAAACAGGTAGGCACCATCACATCCAAGGTAATTTGATTAAATCATATTGAAAGTTAAACGCCAGTGCTGAGGTGTGTGTTCATATGACACTTGAAAACCAGAAAACAAAAGCACTCAACAACGTCACATAATGCAATACCAATTGCATAAGTGCCATACAGTTTGTGGTTGGCAGCCTCTAAACTTTCTGTGTCCTACATTGTGAAAGACGGCCCTAAATTTCCTCCCAATTAAAAAATAAGAGCCCAAATAAAATGTCTTGCGTAATGAGGTTCACACAGTGCTGACACGGAAAGGCTACTGAGCCAGAATTTGACTGCTGCTTTAGCCAGTTCTCCTCACCGCCCTGGCTGAAGATTATAGAGGCCTGCACATGCCTGGTCTCCTCAATGGCTACATTTCACAGCTCTATAGAGCAACATGAGAAAACTATACTGGCTACTTGAGTAACTGCACTGTGAACCATAGACGTCTTAGGGAGACTGTTAATTTGGCAAAAAGCACACCTGGTTCATTTAAACATTGAATGGTCTAGTAAGTCTAGTAAACATAAACATAACCATGAAATTCCTTAAAAGCTGTTTAAAGCTTCAGCAAAGAAAGACCTGCAAATCCAGGTACTTGTTAGACTTCAAAATAAACCTATCCATATTGTACCTTATAAATGCACTGAGAACAGACATGCCAAAAGGTAGATATATACGTAATGACATACTATCCACACATAGCAGACATACAGTATACATCTAAATACTGTGGATTTTTCAACCTTATCTCTATGGACTGTATCAGTAACAAGCGGTCAGTAAGCAAGAATCATAATAGTTGACTCTAAATGCACTATTAGTGGTGATATACAACCATACATTTGTGTTTAAGGAACAAAACATAAAGGTTGAGAGATGAAATACTTTACACATCTCTAGTTATGAATGTGCTGGATGGATTCCATAACAAAGTGAAAAAAAATTAAAATTGTGGATCCGCTGCGTGATCCGAATCTGCTCCAAAATGTTATGGCTTTTTCCTCGGTTCCTGCTACACCCCTCCAACAAGTTTCATGGAAATCGGCCTGATCGTTTCGGCATAATCCTACTGACAAAACAGATGGCAATGAAAACACAACCTCCTTGGCAGAGGTAATATAATCTACCACGATATGTTCCTAACATGACTATTTTATTACAGTCTTACAAGATGTCTTTCAAGATGATTAATACCAAACAGTGCATACTGCTAGTTACTTAATGTCTCAAACGTCTCTTTTTGCCAAGTCGATTACAATTACAATAACATCAGTAAGTGTATGCTGCACAAAATGTGAGTATGGGTCAATATCAACTAAAACCTTCAGTAAAAAAAAAAACTTACCATTTTGGAAACTGCTTTCAAACACACATTCTCAAACATTTTCGGTTGGACTTTACAAGAAACTGATTGCATATCTTTCATGCGGACACCTTATATGACAGAAACAAATAATTTGATAGAGGAATGGCAGAGAAAAGTAGCAATTACTCATAAATATGATTTTTTTAAATAGGCTGTGTTTTATTGGATTACAGCAGACATCGATGATTTCTTAGAAAATAGTAATCAGGACCTTGGTATAAGTACAGTTTTTTTTTTTTTTCGGTATATGTATTGACAATGACACCATAGCGGGAGCGGTACTTAAAGACTTTGTGTCTCTCAACAAGTTTTGTTTCTACGGAGTTGAACTAGCACTACACCTATTAAGCCATAATGTATAAAGGCGGTTACTGATGTATATGTTTATTTGCATGACAGAGTGAATGTACTAACAGGAGTATTAGAAGATTGTGTAGACAGCATGTTTCTGTATTAGATATATTGTGATTCTTTACCAGTTCGTGACTGTTTTTTTTGTGTAGTTTTCTGTATTTTTTTTTAACCAGCATTGTTTATGTCCATCTTCCCTTCCAAACAATCCACAAATGTCACTTGATCACAGAAGTGTGATCACATCAAGAGCAACGGTGAAGTGTCCAGAGGATACAACAGCACCTCAGTCCAGTTATAAATGCGATTCGGTTCAAAAGAAGTCCATCTGACGAAAGGAAAAAAAAACGGGAAAAAACGGAAGTTGAGCATGGTGTAACTGACTGAAGTATTGCCAATGGTTCTGTAGTGGTTCGCAGAGTCTCATTACAAAAGTGAAGGACATGCCGCTGTAAAGACCAGCCGGAGCACAAAAAAGAGTGGGGGAGGGGGGTGGGGGACGGTTGCTCCCATTATAAAATGTAACAAAATTCCCCCAAAACTTTACAAATCTGTAGCAATACAGAAAAATATATGTACAAGAACCCTTTTTTTAAAAGTAATAATGCAGCAGATCCCACTTTGGCACTCAACGAATCACTACCTTGTTAGTGCTTCAGACGCACTTACAGTGCATTTTCTGTAGCTCCTCTTTCATCCCAAATCAGTGTTTTGTTTAATTTACTTTCCCCCCCAAAAAAACGCCCAACAAATACTTGCAACATTCCTACAGCATCCTGGAAACATTACGCGCAGGCTAAGATGGTGAGAGTGCAAGAGTGAAATCATTGGTTCCAAAAATACAATATTTAATATTCAACAGCTCTCTCTCTCCTTCCTCCTTCTTCTGTGCAAATGACAGCAGCAACAATCGTCACCTGCAAGGGAGAAGAAATAGTCCCATCATTAAAATGTTCATAGTTGGGAACACACATTCACAAGTGCCCTGATAATCCCAAAAGGGACTGAGGCGGCTTTTCCTGTGCCAATAACCCTCAGACTGTTTCAACCCCGCCTGGTTACTAGGGCAGATCATGAAGTAATTGGATGATTACGAAGAGACTGATTAAAGTGTAAACTGTAAAGAAAGCAACACTGTAACTAAAAAGATTTATAACAACATTTACTTGAGATAAGATGAGTAATTGTAACATGGAATAAAAGTAAACATTTTTATGAGCCTGACTACTCATAAAACAAAGGCACCAACTTCTGCAGTTTTCCATCTACACCCATGAGGACAAACATCCTAATTTCAAAGTCTCTTTTGGTGAAGCATAGTACAAGACAAACTGTCGATCTATTCATCATTTCAGAGTTTTGCTTTAGAAAATCCAAACATCAAACCAGTATTTATTTATATTGGCAGTAATCTTTACCAGTAATCTGTAATGTACTCTTGACCTGTACTTGTTAGATAATCTGGGAACAATCAAGCGCCTTTTACATTAACAGTGGATCATTTTATGTTTCATCACATAATTGACCAACCCAGCTGTTTCATTCACTAAAGCAATCAGGGTCAAGTACCAGGATAAAAAGCCATTGAGAACATTGGAAGCCTGCACCTACAATTCCTTATCAACCATGTAATGTCTTTTACAACAAGTCAGGAGAAAGGTGGCCTCCTTTTTCACACACTTGGATACCACACACCAGTTTTAGGATGTACACACTTACCTCTTTATATTCTCTTCTCTTCCGGGGATTCCTTAGCCACCTAATCAGTGTCTGAGACCAGCTCTTGAGTCACTCCTCCAGCATTTCTTCTCATGGGATCTTGCACCCAGCTTCCACAATCCCCTCTCCCTTTGCCATTTTGACCACCATTTCTACCTATGTCTGGCATGCTGTGGCCCAGTGTGTTGGCAAACCATTCCTTGATCTCTTGGCTGTTAAGTTTCGCACAATCCCTCAGCCCCGCAGTGTCATCTGCCCCAGTCGACTTTGCTTCTTGACAACGCTGAATGACCTTGCTCCCACTGTGGTCTGCAGTCAAAGGTAAACCCTGGCCATTCTGTCCGCTGCTGTGTGACTTATGGCTCAACTCCGGCCAGTCTAGAATTCCATTGCGGAGGTCTGACCGACTGTCTTTGAACCAGCGGACAAGTTCTGTACGAGCCAAGCCAGTCTGGTTTTCCAGGAGGTTGTACTCCTCAGGTGATGGCCACTGGGTTTGGGCGAAAACATCTTTTAGAAGTCCAAGACATTTGCCATCCAGGTGCAAAGGGGAGCTGCTGGGCGCAATGATTGGACGGAGAGGGCTCATGGGTAAGCCTCCTGGCTTGTGTGCACCATTAAGAACTGCATTCTGTTTTTGTTGTTGCTGCTGCTGCTGCTGCCTTTTCTCCAAAACATCCAGCCTCTTCGCTCCCATGGAGTTGAGCAGGGCCTGTTCAAGGTTGTCCCGCAAAGCTCTGCGTTCCAGAAACCAGCTGTCAATCTCCTCTCTGGAGAGCCTGGTGACAGTTGCCAGGCTGTCCACTTCACTGTGAGAGGGAAAACTGTTTCTCTGAAAGTTCTCCTCCATGATCTTAAGCTGTTCAGTGGTCTTCCCCTTCACCCTCTCCAGAAGCGGAAAATGAGTAGAGACCAGCTTTGGCCTCTCCTTTGCCACAAAGTCGTGCTTCCTGCGGAAAGAGCCATTGAGACAGCCCTGGTCACGGAGCCAACTCTTCACCTCACTCTGAGAGACCCCATTAGCTTCCTTAATCTCGGAATGTCGGCTTTCCCCTCTTGACTCCACTGGCGTTTTTTTAGGCTGCCTGCCCTCCAGTGAAAATGTAGGGGCGAGCGGTAGTGTCTTACTTGGACCTCGTACAGTCTGAATGATTGTTGGTCTTTTCATTTGAGGAACAACCAGTGGAGGTGCCATAGGTAACTTCACATCAGAAGGCAAAAAAGTAGAAGGTAAAGAGAATTTATCTTTGGGGATTACTGGCAGGGAAGGTGTGTGATTTTTAATGTGGGGGGCAACTATGGATCGTTTTATCTCAGTGGAAAATCCAGGTGACATGGCGAGTCTGTCTTTGGGCAGCATTAGAGGAGGGGGCATAGGTAACCTTTCTTTAGAGGCCACAAGAGGAAGTGCCACAAGTTGTTTTCCTTTGAGGGACACGATGGGGGCAGCAATGGACCTCTTCATTTCAGGTGCAAAAAAAGAAGAAGACAGAGGTCTCTTGATCTCAGGAGGCACTGGGGGTGGTGCCATAGGCAGCCTGTCTTTCGGGGGAGGAGGCGGGGGTGCCATCGGTAATTTCTCTTTGGGTTCATCTGCTGGGGGTAACAAAGCCCGCTTAACTTCTGTGGGCGAGGAAGGAGAGGCCGAAGGTCTTTTGAGAGACGGCACACGGCTCACCGTTGTCACAGTAACAGAAGCAGATGTGAGGGATGTTCGGTGAGCAGTGGTCGTGAGCAGCTGGCTTGCATATCCGAGGGTACTGCCAGAGATTGCCTGTGTGAGGGACTGGATGCTTCTCGCTGCCTCTGCGACAGAATCAGGCAATACTGTAAAGGTGTGATGCACAGGTGGGATGGAGCCATTGAACATTTTCTTGCGGGCCTCCTCAACTTCCTCTGGCGACCAGGTGATTCCTTGTTTTAATCTCTGGGTGGTGAACCACACTTTGATTTGCTCTTCAGGGTGCTTGGAGACAGCAGTTAACCAGGAGAGTTCGGCATGAGTCGGATAAGGAAACTTGTTGAAGGACGTGATAAGGATGGCGTTATTGTCCAGCAAGGGATTGTATTTGGTGGTGTTCAAAGGAACAGCGATTTTTGGTACAGAGTTTAAGTTAGGGGGCCTCTGAAGCAAAGGCATAACATGTGAGAGTCCTTGCAGTATAGTTGGGTCAGGAAATATTACAGTGCCGTTCACATTTACAGCAGTGATCTGATCCTTTGAGATTAGGTTTTCTAAATGCTTCTGCAATTCATTGCCATGGCCAAAAATGTGCTTCTCCTCCGCTTTTGGCTTTCCAGCTTTCACTGTGGTTGATTTGCTGAGAGTGAAATCTGGAACACCACCCACAGTTTCTGTGTCCTCATTGTCAAGGTTAACTGAATTGTGTACACCTTCGATTGTCTGTTCCAGGACTGTCTGGTTGTTGAGTTTGATTCTTTTAAACTTGAAGTTGCTCTCACCAGGGTGGTACGTCTCGTTATGCTCAGTGAGGGAGTCAAATTTTTTCGTGCTGAAGTTGCATACGGCGCACAAGTACAGCGGATTGAGTATGACATTCGGGTGAGTTGTGTCCACGTGCTCTTTGAAGTCACTCAGGTTCTGGGTCGAGAAAGGACAATACCTGCACTCATAGCCTCCATGCTGCTTATGCTGGAGCTTTTGCACTGGTTTCCTCACCAGATCCTCCCCCTCTTCCTCCTCCCCCTCCTCCTCCCCAGTTTCTTTCTCCTGGGGTTGGCTGCTCTGGTCCTCCAAGGGGGCACTTGGCGGCAGCTTCCAGTCCCACTCTGGATGCACTTGAGAAGACGTGCACTCCACCAAGTCATCCGTGGGGGCCTCGATTTCCGTTGCACAGTCCTCGATGTTGTTGCTCACGCGTATCATGCAGGGTGTGGAAGACTTCCTTCGGCTGGACATCGCTGGTGTAAGCTGTGGCTGATCAGGACACAGCCTGACAGGAGGGAGGGGTGTGGAGCGTATCCAGGTGGGATCTTGGAAGTGAAGTCCTGTTTTTGAGCAGGACCCTCACTCCTCTGTTGTCCTCAGTCGGCACTGGAATCTCCTGCTGACTGAGAACGTCAGCTGCAACAGGGGACTTCATGAGATTTCATTACAGACCGCGATGACCTGAGAAGAGAAGAGAGAAAAAAGAAGCTATTAACAGATACCTATTCTTGCCATGTCATGCGAAAAACCCTTTTTTTAATATAGCTGTTTTATAGTCAAAGCATTTGTGAGACTGTTCACTGACAGAGTTTGTGGACAAAACCATATTTAGACTGCATGAGCCTGAGTCTTGCCATGTTGTGCAGGAATGGTGTAACCATTGTGTTCAGTATTACAGAGTCTGAGAAGGGTCATTGAGTTTGTTGGAAGAGAGTGCAAACATTCCATTGTGCTGGCCAATGAAACTCAGCAGAAGACCGAAGATATATCAACAAGGTGCATAGCTTGATTTTGAATTAAGTACAAAATGGAAAAGGGAGCAGGGAGACAAAGACAGGAGACTGCATGTTTAAGAGGCTGTGAACTAAAGAGAGTAAAAGAAGACATGAAGGTGGAGGATGAGAAAAAGAATACAAATAAACTGCAAATGACTGCAGTCTCCCTGATTTAAAAAAGGGAAAAAAAGGGAGACAAGCACTGAGTACGAGTAGACTGAAATGTAAGACAACACTGATGCTACACCTCTTGGGAGGGCACAGTGCTGTGGAGGCTTTTGGGACGAGACCACGTACCATTACCCTTGCCCGTCATGACCCCCGGCGGGCAAAGACCATTTCTCTTTTAACAAAGCTCAGAGTATAAAGAACCATATTCTGCTTCAGGTAATCGTCCTGATGTACTCCCTCATGTTCTAATACGAGTCAAAATCCCTTGTAAAATGAGTTGCGTCTGGCCAACAACTAGCCAGGCAGCTTATCAAGTATTCCCCGCACACAGATGGGTTTTATCATCAGAGAGAAACTGCGGAGAATATGTCCCTGATGAAGTGAAGTGACTGAAACGCCCTTTGAAGAAGCTGAAATCCTTTCTACATATTGAATGGCATTTGCAGCTGCCTAAGCTGAAAAAAAAAAAAAATGACAAACAGTTTTAATATCGATCTCTTCAGGCACACCCTCCATTAAATTAAACAGATTCGCCTTATTAAAAATGTAGACAAAAAAAAATTAAGCTGGGCTTCATTTCCATGCTGTTGTTATGGCAACAGCAGAGACAGCGAGGTGCCCTTCTGTTACCTCGCCGCTGCATATTAACGATTTCTTCTCGCAGGTACTAATTAAGCAGGGCTAGCGGTGGCTGAGCGGAGTGACGCTGGGCGGACGGTGGCAGCGGGGACATAGGCAGACCCATCACACCGATCCGTTCCGCTTGATCCGCGATGCTCACATGGGCAGGCCTCGTCTCGCCGTGGCGTCGGGGCTCTGCTGATAAAACATGCATGAGCCTCCGTCTCGTGTCCTCAGCTCACTCCGGGCTCCGGTTCGGACGGATAGGGAGGGGAGGGTGGGGTGGGGAACGCAGACGGCTTCACGTACAGGGCAGCGATCCATCACGCAGCAACGGCAGCAAAAGGTTCACTTCTCTGCCCCGGTCCCCACCACACAAGAAAGAAAAGAAGATACGAACACACACACACACACACACCCCGATTCATGAAAAGAAGGCAGTTGGAGCGTTTTCACATAAAAGCCTGTCAGGGAAGCGCAACCTACACTTGAAAGCCTGAAACTTTTACTCTTCTTTTTTGGAACACAGATGAGAAATATCCTGTTGGGGGAGGTTGATCACCCACTAGACAGCCCACTGAAAACGGTGCTGAAATTTATATATTTATATACATGGACGGCTATTTAGCTGCTTCTGAAAACGTGAAAGGATTTTATAAAATCAAATGTTGGACCTCTCCTGTGCCAAGTGAAGGAACAAACACAATGAATCACTCTGGATGATCAATGTACTGTGCACTGAGAGGAGACTGGGTAACGCTCCCAGAGGGAGTCACTGGTGACTCACGCGGACATACGCATAGGCTACAGTGAAAACACACACGCACACTCATGCACCAACACACACACACACGCGCACACGCGCACACACACGCACACACGCACACAAACACGCTCACGCACACGCATAGGGGCCAAGGCCAGCAATGTATCTAGCCACATTTAAAAGGTTGAGAAGAAATGAGAGAGAAAATGAGACTGAGGAAGGGATAGGTAGGATAGCACGATAAACGACGATAGCAGGACAGATGAACACTGGGGACACTTGAGAGGAATTTAGAAAAGAAGGGCGGCGAGAAAGAAAGAGGGGGAGACAATGTGTCGGCAAACACATCAATCTAGCTATATGCAAATTAAAGACAGACACACACATACACACTCAGTGATTTAACACTTTCATGTCAACAATCATCAGACAACAAACGCTTCTTTGATGGGAGATACTAGGCTATGCAATTCTCGTACTATTCCTGATAAATATTCAACTTGCTGGCTCCCAAGACCTTAATCGGACAGGGAATATGGACATGAAAGCGCTACCTTCTGAAAAACCACTCTTCCCGAACAAAAGCTACAATTACAAGAACAGGTTTTGTGTTCTGTCGCACGCAGAATGGGCAGTGAAATCATTCAAAAATACGATTTAAATTGAAGGGTTGCATTCCCAGAAAACGAATCACGTGCTCCCCACTCCCCCGGTGGAGTTATTTTCATATCAAAAGGTGTTGAGTACTGCATAGTATCAGAAAGCTCTTTGTGGCATTGAACCCCACAGAGGGTGCATCCTTGGACTTTTTTTTTTATTTCCTCAAGCGTACGCTCACACGGGCCACGGAAAACAGATAAAGCTTGTTTCCTTTTGCCTAAATGCTTTCTAACGAGCTGCTCTACTTCTGTCGGGATTTAGGAGAGGAAGAGAGAGAGACCCAATCTCTTTTTTACCCCACCTCCAAATAATAAAGCATTGGGTCTCAATAGGGATGGCTGAATTTGAATGAGTTTAGAATTAATTTAAATCTCATCAAACCACCCTCTAATACCTTATCTGTTCTGCACGGAGACAACGGGCCGTAATCGCATTAAGGCCGTCTTTGGTGTTTGGCGAGGCTCTGTGGCTCAAGGCACTGAGGGGAGAGAAGAGGACTGCTCCTGTTACCTTCTATGGGAGAAGGCGAGAGGGGAGCTATGCAACGGGATGTTGTCCTTGGCCACTCTGGGACGAGCTTCTCCAATCCCATCTAAAGCGGTAAAGGAGAGCGGCCAGTATATGGATATGAGGGGGTTTTTGGGGGGTGACCCTAAAATAATACCGTCGGCTACCCTGTGTTGGTTTTGTGCATAGCTGGAGGTGGGCTGGGGTGAGTGGGGGCGTGGAGAGGGAATGGCGTGTGTAGATTTCATGGCAATTCACTGATGAGCAGCTAAGGCCTCCCCCAGGTTTGCAACACCTCAGAAATCAGTTTCCATTAAGGCAATTTCAAACTTAATGGCATATTTGGGTCTGAACTCCTGAGGAGAAAAACGCGCACACCAGCGGAGCCGCGTGCAGTGCTTAAGAGTTGCCGTGGCAACAGCCAGATGACAGGTACAATTTTTTACGTTTCCTCTCAGGTACTTTGATGGCAAATGCTCGCCTCCCTCAGGTCTCTCAAAGTGGGGATGCTTAGAAGAAGCCTCTCAAAACAACAAATTACACAAACTCCACAGTAGCACAAACACTGAGCAACAGCAATTTTGTTAAAAAAAAAAAAAAGAGAGATTAAAAACAAGAAAAAAGCGACTCGTCAAACATGGTTGTTATTGTGTTTCCCTTTGTCTGATGGCACCATGTAGAAGAGACATCTTATATAAAAAGTTTTGCTCTGAAACAGCAAAGCCTCTCACCATACAAAGGGCTCAAGAGCCCCAAACTTGGACTGGACTCTCTTAAAAAAATCCCCCTAAAACTAGAGGAGCGGGGGACTCGAGCCACAGACGCCTCACGCCCACCTGTGTACAGGGTTTGGAAGGAAGAAGAGGGCACACCAAAGGGACCTCAGCATCCAGTGTCCCGTTCTGACTCCATCTTGTCTAATGAAAAAAAAAAAAAAACTAAACAAAAACCCTCCACACATTATAGACGTTTACTTGCCGACGCCAGCCAAGCTAGGACATTATTTGGCGGCACATCCTGTGCTGCCTGTTTAAGCTCCGATCTGGAAAACGCCAATTTTTTTTTTTCAAGCCTTCCCGCCTCACACCCCAGCAGACAAAGAGAGCATTGATCCATTTACATTGTGGTGAGCGTGGCTCATGGCGGCAAGGCTAAACAATAGCATAGACGAGGAGAGAGACAGGCGCTGCACTGACCGCCACTGACCGGAGAAGAAAGGCTAAAATAACAAACCTAAGGGATTTTATACAGAGAAAAAAATATAACCTCCACACTCACACGCCCACACACACACACACACACACACACACACACACACACACACACACACACACACACACACACACACACACACACACACACAAAGTAATATAAAAGAGAACACAGCCTGCCCTGGGCTGGTTAGTGATCTGATTCTTAATAGTGGAGTGCTTCACTAGCTGCCGGTAAAGCACAGTAATTATGCTCCTTGGAGTGGTGACTGTGACAGCGAGGGAACTGCATTTAAAGGCATGGGGCTGTCTGTTAAATCAATCTGTGCGTAGCCCAGCTGCCGTCGCACACACCCTTCTCTGTGGCTCGGTGTGTGGGGATGTCCAGCAGGAACAGAACCTTACCGATTGGACTCCCATGGCTTACTTTCCAGAGAGTTCAGAAACGCAAGTTCCTAACGGCGAATCAGGGAGGGCGTGGGAGGAGGATGGAGACCAAGACTGGGAGAGGGAAGAAGGGAGGGAGGGAGTGGGTGGGTGGGAGAGAGAAGTAATGGGAAGAAGAGAGAGAGAGGGTGCCACTGACCGGCGATAGAGAGATTTTGGAGGAGGGGTGTATTCGTGTTGCTATACTGTACACCAGTGCTGCCTTCTGACGTGGCACAAGATGTGCCATTTGGCAAATCCAAAATATGTAAGACTGGTTCCACTGGTTTAAGCAGCTGGCACAAGACAGCCTCATCCAAACTGTAAAAATATGTCACATGAGTCCTCATCTGCAAGCCTGTGGATTTATAGATCAATACTTAAAAAAAAAAAAAAAAGCACACAGACTCCAAAGACAAAAAAATCCACAAAATAGCTACAAGCTATCGAACCTGGCAACAGTGCCTGAATGTTGATTTAATTAAAATAGTATGCAGAGGCCCATATTAAAAAGGGCTCTTTCTCCCAGACAGTCTTATAATCTAGGTCTTATCCGTCTCCTTGGTGCCTAGTCCTGATATTCCAAGACACGGGGAGCTGGTACTCCTTGAAAAGTTTGCTGGTGCTCCTTGACAAGTCCCTAACAGGCCTCTTATGAGACGGTGCACCGATTTCATCCACGCTCTGGTCGGGTCGGCTGGCGTATACAAAGACTCCAAGCTCTCGCTGTCTGGATCTCTTTCACAGAGGCCTTGCTTTGCAAAGGAGCGTCCCGACATCCTGACGTTCTTGTAGAAGGATCTAGGGAAAATCCTGCATACTTTGCCATGCTTTTTGTCCGACGAAGGACATAGATGTCGTTATGAATTGTTAAAAGTCATGAAAGCCATCAGGAGACAGACACTCACAGAGAGTGAGATGAGCAGACCAAATCTAAGTGATGGTCTTCAGGTAGAAACGGTAAAAAAAATTATAATAATAAAAAAATTAAAAATAAACTGGATACAGACAGAATACACTCTTCAAAGAAACAGGGAGATAGTCGAAGGAAACCAGACAGAGGTGCTCTTGCTGAGACTATTGAGGGGCACAAGAAATCACTGCTTCACTGCCCGGTTTGCTTTCTATAACAGCAGATGCACACAGCACCTGGTAGTAGAAGTGATTCAGCATAAATACATCAGAATGCAGAGCTTTGTGCTCCGAAAATGAAAAACGCAGACCCCGAAGTTACAATTGAATGCAGCCAGACAGAAAACTTGCTTCACAGAGGCCAACATGCCAAGGCTCAACTTTGATTAGACAAGGGTCACCTCCCTTTGGCTCGGAGATCGATATCGGATGGAGGATGGAGGGGGCGTGAGTAGGAGAGGAGTAGACATTTTGTCTCTTCAAAAAGACCCTGGGAGTCACGCTCCTTTGGCCCAAATCTCTGCCAGAGAGAGAGAAAGAGAGAGAAAGAAAGGGAGGAAGAAGAAAAAAAAGGCGCACAAAAAATCTCTGAGCAAAACAAATGAATTATGCCATTAGGCGTGACAGAGAGGGAAACTTCCCTTTGAGGAGCCACTCTCCAGACAAGGACCTACGCTGCTGAATGCAAGGCAAGGATCAAAGACGAAACCACCATGGTGTAATGACCCCCAGTGCCACTCCAGTGCGCACACACACCTCCCAGATGGGTCCCACTGCTACAGTAAAACACGTTTGATAATGAAAAAAAGGAAAAGAAAGCAGAAAAAAACGAATTTATTAACGTGGAGAAGAATTCAGCTGGAGTCCAACCATAATATTGACTTGGGTGAAAGCGAGACCTTGGGTGAAGGGGGGTGGGTGGTGGTGAGCGATGGGGGGTGGGATGGGGGGGGGGGGGATTCAGTGCTTCAGCAGCCAGCCCCAGGCACAGCAGAGCTTGGGTGTGGACCAGCAAGAATAATAGAGGACTGAACTTCTCCCCTGAGGTCACCACGTTGGAGTTGTCCACGAGGTGCGCTGCAGAGCACAGGAGGATGAAGGTCAGGGGGTCAAAAGAGGCCGCTCAATCTCACCCCCCCCCCAAGCAGATAAAAAAGGGGGTTTTACGTGACTCATTCTGAGTGAGGAGCACAAGACCACACTCATTATGTGGTCCCCAATCAATTGAAATGCTCCAGACCTCAAAACAGCCTCTCCCACTGCCCCTGATCGCATTTAGGGAGACTTTTAATTTGCAGGCTAGCTGGAAGAAAACAAATCATAACAGTATGTAGCGTTCACGAATGAGTTCCATCTCTAGCATCTGAGGAAAGCATTTTCAGGCGAAGTAACTTTAGCCGTGTAACCATCTGCATTCTCATGAGCCTGTACGAGTGTGAGCGAGTGTGTGTGTGTGTACATACAGCTCCCACCCCCCACCCTTCCTCTCCTGTCGATGCCGTGAATAACACACATTCCTCATGCCCCCTCGGATCGCACTGGTCAGTACGGGCGTATCTCATGGCAACCCTGTGCTAGCCGCGGGCTCGGCGGCAGATTACATCAGTATTCCACATCACTCTCGCATCAAGGTCCCGTCGCTGACCCTCAGCCAGCCACGACTACAGCTCTAGAAAGGGAGGAGGGGGGAAAATGAGGAGAGGAGCACAAAACACAGGAGACGGCGAAAAGCGCAAACCAAAGCAGGGAGAACAGGAGAGGAAGGAGTGTTACAATGAGGAAACATTAAAAAAAGAAGAGGGGGAAATCAGAAACAGAAAGAGTGAGGAAGAGTGGTAGGAGAGCAGAAAAGTATGGAGAGGGGCAGCAGCAGCAGCAGCAGAGGCAGAGGAGAAGAAAAGTGGAAGAGCCAGGCGGAAGAGAGAAGCAGCGGAGGAATGGAACAGAGGATAAAGGGGAGGAGAGGAAGGGGCATGGGGGCAGTGTGTACTCACTGCACTTCCGCGGAGGGGAGGGGCTTCCCTGGGGGAAGGCCTCCTGTCTCGCGCCGGTTCCGGCTCCACTCTCCCGCTCGGCCCGCGCCCTCCCTCCCTCCCTCAACTGTCTGCTCCAGCAGCACTCTGGGTAGCCTCCTCTGGAATCTGAGACCAGACAAGAATGTCAGCAGGAAGGTGTGTGCTTGTGTGAGAGTGAGTACGTGTGTGTGTGTGTGTGTGTGTGTGTGTGTGTGTGTGTGTGTGTGTGTATTGGATGGGATGGTGAGGGGTAGGATGGGGAGGGAGGGGGGTAGGGTGGGAGAGGGGGGGCGGGGGTGCAGAGTCAAAGCCCAAAAGAAGAGGGAAGAAAAAAAAAACACAGAGAGGGCCCTGAAACTGCACCGCTTTTGTGTTTGCCGAAAAAATAGAAGGTTGTTACCTTGGAAACCTGTGGTGGAAGAGAAAGGGGCTGTACAAATTGGGAAGGTTACTTGAATGACAACCACCACCTGTGATGGAGGCCAGTGTTTCGCTGTGCCTTACTTCTCTGAATGCACCATCATAGCTATTCCCTGTGCCAACACTTCTGTCCCACAGCACTTTCTTATACTATACTAGCACATACATGAACAGCCGGCATCCAAGAAACTTTCACAGAAATGTTGCATTAGTTCCTAAGACTAGAAGACCGGGTCAACAATTGGGCCATTATAGATTTAACCCACTTTAATCCAGCACACACGTGTCACTGCCAACCCGGTAGGTCAGTATATTCTCTGCCAGTACTGATACTGAGAAAATGTCTGTCTTCGTAGTATCTTTAAGACAGACAGTGCATGCATTTTAACAACTGGCTGCTCCCTCACATAGCCTAATCGTTAATAGAGGCTTGCTCTCTGAACATACTAGCCCTTTAACTGAGAGAGGATGTTTTAAAAGGCTCCTGCATAACTGAGGGTATTATGATTCAATTGGTTACATTATATAATACTGCACAATAATACATAATGCTTTTAGTTGCAGTTACAGCTACAGATTCCCTGGCAATGAGAGCACTGAGACAGATGAGGGAGAATCTCCTCCGAATTACATCACTGCTTAGGGCCAGAGTGGAGGATTCCAAAAGTGCCTCAACCCAAACACGGGGACCTCACACCGCCACCTGGAACAGCTGGTTTACTCACCCCATAGAACAATGGCGAGTGCCAAACCACCGCCTGGTTAAAAAATGGCTGTCACACATCATTAGCTCCATTAAAGAGCATCAGTGTTCCCAGCCGCAATATGGGCCTGACATGTCCGACAGGAATGTTATCACACAGGAATGAAGGGCATGGAGGTGTTAGGTAGGTGTACAGGCATACAGTACTCCAAAATGGCTGACATTCTCTCTCTCTCTCATGTCTGCAGTAGCCTAATTTATGTCATATGACTATCTGCCAACCAGCACTGACTGCACACAGCTAACACCTCTCCTGAGGAGCACCCTAAAATGTCTGCCTGAATAAAACCATGCCTTTTACAGCAAGGGCCTAGGCCATAGGCAGCACATAGCCACCCATTATCAGTTGATAGCAGTTCAAAAGTGTGCCATAGCACAGAGGCAGCTGGATGTGAGTTCCTGTGGCTTCAGGGGGGTTTGTGTGCTACAGCAACAGGTCCCCCCCCCCCCTAACTTATTTTCAATCAAATTGCAAATCTTAGTTCTGTCGAAACATTTGCATAAAGGCACAGGCTTGTGAAGATCTACTGTATGATTTGGTGCCATGTACATGCTTTTGGCACCACTCTAAAGGGACTACATTTGCATTACATTTGATTGTAATCAACACTTTGAGGAAAAACACACACACACAAAAAAATAACAGGCAATGGAAAAATCAACGTTATGTCCTTATTGCCGCATGGGGCAAACATTAATCCCCCTGATGTTTCAATAGGCATCCTAAGCACTATTGACCGGCTGTGCTACAAGAACCTGGCTTGAGCCTCTCATAAATTAGGGTGAGAAAGCAACAGCCTTCACCACAGCTGGATCTAACACTTCTCGCATCAAGATAATCGTAAGCCAGCAAACAGACAGGACTCCTTCCTTTGGTACATTCCTGACCTGGAATGTGCACTTTCAAAACACCAAAATCCCCTATGCTTGTTAGCTTCTAATTAGGAGAGTTGTGACGCAGCATTAAGGCAGGTCGCTGAGAACCAAACTGCTTTCCCTGAGCTGCAGCTGGTGAGCGGTCTTATTGTGTGCGCATTCCTATTCTGTGGCTTTGGGGAGCACATTGTTTGTATTTGTGCCACATGACTTGCACATTTTGGCAAAAAAAATGGCACCCTTGCACAACAGTCCTCCAGAGCACATGCAAACGGTGAATTATGCAAGCAGGAAATTCAAATGAGATGCAGATGAATGAATTCCTTCAGTTTGGACCAAAGATTTTAAAACCCCTCCTCCTTCCCTGGACAAAGCGAACGGTGGTTTGTTTAGTGGTATTCAGAGAGTTCTCTCCCTTTACCAAATACCATACTTTCATGATGAGACATTTCTTCTTTAACACCAAAGACTTCCTGCTTGATGGGATGTTGCCAAAGCTGAACTGCCTAGACAAGTTCCTACATAGGCCATTTGCCAGATTCACCAACACAAACAAGTTCTCCACCTCTCCTTGCATTAACAAAAACACATCCACAGTGACATACTGTGTTGAGCTTTCTCAAAAATGTACACAGTACACATGCATACAAACACAAACACACACACACACACACAGAACAGTTGTTGTCTGCCATAAACAATGAGCTGACGTCAACTTCTGAGATGGGTTCTCATGTAAAGGCCTAGGTCATCCAGGGACACAGAGGGCAGAATGACACACGTCTGTTCCCTTTTGACATCACACTTCCATGACTCATTCCAAAGAAGAGCCTCTCTTTTTTATCCTTTTCCTACACATCACTGCCTGCCAAAGGCTAAGGTGGAGCAAAATCTGGTGCAGTCTTCCACTTGCAATTTAAGCACTATACACTGCATGCTTGATATATAAGACAGGATGTCACTGAACATACTATGGTACACGGGCCTGATAAAGATCATCTGGTGGTTTGTTTGCCAAGGAACTCGCTCTTTCTTTACAAACAAATATAATTTCATTTAAAATGTATGTAGTTCAGTCCCAGTTCGGTGAGATACAATGGCAGACCCTATTGCTCACAGGACTGACATTTCGCGGGATTACAGTCCGGTATATATAAACACCATGTGAAATGTATTGACAAAGGTGTTGACAGTGATCGTACGGGCGAGAATACCCTACATTTCAGATATATTCAGTCCATGGGTTGGTGTTGCCGCGGTGGATACCTCCCTGTGCGAGGATATCTGAATAAAAAGAGCCAATATGGCTTTTAGATAAGAGGAAGGTTACTGAACCCGGTTATGATCAGGACCGTATTATAGAGCAATTCTCCATTCCATGGTAAAAAGTCCGCTTCGCCTAAATGCACAAATTACTAAGTGTTAAGAGCAGTTTAAGACTGACGTATAAATGACCTAATTAATCTCTAGCGGCACTTAATATATTAATGAGATTTAGTTATAACCGATCATTAAATACAGCCATTCCTACCACTTAGGTGCCACCAAACCCCTTCGTGCCAAAATAGTTAAAGACAACATAAATCTAGATAACTCCGATATCCGACTCTGTTTTACTAGTAAGTTACATTCTAAAGTAAGTTAGAAAGCGGGATGCCGCGGTAATACCTCTGTAAAAAATATCTGCGCAATCTTTCTGGCGAAGTCTTTACCGCGCATACAATCACTTTAGGAGTGGGACTCTGACCCACCGAACTGTTCGTCTCCGAATGACGAACTGAACTCTATCAATACATCTGACCACTTCTTGACAGTAGCTAGTTATCCATAAAAAAATGTGTTGACAGTGAACACCGTTAGTCAACACCAGTGAGATACAAATAACTTCGTCTGAAACAAGTATAAAAGATTTTCACCTAGCAACATTAACAGTATACGTTATTTCAATGACAGAAGCTGACCGTGCTAGCAGCTAACGTTAGCTAACGCCATGTTGAGAAGTAAGGCCGTATTCCCATTAATGTACATCGAGCAACATGAAAATAGATAGCTAACTTATTATGTTAACTGACAAGACCGCATGTGACAAAGTAGCAATAGCAGCAAAGTGCAGTTCGGCCAGAGGGGGGCTAGTTAGCAGGTTGGCTACCAAGACGCTAAACTAAACTGAAATGCTGGCGACAACACGGTCCTGCCAACGGATCCAGGTGTCTACTGGCTAATAGCGGAGGACAATACAAGTTTACTGCTAACTGTATTTTTATGTTGACACGGTCATATTAAAGTTACTCCTTAGCACAAATCATGAAAAGCAGCGCGTCGTTGGGATAGTACACGGCTACATTAAAAATAATAATGTCAAGGCTTGGTTTAGAGTTAGCAGTAGAAGGTGATTTTGGTGGTACAGTAACATTAGTGGAGACGGTGTGGCTGCGCGCGGCAATGATGGAAGAGTCAGTCGCTATCTAAAGACGCAAGCCAGTCGGTTAGCTCGCTCGCTACCAGACGGTACAACTTCGCTTTACCAAATTGTTTTTGCCTAAACGTACTAAAAGACATACAATATAGAAGTTAATCGAATCCTTACCAGTCCCCCGTGCCTCCGGTGCTGTAAGGACAAACTGAGGTTTATTTCCACAAGAATGGAATTCTCATGAGGACCACTACGCATAAACAATTGGTAATCCTAAAGATTCTGGCGAAACCTAAAGACAACAGTAGAAAAAGTCGTCGTGCATGAGAGATCTACGACGAAAACCACATGATCATTTACGTCAGCATATATTTACATACGACACCAAAAGTATTTTCATTCAAGCATCAGAGAAATATAGGTTATTCATAAAACAAGAACGAGTCCAACTCACGTTGAGGAACATAATTACCACGTTTCATTTGCAGATGGGGAAGAAGCTTTGGTCTATCCACTCCCTACATGAGTTGACGATTTATTGGAAATGTATTTACTCTCAGGTATTCGTTAATTTGTTATTATAGGCGACTATAATTACATCTATTTTCTTCTACCATCTATAGCTGGCACACAAGAGCCTCATGCACGACATCTAGCCAGCATGTGTCTTTCCGTGCTTTGCCTACAATGGCATGCAATCAGGCTAATATAGTGGACTTTGAATACTGAGGTGATTCTCTGATTCACGTTTACAAACATGGAAACGCAATTCTATACAGTCCGCATATAGTCACTAATAACTATGGTCCATAATAACAACCCGTACTTAAACTTGATGGATTTTAAGGTACTATGATGGATGTGAACTTGAATCGTGGAAAGCTAACCCAAATAAAGACAAAAACGTAGTCAAGCATGAACATCGTGTAAACTGTAGAATAGCCTAAACGTTTAGCCTAAACACCGTGGTGGCAACACAGCCGTCACGGAATCCAAAACAAAGAAAACAGTGACATCTCCTGTCCATGTCGACTGGTGAGCAAGGCGGAGTCTCATTTATTTCCATTAAGTGCCATATTTCCGCACTTAAACTACAGTTTATAAGACGAAAGATAATTGCTTTTCAAAATCTCTGCGTGGGGGTGAGATTGTTAGAATCCTGACTTAAGATAATTACGTTCCTTTCCTTCTCAACAAAGGTTGTAGGCTGCATTTGTGACATGAAATTTCAGAGAGTTGTCTACAGACTACATGGAAATCAATACATAGGCCTAATAGGCCTTTGCTCTGGTAAGGGTATCTCCAAAATTCCTTCAGTTTTACTAGTGACCCCTAATTAAACCGAGATGAGAAGGGCCAAAAATAATTGAACTCTTGATGAGATGATTGGAGTTGCCTTTTCTATTTTGTAATGGAGAACATTAAGTACTGTGTGTGTATATTGTGGGTGTGTGTGTGTGTGTGTGTGTGTGTGTGAGAGAGAGAGGTATATCAGAGAGAAGTCCACACACTCCTTTGCAGCAGTGGATGGCTCACCCTGTGCATTATGCATGAGGCAAAACTGGACCGCCACGGTGTCTGGGCACATTTACATACAAATGAGCTGAGAATTCATTATTAATAAATTCTTCCGCTATCTCCATCTGAGTGTTGTGTCTTTACTTAACGCTTGTTCATGTACTAGATGCCAATTATCAGTGTCACCCAGAGAATATACCGAGACTGTGCTAGTTCAGTAGGCGATTCCTGCTTATCCCATGCACACCGTGCACACCCATCAGCTCCATATTATTTGTATTTTTCCCAATCGGTTTTCCAATCAATCATGTATTCACTCCTAAAATATTATGCTGCCTAAAGTTTGTTCACTCTTATCATAACTTCTGGAATTTTCACTTGTCTCCCAGTTATTTCTGTGCTAGAAGCGCTTTGCATTTCACATTTTAGCGAAAAATAACCATCTACTGTTTAAAATCATCTTGAACCTTGCAAGGCCAATGATGACATAGAGTCCACCGTTTGGGACTTATCTACGTCATAGTAAAATGGGTGGCCCGCTTTGGCTAGGGACACAATCAATCAGCCCAACTGCCCAACTCTCAGCTCCTTGCCCACCGCGCCCGCCCTCTCAGCTCCTTGCCCACCGCACCCGCCCTCTCAGCTCCTTGCCCACCGCACCCGCCCTCTCAGCTCCTTGCCCGCCACCGCGCCCGCCCTCTCAGCTCCTTGCCCACCGCGCCCGCCCTCTCAGCTCCTTGCCCACCGCACCCGCCCTCTCAGCTCCTTGCCTACATTTTTTACATTTTACTAAATCAGACAGTGGGTGGAGTTAGGCTTAGATGGGGGTGAAGTTACACTTTAATCTCATCAGACTGTCAGAGTTTCATCTTCATTAAGGCTATTAATCACATTTTGAGCTGTGTAAAAGAGCAGATATTTGACAAATTACATTAAAGGTTTGCATGGGAATGGCTGTCAGATAGGACACCTGATTGAGGCATTATATTATGACCCATAATTTAATATAAATCCAAGGCTGCTGCTTCTGACATAGTCTGTGAGGAAATCTTCTGATTGTCCATAAGCAGCGGTTTTACTTTGGACTGTGCAGAACACACGCTGTCCCTTATCAAACACAACTGGTTTTGCTGCTACATGTGTCAGTGATAGCATCAGCAAATCTTCTCCTGTTGTTCATTTATTTTCGGACTGACTGACCTTAAACAAAGAAAATTGAATTAGGGATGGCTGAAAATAAAATGATATCACATGACACCAAATCTAATTTCAATGTTCCATACCGATTGAGATGTTTTTGTTTTGGAACCAGGACTGTCCCTCTATACATTTTTGTTTGTGCAAATGTCATTGAGGGGAGGAAATCCCCTACGTCAGGTGGTTGTGTACAGTCCAGCTTCTTGGGTTGAGGGGTCTTTTTCAATTAAAGTTACCAAAAGTTACCGCTAGTAGGTTTGCTTGCTATGTATTTGAGGGTAGTGGTGAAGTCACCATAGCTTGCTCTGACTGCAGTCATCTTGGTTAACTGAATCTGTTGTATAAGTTGTCACCACTAGGGGGCAATATGATCCCACTGTCACAGAGAGGTCAGTCACCTCATTTGACTCCACTCCGAAAAAAAAGTCCTTAGTCATGAATTGGAGCACAAATAGGAATGTGGCGGTGCTTGTATATGTAGATTTAGTAGATTTAACCTTATACAAATTACAAAGATCATATATACATACATACATATGCATATACATTAAATATACATACAGTATACGTATACAAACACACACACAAACTATGTACGTATATGTGTAGGCCTATATATGTATGTATTTCATGTGCACACATACACACACACACAAAATGATACTGATCAAAACTTGATGTTGGTAAACATGGTTAAGAAAACTCCTTCTTCAGCTATACAAGCTAGGTGCCTCTGTGGCTGACGCACTTCATGTGTGTGTCCTTATGTATGCTTGAAATGTGGAAAACCTTACGCACCTCCCTCCCTGGGTTTAGGGAGGTTAATATACGTTAATATACCAATTTACCAGGTTTATTCATTGTAGTTTTATTTACACCTATATTGACAAGCTTCACTATAACACACCATTTGCATTCTCCCAAAGGCCTGTTTCTGGTGCAGCTTGTTTTTGTTGTTCAGATGCACAGGGTTCACAAACAGTGTTCCACCAATCTCTTGTTTTACGTAATTACAATAATTCCACTAGAGACAATAAAGTAGGCTAATGAGTGGTTTCACACCCACGCTTCTGTGAATGACAGTCTTCTCAAAAGTGTACTTTGTATGATTGTGGCGAATGTAACAGTAACCAATGGGTACAGTCCTGTGCAATGGGTAAAATCATCCTCAACCTTGCAATGCTGATGCTGACGTAGAGTCAACCGTTTGGAGACTTATTTACGTAACAGAATGGGTGGCCCACCTCTCCTGCCCATTAGTGTGTCTCATTTTCATTTACTGTTTGGGACTCATCATTCACAGGACTTTAAAAAAAACCTCTCAGCCCCACTCCGCCCCTTGCCCACATTTTGGCATTTTTCAAAATGATGCAGTGTGTAAATAACCTTTTAGTAAGATCCCAAAACATTGCAATGTCTAGTAATGAACGCTAGGGGGCAGTCTATGTACATTTCAAGGCAGCTGTTATTCGCATTGCTATTGCCAGGTGGCCCAGTTTGCCAATGCAAATAATTCCAAGATATGAAACAGGGGTTACAGGGAAACACACCAGGAATCTATACTATCGTTGTCACGTAAGGCACACATTTACACAGTGAGCAGCATAATGCCATATCTGCTTCACGACCTAAGAATGCACCTGTAAATGACATGGTGAGTGTAGCCTACTAGCTACGCTTTGAGAGTTTGCACAGATGGGGCTGGGGGGGGGGGGGGGAACATCTGCCACAATGTATTCTTCCGAGCCCTTCTTCTTCATCTGACCTAAATACTTATAACCCAGTTGTGGTCGTGTCACGACTTGCCTGAGCGATAGTAAGAATGTGTCTAGCATGGTGAGTGCACATAGTATCACACTCTGGTTCATGTGCCTACTCCCAGCTGTCAGCTGGGCTCCATAAAAGTATACAGTAGAAAGTGTGCATGAGTCCTAATCCAAACATTGTGTTTGTGATAGGTATTAGGAAAAATTAGGTGTTATAGGTAAGTCTTTTTTAGCCTATTGTATTATCCAGGGTTCATTTTCAGTACACTGTACTTGCTAAAAGAGAAAGAAAGAGTTGGCCTACAATAGTGTAGCAAGGGAGAGAGACAGATAGTGTGGTGTTAACAGGGAGACTGGGGTTGTAGATGAAAAGTAAAACAAAAAGAAAAGCAAAGGGAATCAGGAGAGTTTGTAATAGGGCAATGTGTGTTCTGCCTCATCGGTCTAACGTGAGCAGCACCTAAAGTGGACTTCCTGATCCTACCAGTGCTGAGCTTCCGGAGAGGAACTGCAGCGTGAGGGAGGCAGTATTGATGGAAGTGCCACTGGCGGCCATTGATCACACACAGGATTGCAGCTCAAGGGGGCAGGGCTTCCTTCTTCACCAGACCAATTCAAACAATCTAACTAATAAGCAATTTGCTTTCATTTTTCCTTTAACATATTCTCTCCTTCATACTCAATTTGAAGGCCTACTCAATCATACTTTCAACTTTATCTCTCTAAATGTACTGGTCACTCAATGCCTGTCACTGCAAAACATTACTGACAAAGAAATGCGCATAAAATGCGACAACAAGAAACCTTGCGGTGAAATAACATAATTACATTTGAAAAGGATTTCTTTAGAGTGTATTCACTCTCGTAGATCAAAGTATAGAGTCAAGTATAGTGGTAGATTAATACCAAATTCTATCATCCATAAGTCATTCTGTAAGTCTCACTCTGTCTTGTTAATTATCCTTCCCGGTGGAGGCTGGTTAATGCAGGGCGCAGCCACCCTTTCAATTATCCAGAGAACAAAATTTACTTAAACACGTTAAACATAAATTGATTAGATAATACGATATGGTTATGAAATAAAGAAATATTTACTTGTACAATGCCCCTGGTTGTCGTGTCTGAATTGGTTAAAAAATAAAATTTGGTTCATTTCTGTGTGAATACTAGACTTCTGGGTGAGGGGCATCAGTCAGCCTGTTTACACAAGCATTCATGTATGCAAGTCCTTCACCTTTTGGCAAGCAGCTGACCTGAGGCTACTCTTTAATTGGTTGCTTCAGATTTTCCAATTTTATTGGCGGTGAATGGGTGTTGTTTTTATGGGTCTTTTTTGGCCAAATGCAATTGGATAATTCTCGAGGCTTCCCTGCTCACACCCACCATCATTAGCTATCTGACAGGTACTTTTAGGAAGAAAGCGACTTCAAATGGAACCGCAGTGTTTACTGGCTGGGTCGAAGTGTAAGTAATGCCTTTTTATTACCTTCCCTGTTTTCTATTTCAAAGTCTCGGCACCAAAGCACTGTGGAAAACTACTAGGGTAAAAGGCCTTAAAACATCCTTCTGAAAAAAAATGCTAATGGGTTAAAAGTAGCTGCAGCCATCTAGACAATTCTATGAGACAAATGTTTGAGGCAAGCCTAGCAATGCTGAACAGCTAGATGAAAGCCACAGGACTGGCATAAGAAGGCACAAAGAAGAGGTGATCAAAAACTCAACACATCCTGTCCAGAATGATAGACTGCAACATTATGTGGAGTCTTGAGTCGTCTTTGCTTGAATATTATGAGATTGAGAGCTTAAAAGAATTTAAACTCTACACAGAAACACCATTAATGCATTGGCTATGTTGTCAATTGAAAAGATACTGGATTGAAAAGGAACGCAGGGCAGTATTAATGCTCAAGCAGTACTACAGGCCAGTGATTCAATGCTTGTTAAATTCAATGAGTGAGTTTGTTTGCCCGCCCGCCCGCCCCCCAACACTTTTTGTTTTAGCACCACCCACCACTGCTTCCCTCCCTCACTCGAACTCTGTCCACTTACTCTGTGCCACATTACTTTTTCAGAAATTAACAGACATAGACCATGCCCTTTATGTTCTTCATTAACCTCTGTGATGGTTTTCGTGAATCAGCTTTTAAAACCTCAGCCACACTCTCTGAACTATAGCCCTCCACTGCACATGTAATAAACACTTGGGATTAGCTAACCATTTCTCGGTGGCACCTCACCCATCACCTGTGTTGGGCCCCAGGCTGTGGGGATGGATCTGATTTACTGCAGCAATGGATTTGGAAGGGCTGCTGCTTTTTATAGCCGTTCACTCTGGAGACAGAGCTAGTCCACAACTCTACTGCTGATACACATCATGACTTGACTTGATCTGTATGTGTGTGTGTGTGTGTGTGTGTGTGTGTGTGTGTGTGTTTGCGTGTGTTTGTGTGTGTTTGTGTGTTTTTGTGTGTGTGTGCGTGTGTGTTTGTGTGTGTGTGCGTGTGTGTTTGTGTGTGTGTGCGTGTGTGTGTGTGTGGCAGATGCTGTGGCTCTGGACTTTGTTGGTAACTTGTGTAAAACACTGAAGAAACCTTTCTGAAGACTCCATACACAGAGCAATATTTAAGATTAAAGTCAAGTGCCTTTTTTCTGATTTATATGAGTACATGGATTAAAAAACAAAAGCTACAGCAAGCATGTATTTCATGGCTGTACTTATGTTATTTAATGATTTAGAAAAAACAATACCAAGTCAAAAATAAATTATTTCCTTGATAGCAACAATGATGGTAAGAGGTTTGACAGAGTCCAGTTCAATAAGATTTTCTTTTGGACAGCAATTAGACCACAGGCCTAACTATTTAACACAATAACAATGCGATATAATGCAGTAGGGTTAAACTCAGCCATTATAATGTAACAACAAAACATTATAAAGAACACATATCCATCATATTGCAATAACTGCTATATTACATTACATAATGCATCAGGTCATAGATTAAACAACTTGAATATCCACCAAGCTCTCAGTTTATTCTTTGCCATTTTTAATTAATCCTATACCCCCCTTTAATATTTAGGCTTGAATACAATCAGACAATTTTGCTGCCTGAGCTGATCTGAGAGGCAGCCAACCAAATGGCCGAAATTTTATTCAGGCCCTGTGTAGAAAAAAAGGTTGATTTGTTTTAATTGGTAAAAATCCAAATTTGACCTGAAAACAAAATACACTGGCACCAAAACTAAAAACAAATAAAACATGCAATTCGCTCTTATATGGACTCGTACTTTTCTCCAAAATAAATAAACAGTGTGACCAAGCGACAAGCACATATGATCACCTTTGCCTCAGGGCTTCCATATAGCAAAATCAAACCCAAATCAGGGATTTTCATGTAAATCAGTCAACTTAAAAATCTAACAGGAGCTAAATCAAGTGCAGCAGATCTTCCAAACTTTCCAATCGGTATATGGTGACATCTGTGAGTTGTGCCTTGTATGTATCGCACAGAGAAAAAAACCTTTTAACACATACAATATCTACAGAATCAAACAAAAATATCTAACTATCATATTTGCTAGGAATATAAACAGGCACTTAACACATGAGGCGACTGAAGCCTTAGGAGGTGAGTGACTGAGGCAGGGAGACATTGCCAGCATTAGATCACAGACTGTACAAATGTTTCTTACAGACATGAGGGGGTCACTGATATGAGACCCAGAAATTACGTGACAAAAACAAACACCACAGCTGATTCACACAATCGGGGCTCCATGCATGTTGACAGCAAGAGAGACTGAGAGATAAAAACGCCCCCCCCCCCCCCCCCCCGCCACCCCCCTTTCCAGTCAACCTAAAGGTCCTTTCCGGGGGCTTTGCATCAGGCACTTGATGATGTTCCCACAGATAGCACGCACGTGTGAGCCGCTGAGTCCTGGGAAGGTGGCTTTGCACTAGCCACATGCTCAATGGAGGTCAGCAGGTTTCAAGTCTCCCTTTGGGCCGATGTGATGCTCCTGGGTCGCAGCGGTGTCCTCTCTTATCTCAGCCAGGCTGCGCGAGGAACGGTGCACGCCAGGAGACCGGAGCTCCGTGGCTCCGCCTGCTTCCAGCAGCGGATCGTCTGGGGCTACGGGTTGGGGGGCTGGGTAGTTGGGATGGTAGTACTCAGAGCCGTAGGCAACTCCGTAGTTGTACGTGCCATCTTCCGCCTCGCCGTGTTCCCTGGGGTCATACGGCTGGTAGGAGCTGGGCACTTGGGCTACGGAAATACGCCGAGGAGATGGGTCACCATCAGATTCTTCCTCTTTTACCACCACCGACCCCAGCAAAGGTGAGTGAGTTTTTGTTTGGAGGGTTAGAGAGACGGGACAAGAGGAAGGAGCAGAGATATAGAAAGGCAGAGAGTTACTGACAAAGTTGAAGTTGACACATAGAAAGAGGGACACAATACACGGACACGGAAGTCTACAAGGATAAAGGTATACAAAAGGAATCTCACTATCAAAGTAAATCTGTATTTGTGCTTGATCTCATAGCAATGTAGTGCAGCGATGTAATGAATGGTTTTTGAAGAATAATCAAAAACACAGGTGCCTGGAGGCCAGCTTGCGCTGCATTTCAAAAGAGTTAGTGAGGACAGTGGCTTCAAAACCACTTATACCATGCAAGGGTGGCATTCATTTCATTGAGAATGTAAAGGCAATGATACAGCATGGAACAAAGGGTTCCATTCTCCTCCACTGCATTCAATATCAAATTAATTCCACCCTCGCAGAGATATATCTGGCATGGCTCTTTCTTTTGTTTACTCTCTTGAAATGTGCGCCTCGGTCTGAAAACCAAATGAATTAAATGAGAGTGTCACTGTGAGCCTGTGATGCATATGGTACAAAATATCGACTGAAGAGGAAACGGGACAAGGCTTCAATAGATGTCTGTATGTGTCTGGATGTGCCTGTGTGTGTGGCGTGGTTTTCAGTGTGTATGTGTGTGTGTGTGTGTGTGTATGTGCGTTCTGTTTGTTCTGCAATACATCTGTGTCTGTGGTTTTACGTGTGGTTGAGTATTGGAACTGTGCTGCTCGTAGACTACTGTACACATCCGCACAGATCACAGATGACAGCCTGTGATCTGCATGTGTCTGAGGAGGCTTCACCTCAGTAGACTTTCAGATTCTGTGGTTGGCCTTTGGGGTAAAAGACAAGAGAGAAAGAGACAGAGAGACAGAAACAGAACAAACACAGAGAAACATAAACAAACATGCACATACAGATGTTAATGAGGAAGACAAGATGGTGTCATCATGCTGATGAGAGCACTGATTAATTATAGACTCACTATGGATCAGGGACACGCCCACCTGTGTGGGATTATGCAATACCACTAACCTGATGCTGTCCATCTTTGCATTCTGATTGGCGAATCAAGAGATGGACACCATTACAGGACTGGGTATTCACAGGGTGGGCTACATTCAGGTGCATTCAACACAACTAGCCAACATGCACTAAACATTACCGTCACATTCTTAACGGAAAAGTCACATGCTTTGTCACGGCAAGTTAATGAATACTGGCATTCCTCTTTACAATGTCAAAATTGCTATCATTTCATTCATGAACATAAATATTTTATAGAAAAATATTTGTACACACATGCATATGGAAAACATATGTGTAATTCAAGGACATATAGTCAAAGTATACGTCAGTCAGGTGACTACTTTCATGTATAGAATTGAACACAGGCACATTAGCATTATATCTTTAAATGTGGTAATTTAAAGATATAATCTACATGGATTCTGCTGTAAATGCAAATTATATCCAGACAGAATTCTTTGTCTCAGGCTAATTGTTATTTCAAGGAGTTGTAGAGAAACGGTCTCTTGTTGCACCTTGAAATGTTGCCAATGGAACTTGAGACACTTTGTTACAAATTATAGAGAGCAGGGTAACATCAGCTAGGTTCAGTCCAAACCTTGACCCTTGGGTGCTGTCTGCAGACACACGCCAAACATACCTGCCCATGGAAGCACCGAGATCTTCAGTGTGTTGCAGTCACAGCACCGAGGTAAAAGGTTTGGAACTATAAAGAAGGAACTTTGCAGGGACATAGCTGAAATAATGACCACAGTCTGAAGAGTCTTCATTTCTACACACTGTCATCAGATGGTAAATGCAAAATGTGCCACAACTTACCATATGTACCATATCTGCTGATGTGCAGTTTCACCACACCACTCATTGTGACTCCAATTAAAGAGTACACTGAAAGGGACCTCAAATCTGAGTGGAGTCATACAGTGCTGTCTGAAATATGCTCCACATGATGTCTGTATGGTTCTTCACCAGACTGTGTGCGTGCCTGAGGTGTTGTGTGTTTCATGTGAGGAGGAAGTGCAGGTGTCGGGTGTTACCTCCTATGTTGTAGCCCACACAGGAGTTCTGGTCACAGTAGCCTGGGGGGCCAGCTGATCCAACCGGGCCTGGTATGCCAGGTCGGCCAGGAGTACCAGGGTTGCCTGGGCGACCAGATCCACCCGGGCTACCAGTCCGGCCTTCTCCAGGTGGTCCTGTGAAATCGAAATGCTACAGTTGGCATGGTAACGTAACAACTACAGTCTTTGACTCTATTATCCACGTGATTGGCTATTCAACAGCCAATAGTCCAATCATCCATCACTTCAACAACCCATCCAGGATATTATACATCCATCTATCTACTGTCCATGCTTTCTTTAAAAAGTACACAATTCACTCAATTATACTCAAGGTATTAGTCTTTAGACATTACATACATCAATATGCCGCTAAAGAACTTGAGTGAATGAGTGATATTTCCATGTCAGCTGCTCCCTATTCCCACTGCAATCAAGCTCTCCAGTTCCCTCAGAAATCATCTTCTTTGTCATTCAGAAGAGGCAGACAACTATCATATAAGGCTTTCAGTGGACAACAGGCACATGGACGCTCAATCAGCTTCAGAGTCGAGAGCCAATGAGAGCATCTTTCAGAGAAAGCCTTCAGAGTCACGAAAAAATGAGAAAGCACCAAATTTCCCTTTTGATATTCCACTGGAGGGACAAGCTATAGCTTTAGATGAAACACAGATGGAATTATTTCCTACTTCTCGCTCTTGGTATTCAACAGATTGATGTTTCCTCTGGGAGAGGGGATGGAGAAAATCCTAGCGCTGTTGCCTGCACGGCTTTCATGACACGTGGGATTTCTCAGTCTTACCTGGAGGACCCGAAGGGCCTCTGGGACCTTGGACTCCGACGCCTGGGCTTCCCTTTTCTCCCTTCTCACCCCCAAGACCTGGAAAGGCACACAGAACACAAGCACAATCCTGAAAAAACACCTGAGACTGTATAATTTTACCATGTAATATTGCCCAAGTTTTTGTTCTCTACTTTCAATCTAGACAAACTTTAACATTCAATACACACTTTCCTCTCTAAGCCCTGGCAAAAGGAGTTTGTGATAATACAAAACCGTGGTCATGGATTTTGTGCTTGGTATTAATCAGCTTTGTGATTTTGTGCCTTTAACCCAACACGTTTGTTATGTATCTTGTTCCTGTGAAATAGCTGTCTGATTATAATAAGATAATAATTTGGTGGAATAATCCACTTTATAGTCTTCTGGGTACTTCGGAGCGAAGAATTGACAAAGTGCTATTGTGCTGTGAAGTCCAGTCACACTTACATTCAGCTATTCTACCTACCCAATAAAGACCCCTCTGACAATCTCTTTTAAAGCACCTTTCTTTCTTCCTGATTGCTGGACACAAGTTCACTCTTAAATGTTACAGACCAAAAACTTTTTACAAGAGCTTCGTGACGAGCTGTAGATGTAGATAAATCGGCAAAATCCTGAAGCTTTCCTCCTCAGGCTTACCTGAGTTAAATCCCTCAGCCACTGTCACTCATGAAGGTCATAATTAACTGAAGGTCATATTTAACTGTAGGAGACTGACAGCATATTCAGTACCTCTGGATCCTGGTTGGCCATTCTCTCCATTGCTTCCAGGGAACCCAGGCCTTCCAGGAGGACCCTGCTCTCCCTGCGCTCCACGGGCTCCTGCCCTGCCAGGCTCACCAGGGGGTCCGGGAACTGTGCGGACGGACACAGGTGCACTCGGGACATGGTTGAGGATGGAGCTGAATCGCGCCATATGACCTGTCAATGCAGTCACAGAGACAGAGGGAGGGATGGGATAAAATGACATTGCTGCATTAGATCTCATTGGTATAGTCTAAAGATCTAGATGGTTTATTCTTTCCGTTTCACAAACACAAGTAGTGTGCATATTCTCTCATTCATACCTAGCCCCCCCCCCCCCCCCCCCCCCCCCCCCCCCCGTTCACAGTATATAGTGAAAAGTATTTCAAGTGTGTGTAAAAAAGACTCACTCTGTATGAGCTGTTCACAGACTTGTCGTGCGATCGCCTGGACGTTAGATGAGGACTGGACATCACCCTGGGGAGGATAAACAGCAGTAATCTTGTGAGGATAGCTGCCTCTAATGCCTTAGACAGACAACATCCCTGTGCTGTAAACTGGCATGTTAACTACCTTCTGTGGGCTGCCAATACGGCAGACAGAGACTCATGAAAAAAACATTCTCCACCTCCTCCAGGGGAATTCATAATTACATTCTATATGTGTTCACTCCTGTGTGTACTGTGTCTTCTACATATCTCAGATGAAAGCTTATGTGAGAGAAAACCCATCACAGATTCAAACTCCATAGGCACATAATAGCCAGTGTCACTATATCCTTTTACGTTTGTACAAAGGACTTGGTGGTAACTACATCCTGGCAAAATGTCAGATACCAGCTGAAGATGACAGCCTGTAATTATGGGTGAGAGGATATTATGATAACTATTTGATCTGTGTAGTTCAGGGCGCAGCCACTTACTCGTTCACCCCTGTCTCCTTTTACTCCAGGGAGACCCTGCAACGAAGGAAGGAATGGAGGGAGGAATTTATGGCATGCCAAAAAGATGCACAACAATAACAAGATATTTCCCCCCCTTTTATTTCAATGTTTAATGAGTCATATGGGCAGGTCAATTAGAAATAGTTGCAGACTGCTCCCTCAGGTGTGATAGACGGGCGGGTCTTAGGTGTGCGAGACATTCCTGTGGAGCAAACCACTCGTTGGCAAACAAAAGGACAGAGCTGTCAGGGCAACAGCTGGAGTGTGCTGCCAGGGTGACTTTGTCCCAATTTAATGACTCTAATGTTAGAGCAGCCAATAAGGAGTTCTGTTCCAAAACTAGCATGCTAACTACCTAAAAGGCATGCAAAAACCATGCAAACACCACCAACAGCCCAGTTGACACTGATAGAAGCTGGCCAACACACTAACTGGTAGTATAGCTGGCAATGTCATGCTGTGAAAGCTTTTCTTCCATTTTTGTTCCAGCAAGGAAACACAGAACTACGTATATAGTGCATATCCTGGATGGGTAGTGGGAAATACACAGGTGTTTATCGGTCCTTCACATGACCATATGTTATCAAAATTAATTTGAGGATGATACCAAAACTAGTTGCCTATAAAACCAAACCTCAAAAAGTTTCAAATTGTTGCATAGTGTTACTTTAATTCCTTATCACCATGGCTATAACTGAATGGCTGAGATGACAATGCGCTTGCAGAGAGTTGTTGAGATTTAGGACAGGACTATGATGACTGACATCCTCAGTGTATTGAAACAACATGCCAAGAAAGGGGCTAACAATCTTTGAACAACTTGCTCTGATAGGACTGAAATAGTGGCCCTTTGAGGACATTTGTAACATAGCACACATGGTCATTCTGAATGTATTAACTTCCAAGAAAACAGGCCCATGACTAAAAACCATCACACCAACCAACCAATTGTAGTTTTGTCAAGTACAGCCTGCTATGTACAGTTTGACAAGTACAATTTCAGTTCAGTTCACAAGCTATCTAAACTATCTAAAACAGGAATCTTTGGTCAACTGTCCATCTTCAGCTATTCCATTAAAGTGTTCATATCTATATAGTCTCTGTGCTCGTCTCACGGGCCCTGTCAAGAGATCTTATTTCTTAATCCTTCCCACTTAAACACTGCCCCTCAAACCTTTGCTTCCGGCATGTGTCTCTCACATTACACTGACAAGATGAGACAGACGTGCTGTTCAAAAGCAGGCGTGAGCACTTAATCCTATTCTCTGGGTGGGAACAACCAAGGGCACATTCTGGAAGAGGTGCAGAGGTCAGGGTTGTGTTACATCTACATGGCTAACACCAGCCCGTCAGAACAAATGACATACCAGACTACATCAGCGTGAATCAACTAAACAGAACTCAACAACCATGGCCGGAAATGGCCTGCCCCTTACAGAAATGGGTTGGATTCATCCTTTCTCTTGTCGCTAAGCTGTGACAGCTGTGACAGTTGTGATCTTAAGCTCAAAGCCAAGCAAACAGACTTACAGGCGGGCCTTGTTCTCCTAAAGGTCCAGGTGGTCCATTTTGGCCTGGCGCCCCTGGATTTCCTGGCCCACCCTGTTGGTTAGGAAGTTTTGATAAAGCTGGTATTGAGAGAAAAACTCAAAACGAAAAAAAATACTTTATGGGTGAAAGTACTGCAGGTGTTATAAAGTCACATCATGTGACAACGTGCAGTACTTACAATAGTCCCTGATGAACCCTGCCGTCCTTGAGGTCCATCTTTGCCAGTCTGACCCTTGGGGACAAGAAGACCAGAGAATGTTTCAGACATATTCCCAAGTATGGTCTGTATTTCCGCTACAATAGTCATGAAACTGATAAAGAATAGATAACAATGTCTCATTGGATGGTTACCCTTGGGCCAGGTGGTCCTGCACCGCCACGTGGTCCTGTTGTTCCTGGGTTGCCCTGAAATGGTTACGATGATGTCAAGATAAACACTAGCATCCTGAGATATGGTGAAATACAACGGAGATGTGTCCTGCACTGCTAAACAGCCAACACTGGAATTTCAATTCACTTGACAAAGATATGTGACTCATTTTCAATCACACCAAATCCTACAAAATGATAAGGACATTGTTTTTTGATTTGTATTACTTTTTTTTTGCGTCAAAGTAAATAGCAATCATATTTCTGTACAGCTTGTACTTTGAATGCACAATCAAAAACGACTTTCTTATCCCTTCAAATGCCAGCTCAGATCCAAGCAAGCAGTATGCGCTGAATATTGATCAGTCTTTCAAGAGTGGCCAGAGTATGACTCAGCCTTCAATTCCTCCGGAGTATTATCAGTGAAGTTTTCAACACCAGCATGGCTTTGAGAACACAATGAACCCTGTGGGGAGTCATTCTGAACCTGCTGGCTGGGACCGTTTGTTGCACAGCAGCTGACGGCGTCTGAGTGTCTGCGTGGGGCTTTATCTGTGTTGTAAACTCTCGTCGCATGCTGATGGCTGACATAAGCTCTGCTGCAGGTGTAAGGGGACTCAAAGACCTCACCTGACGAGGACGCTCAGAAGGGGCCTAGTGTTTGCAAAGCTATAGAGGCAAGGAAATGTCAAACTGTGACACTGTTCCTGTTAGGTTTGGCTGGTACAGGATCTACAAATGTACTCCACAGCACTGTTGAAATCTCTATTTTGCATGTCACATTTTTTGTAACAGTTGCCATGAGAGATGGATCATACCTTAGCAAAAACATCTAACCTCCAACCTCCAAACTTCTACTTGCACTTTGAGGGCAAAAATATGGCTAAGAATAAACAGAGCAATGGGTGTGCAGATATGGGCAAATAATTCACTTTATGGTAAATAACCTTATTACCAGCTCACTCCTCCTTAATGTTTTCCATGAAAACTAATGCTCTGTTTATGGTATCTCACATACAGATACACTCACACACACATTCTAAGGTACAACCCAGCTCTTGTGACATTTGTGCATCCCTTTCTCACACAGGTTAAGAGGTGTATGCCAAATGTCATTTATGGGATGACTGTATAGGTTATGACAACAATACATCAGATTAGGGCTTAAAGAGCTTCCCTAACTAGGTTAAAGCTTGAGACATGATGAATGATGGGATTTGTAGTGTACCTGAGCTCCAGCTGGGCCTCCATCCCCTTTCTGACCACGTTCACCTGGACCACCCTAAAGAAGGACAAGCAAACACACAGACACACAAACACACAGACACACAGACACAAAATACAAAAACACACACAAAAACACGCACACACACACAAACACACAACCCCACGTGAAACCACTTAACTTTAAAGGCACCATTTCTCTCAAACTCTATTGAGGAATCATAGCCACAAGCTCTCACAATTACATGTTTGCTTATGGCTCTGACACATTCCTTGTACTTCCTGGAGGTGTGAATCCACATGATCAATCTGTCAATATCTGAACAAATGCTACTGCCTAGGTGATGCTCACTGCAACGTTAACAGTCTATTAGGAGGGTAATGAGGTGTCTCACCAAACCAGCTATCATCACACATTTTCAGCCCTCAAGGTGTAAAGCACTGACGTGAGAATTGCAATTTTTACACAGTGATAGAAAATGCAGAAAGTCATAAGCTGGAACACTAAATATTGATTGAAATATTGGTGTGTGTGTGTGTGTGTGTTTTGCACGAGCACTGGTAGAAGCGGCTGTGTATGCTTGGCTCACAAACAATTCAATTGCAATAATAAATGTCCAAGAGACTGTTATTGCAATCAAATATCTTGAGAATAGATGTGTCTGAGCAATACATTCTCAGGGGTTCTTTAACGACGTTCTATGTCAGACATTTACACCAAAGGAATTATTTGTTGGATAAAAGGCTCCTTAGAGCTGATATAAAGTGTTTTTGAAGTTTGAGAACTGTTGCGAGGTAGACTCAAAGTGGCTCTACAAAAAAAACTCTTCACCAGACAGTACTGAAAAGAGAAGTAGCCGTACTACTGATTTAGCATCAATTTTTCTAGTGATGTAGCTATTATGCTGTATCTGAAAGTTAAATGTGGGAAAAACTGCAAGTGCCTTACCTGGGGCCCAATGATGGTTCTTCCACTTGGTCCCTGTGGGCCAGGGGGTCCCTGAGCCCCCGCGAGTCCTGCATCTCCCACTGGTCCAGCAAGCCCCTGACCCGAGAAGACAGAGAGAGAGAGATAGAGAGAGAGAGAGAGAGAGAGAGAGAGAGAGAGAGAGAGAGAGGGAGGGGGGAGAGGGAGGGAGGAAGAGAGAGAAAGAGAGAGGGAGATCAATTGTGGATCAAAAGGGGTTGGTGGTGATTATAGATTGTGACTAGAGCATTAATATCCTTATTATCCCTGTGTGTGGCCGTGTTGATGATTAGTGATGGTAAGAGCTGCGGTGATGAATATGACAATGACGATGATGATGATAAAGATTATGCCCCTTTGTCAAATAATAACACTAAATACTTCTTATGCATTATTACATGCTATTATTCCAAGCTGACATGCTTTTACCCTAGACACTTGTCCCTGGGTACAATACTTTAAATATATGGGTGTGATACGAAGGCAATAGTCAGGAAGATGTATAAGTCTTTAAGGACTCAGAATCAAATGCACATGTACAATCGCTAGTCTTGTTAACGAGAATGACTCATTCCAGCATCCAGCGCCATCAACAGAGAGAATATGCAGCCCGTGAATGTATCACACAATACCCAGGCGACACGCTACTTTGTATGCTCTTCAAGACTGCGCCGCAAATTGCCTGGGTGGGTTTTGGGCTAACAACATGTTAGAGCCCGGAATCAGAGGCATGGGCAGCCGAGGGCCGGGATGAAAGGAAGGGTCATTAAATCTGCCCTCCACCCTCCGTCTCTCCAATGAATACCAAATCCAGGCAGATGGAGGAGCCGCATGTGTGCCCAGCATGACAGTGTCATTACCGGGGGAAATCTACATGTGCTGATAGCACACCATTCAAGCAATCTGATTCTTATCTGCCAGGACCCCACCCGTCACTTCCAAGGTAAAATGGAAAACGGGAGCAAATGGTAATGGGGAGGTTGGTGGGGAGGAATGAATACAGGAGTGATTGGAAGGCTTTTCAAGAGGCTTTTGGAGATGGAAGGAAAACTAAAAGGAGCTTTAAAAAATAAATAAATAAAAACACCTGACTTGATTGGATTAAAGACCACTGCATGCTAGGTTTTTATCACTATTGTCAATCGTATTACACCAACGTTCATGATGTTGTAACAGATCGTTGGGCATTGGGTTTTTAACCTCAAAATGCAGCATTTCAGAAGCTGATCTTATCCCCTATCTTTCTCCTTCAAACCTCTTTCTGCCAAGACATCATAGTCAGAAATGAATACCGGCTCTCCAGTGATTCTCAACAATATAAGTGATACATCCTAAGTGGTAAATGGGTGCATTATGGTTATACTGTACCACAGGGCCAGGTTCCCCTCGCTCCCCTCTTGCTCCTCTTATTCCAGGGCCACCCTGTGAGTGACAGTGAATGACACATATAACTTCACTTACACATTTGTATAAAACACATATGAAAATATCCTCCTGGGAACCAAGAAAAAAAGGTGTCATCCATTTTTTCATGTTTTAAAAAAACTACAGAGGACATGAGTCTATGGGTTGGTTCTCAGGAGGCTACACAAAGACTTTAGAGCATAGCTGTTATTTCAATAAGCTTGATCAAGAATCAGACCAGTAATATACAGTAGAGTTTGTCCACCAGTAGTTGCTTCACGAGAGTGCCATTTTACAGTTATTACATACAGATTATTTTTGTGAGTAGGATCTTACCGGAGGTCCAGGGGATCCAGGAGGGCCTTTGCTGTCCTGTGTGCAGGTGCAGGAGCGGGGAAGAGCAGGGCAATCTTCCTCCTTTCTCTAAAACGCAGCATGAGAGTGCCATCAAAACAGTTACAACCAACACCATAAAAAAAATATCTAGCAACCTCAAAGCCCCATAATAAATGCATGTCACAGAGCAATGTCATCTAGAATTCAAATTCCTTCGATTTTACTTTAAATTATTGTTATATATCTGGCATAAATAGTAACGTGCTCTAGACAGACATTTGCAGACAGTCATTCATGGTCTGGCACACACAGACATAACAGACACTCACCAGGGCTGGGAGATCACAGCACCTGTCCCGGCTGGCCCAGGAAGTGCTGCAGACAATTTCGAAGGACTGGAGCTGGAACTGTGGACAGACATGACGTGCAGAGCTTTCACTGGTGTGTTGCAACCGTTGTCTGTTGACAGAGCACTTCTTTCATGGCAACCAGGGAGAATACACTGGGCATCAAGCAAGAAGCATTATGAACAATTCCTTTAGTGTTTGCCTGCTGCGTTCAAGTATATCAACCTCCAAAGATATCAATCTCAAAACTTGTGCAGTGAGTTTTTAAATCACTGGTGTTAATTCTATAAATGACACCTTGTGAGGCAAATGTGACAACTTTCCAAGATACTAATTACTATTCGAGAATTTGTACTCATCTCCAAACAAAGGGCATTTGATGTAGTCAATGTGAATCTGATGTGTACTCATGAACCTATCAAACACACCTTATGAGCAAAAGGTAGTGCTAGGCAGTGCTCTGGTAGTGCTAGGCAGTTCGTTCCACTAATGCTGAACTACAAATGAGAATAGTCTGGATTGCCGTGCTTGCACAGACGGCAGTGCCAGACGACGCTCACTAGATCTGCGCAGTGTCCTGTAATTTCAAGTGTTTAAATGTTGTATTTATTTATTATGTATTTATTTTCAAATGTTTGCAATCCATGGAAACAACAAACAACTAAAGCTTAATCTGACAACATATCTCTTTTCCTCTGTGATATAGAGGTTCAAAAGCGGGGAAAAGAAAATATAAAGCAAATAAGGTTTTATCTCAGGTCAAAAACAGTGGAATACCTGATGTTTCCAATTAGAATTCAGATTCATGCCCACTTCTTCCTTCTCCCACATACACATTTCATCAAATGACATGCACCCACAAACAAGGGCAAACACACGCTGATACATACTGTACACACGCATACACACACATAGACACATAGAACAAACAGACACACTACTGTAAGCACAGAGATTATGTGGACTTTTGCTATTGGAGAGAGAGAAAGAGAAATAAAAGGAAAACAGAAGTCAAAAGAGCAAAAAGAGAGAGATAGACTGACGTACCGGTGCTGAATTGTCCTTTTGACTCCTGGAGCGCACCATCCTCCCCAGCACCTCCACTCCGTCGGTGGTGATGTTCCCTGCTGCGTTTACAGGCCTCTCGCCCACCAGCTTACAGTCAATCATGGCCTTGACTGTGGTCTTGCTGACAACTAGGTGGAGCTGGAAGACAGTGCATATTATGCTTTGAGCCTTCAGTACAAAGGGCCCAGGCAAATCCCTTCATCCTGTAATGCTCGGTTATCTCAGTCACACGTAATTTAGCATGTGACTCCTGCGGACGAGCGGAGCAGGGTCCTGGGGTGAGTCACCCAGAGCTCCGCCTGTTACTATGACAGGAAGCAGGTGGTGCCTCGATACCTGCAGTGAATTTTCCCTCCTTACTAAAAGCTGTGTATTATGCCTGATTATGAGCAGCATCCCCAGAGAAGGGTACACGCCAGAGAGGATTTGGTTTCAGCTAAGCCTGGCACAGTTCTACAATTAACAATGAATTAAATTGAATTTCATTTCATAGGTGATTGCACGATCACTTTGCAATCCTCTGACGAGTGGGTGTTTGGTGAGGGGATGGAGGGTTTTGACATGTAGTGTTTCACACAGGCTGTGAGTGATGTGGCGCTGGCAGAGGCCAGTGAGGAAGATAACAGCAATCACAGACTGATGAGCCTGATTCGCTCCCAAAGGGGGGCAGCAGAACAGATTTGCAATTGGAAGGTTGGACACTGCGTTACGTCCTCCACTTTAATCAGCGCCGGCTAACAGTGACAAGCTTCAACCAGACGGCTGGGAACATGAGCTTCCCTTCGCCTCGCAGAGCTGGCTGCGTCCGCCCATTCTATGGTTGCGCTGCCAAGGCTCAGAGATGCATGTCGTCACTTTACATATTCCAGGGTCAGCAATATTTTGGATGGCAATTTCCCTGCACATGCTTTCTGTTTTCATATTGTGTTTTTTTCTGGTTGCAATAAAATGCAGATGAAGAGAGAAGCCCATCACTGGAACATATTCATAACAGGGACGACTGCATGCCAAATTACCCAGCCAATCATCCAGATTAGTGTCAAATGTGAGCACTCACCAAACCAATCTAAAACCAATTTAATCCACGGTACCGATCCTTGCAGCATTACAACGTAATAGCCTTCTAGTAAATATTAACCTTGGGATAGCATATGTCTTAAATCACTTCAGCAAACGGGCAAAATAAGTGTTGGCAAATGGTAAGCTAGAATGTACAATGGTGAAAATAATGTTCAGCATCAACAACTTTGGCTACTGGGACACATACATGTTACATAAACATGTCGGTACATGTTTTCCACCCTGCAAGCATCAGTACTTAAGAAAGAAATACAGATTCAGTGACATAGACAGCACAGTTATTATTGATGGTCAGTCACAAGGGAGAGCAGAGACTGATTTCATGCACCCTGCGAACACATTCATTTTTAACAATGAACGCATTCTGCCTTGATCGTAAGCAGCAACCCTGGAAGGTCCTTGCCTGCTTTAACAGCTGCTTCTCTCTCCTGCTCTCCCTCTCTTAATTCAATTTAAAGTTGCTTTATAAGCATGACTGTTTGGATACAGTGTTGAGAATGACAGAGTGATATAATGAGAACATAACAAAAATTACAGCAGTGTGAATTTAAACAGTCATGTGATGGCAGATTGGCAGGCGCCGCATGTAAGTGGGAGCGGATCGGTTTTTAAGGATGAGTTATTGCTTGTCCATCCATTCCCTGTTGGAGTTCTGGATGAATGCATGACCACTATGAGGTGGGAGCTCAACTGGGAGAAGAGGAGTTACACATAGATCTTCATCTCCTACGTGCAATCACTGGAGACTGGATGAGAGTGGAAATCTGTCCAAAAGCTACTCCTCCTTTTCTCGTTATAAATCAAACAAATAAAAAAAACTTCACTACTGAGATAGTTCTTAGCTTTTAATTTTCTTTGTTGTTGGGAAATGTCCTAAGATGCTTTGCTTACTTAAAATTACTTTAATTAAAATTCAGATAACATCAACATTGTGATATACTGGTATAAAAATAGTGGATTGTAAATTATTTTCTTTTCTATAGCATGTCAGGAAAGGATCAAAGAGGTTTTTGGTTGATCTCCTAGTCCTAACAAATGGACAGCTTGCTCTGCATTCAGTGGCTTACATTGCTCAGGAGATGAAAGAAACAGAAGTGAAATTAAATCTCATGACATTGGTGCTGGCAGAACAGATGTAATGCCCCATTTGTGTGACACTGACAAAGGACCGTGTGAATACGGCAAGACACTTCCTAGTAAAAGCTGTACCTTGTGGAAATTGCCAAAGAATAGCTTCTTGATCTGGGGCCCCTCAAAGGTGACGGTCTGGAACTCCCCTCTGTAGTCGTTGTTGAAGAAAGTGAGAGTCTTCCCGCCATCTGGTGATGGAGACGGGGGACAGGGCTCATTCATCATGCCATTACCGCGTGCAGATTTACATACTAATGCATTGTATGGGACCTTTGCTGTTTATCTCTTCATTCCAGCCCTGGTGCTCACCATTGCGCTTTACAGCTAGATAAAGGCTAATCCCTAAATTACATACTGCTGAGCTGCTAAGTCATCATTGTGGAAGCCTGGTCTCATAACAGATTACACACCTGCAGGTGTGTAGTGAAACATACACGCACACACAATTACGTACATGGACACACACACACACAAACACACACACACACACACACACACACACACACACACACACACACACACACACACACACACACACACACACACACACACACACACACACACACACACACACACACACACACACAAATGCACTAACAGAGAGAGAGAAAGACAGACAGACAGATAGTTTACAGTAATCATTACTGGAAGCACTCACGGTCTAGAATTACACCAACAATCGGCTCATTGTCTTTGTTGAGGATCTCCCATAAAGCAAAAGGCTCTTCTGGCGTTTCAGGGAGCAGCCGGAACAGCATGGAGATGGTGTAGTCAGACGGCAGGCCCTCTGGGTGGATGTACCTGAGGTGGAAGAGGCAAACAACTTTTTTTTATTGCCGTAACAATGTTAACTGACATGCAGCACTGTGACAGAGTTACAAGGTGTTTGCACTGATGCCTTTCTAGCTAAGTTCGTTTTGAGTCAGGGTGTTCTGCCATGCCTTTGCTCTATATTATTTACAGTGAGTCAGCCATGGCCTTTTTTTTTTAGAAAACAAATGAAAAGTGAGGTATAACGTGATGGCAACGGAATATCTATTGGAAGAGAGCAGAGTGAGTAGAGAGTGTGACCAGGCACTGTGACACCAGGCCAGTGCTCAGTTTAAATAACACAGATGACACAGATGCTATTGCTGCATCGTCACAGCAAATTACCACCAAATGACTGAAATAGTATAGATTGGATTTTGTTTCCTGCAAAGGTGTTTTGACTAGACACATTCTCCTTATATACTGCATTAGTAGGGCGAGGTCATTTTAACTGTGGCCGCAGCAGGTACCTGGTGGGCTGGACAACGAAGGCATCCTTGTGAAGCTTGTAGCAGGGGAAGCTGTTAAATGTGCCGGGCTCCATGGACACACCGTCAAGGTTACCGTATTGTTCTTCTGTCAGCCCAAACACCTCCATCATCCTAAAGCCTGTTGTGTTTGTGTGTGTTTGTGTATATGTGTGTGTGTTTGTGAGAGTGAAAGGGGAGGGGGGGGGGGGGGGGGGATAGAAAGAGAAGGGGGTTCCGATAAAATAAACTATTCTGACAAATGTTGCACAGTGCATCCATAAAATGATAATGTCTAAAACAATAAACGAAATCCAAGAAAACAAGAGAAATATGACACATATTGTGCTCATGATTACATGCTGCAGTGACAGTATAAAAACTTTTCTGGAGTTTGAGTGTGAATGATAGTACCTGGCATAGTGCTGCCTCTCATTGGCACAGATGGGCAAGCTGGAAAAAAAGAACAATGTCACTCTTTCTTTGCTTGTTTCAAGACAACAACAAAAAATCGCAATTGTTTTTTTTTTTTTTTTTTTACAAATCAATGTCATAAGTCTTTGTACTGCATCACTTACTTGCAGATGCAGATTCGCACACAAATGTCACTAGCTTTTCCTCAATCTTCTGGAAAGCATCCAAGTCGTCCACAAAGAATACATGCCTCTCACTAGGCTTGCTTGCAATGCTCACCAACTCCCCATAGTCGGCGTCCGCAAACCCGATGGCGAAAACAATGTAACCTGGGGGGTAGGTGCCAGAAGTCATTGAAATTGAGGAAGAAGTTACAGCGATAATTGCATCCCAGCACAGCATGTCTAGACTTGATACTTGGGTGCAATTGCCCCTGCCCTTGGGTGGTTTCAAAAGGTTAGCTTGTCTCCTCTTCACTGCACATCAGGCAATTAAATAGGTCAACAGGGTACTTGTAATGTCGTGAGTGAATCTGAGCAAGCAAGGGTGCTCCCTTGCTGATGCCCATAACCATCTTTTGAAAAGCTCATAAGTATAGAGAGAACCATTCAGTCTTAAAAGAGTTTAATGAGTGGAAAGGTTATTGGCTATTGTAACTCATAACAAAAAGATCACAAAACACAAGCATTCTGAAAGGACACACTGTGTCCAGAGACTTCAGACAATGTGTTCCTCACCTTCAATTTGCATCTCCTTGGAGACCTTGTGGACGTCGTCCTGGGAGCGTCCATCGGTGAGGACCACTAGCACTTTGGGGACGGCCCTCCTGATACCCCCCTCTGCAGTAAATATGGTGTCCTTGACGTGTTTTATGGCTTTCCCTTTAAGGAGAGAGTGAATTGGGGGCTCATTAGTCCAAAAACAACAAATTCACGGCGTCTCCTTCGGGGAAGTGCA